>NW_028327175.1:26787897-27094962 GCF_987537825.1 Furipterus horrens
CTTGCCTGGAGTGAAATTTTTCAATATGTTTTGAAATCCCTATAATGGTACAGGGCTTGAGGCAATAATCCCGCCCCAAATAACTTATTCAAGAAAGTGGACAAGCAAACAAATGTATCTGTTACAACCTCTTTTAATAGTAGAATGTTGAAGACAAATTAAATATTCAAAACAACAAATAGAGTGGATAAATTACAATGCATCAGCTAATTGGATATGATAAAATCATTAAAATGACACTGCATAAATTATTGTGTTATAGAAGGAGGTCAGAAGATATTAATTGATTCTGTATTACAGAGTAACATGGAACTTTGTAGGCATATGTCTGTTAAAAACATCAAATATATAAAAAATTTAATATTGATTTTCCTCTAAATGGTAATGTTTGAAATATTTTATCTCATTTTTATAAGTACTGCGCTCTAACTGATTGCACCACTGGAGCTCCGGCTGCTCTCATTTTTAAAATACATTGCTTATCTGTATTTTCTGTTTTATACTATAGTCCTGCATTATGGGATAAATTTAAAATTTAAATAAGTCCATATCAAATTCTAAAAATGTTTCAAATGTGGATCTATGAAAATTGTACATCTTTCCAAGATGGAAAAAACTTAGATCCCTTTCCTTTTTTACTATAAAAGCTTCTAATTTCACATATAACTGTGTATATGTGATTTCATATGTATATTCGTATATAGGGATTTTATGAGTACTAAATAGGAATATTTAATTCTGACAGGATCCAACTCTCAAACAGGTTTAAGAAAAGAAGTGGTTTGTATTTTGTTTACAAGGATACAGTTGTATCTCCCATAACTCAAGAGGAACATGGCTGAATCTCAGGAAATAAGTGAAACTAATTATCTCCATGGTCCTATTTGGGCATTTGCTGTGTGTTCTCTCTCTCTCTCTCTCTCTCTCTCTCTCTCTCTCTCTCTCTCTCTCTCTCTCTCCCTCCCCCCTTGTCTCTCTGTCTGTCTCCCTCCTCCCTCTCTCCCTCTCTCTCCTACCATCCAGTCCTTTTTTTCTTTTCTGGTCCACATGGAAAGAAACACAGAAACTCAGTACTCTCAAAGTTTGCATATATCAGCTGTGACCATTAGAAAAAGATGGGGTAACCCCCTAGGCCCCAAGTCCAACAACCTCAGGGCAGGCTGTCCCTGTCAGATGCCCATGGCCATAGAGTAGCTATGGGGGAGGGATTTAGCATTGTATGAAAACATGTCAGCTCCCTCCTGCTCCCCATGGATCACGGGGCATGCATGGGTATTTCCCTTAATATGTTAGGAAAGATTTAACCATATTAAAAATGCATCCACCATAGTGAAGTTATTTTTTATTTATTTGCATAACTCTTGACTAACAGAATACGTATTTTCATAGTATTTCAAGATTTTTATATATTTTAATTATATTTACTTCTTGTAATGTTAGTTCAGTATGAGGATTTCCATTGAGAATAATAAGTTTTTATCAAATTCCATGAGTACCAGTTCTGTATTTTGAAAAATATGGAGCCCTGGTTTCGGTGCTGTTTCTGTGTCTCAGTCTGTGATGCTAGCGAGGTCTCCGAAGCTCCACGGTCTCTCTATTTCTTTCTCTCTAATATGTGACTGGGACTTCTGCTTTCTAAAGACTCTCTCAAGCTTAAAAACATAGGCTATTCTTAAAACTTGAGCCCGTCATGGTATTTGACTTGGATTATTCTCACAGGCTGATTACATTCCTTTAAATTTATTAGCTATTTTGAATTTTATAACTTTTTTCCAGAATTCTAGCACAATATAGTCCTAAATAAGAGAAAGTTATTAAATCTGGAATTAGACTGCCAACATATTTTCAAATAAAATGTTTAATTTCATATTTGGAAAATGACACATCTGCCTTGAGAAAATCAGTGGGGTTGGAAAACAAATTATGTGTTGACAGTGTTGGTATAGAAAAATTATACATATTTATGAATGGCCAAATTATCTTATTCCTGGGATTTGAAAATATAATTACCAATCATTTATAAGATAGCAATTTCAGTTGAATTCCTTATCCTGGGGCATGTATTTTATGTGTGTGTGAATTTGCACATATATGCACTCCACTGTAGGGTGTCTCTAGATACCATCTACTTTGATATTTAAATCTTTATTAAATAATTCAGATGCCAAGCAATCAAATATCTACTTCAGTGCTATAGGTAAATGGATACTATATAAATGATTAGTAAAATAAATTGCCATTTTTAAGCTCTAGAAAAATGCTATGTTTTACTATATTATAATATTTATGTATAATGTACACTTTGAGTGCCTTGTATAAATTATTCAAAGGCCATATTAAACTAAGTTCCTTTAAGGATTTAGTTGTGCAGCCAAAAATATGAAAGGATTGTCTTCCATTAATCGTCGGCAGCCGTCCGTCTCGAGAGACGATGGTGTAGCTTCTTAAGAGTCTATCTGCACCGCCGAGAACGGCTGTGCAGTCCGACTCGGGAGTGACACGGTATCTGTCTCCTCCCGTGTTGAATCGACATCTTGCGATGACGCTGGAGTGTCCTCTCCAGTGAAGCTGAAGCTACAGAGCCTGGGCAGGGTGATATGGAGGGTCTGCTGTTGCCCATGCAGCAGACCCCCCCTCTCTTCGCAACTGAAGGATCCAAGGGAAAGACGGAGTCAATACAGCTTGGCTTCAGGTGCGCCGCAGGAGTTGCCAGTGTTGACTACAACGTCAAACCGCCTTAGGGACTCCGGCTCCGGATTTTCTGTCGGGGTTTACTCCCTTAGCCTTTCCCCTGAAGAGGTATGCCGCAAGGCAGCAGAGGTTTTTTGGAATCAGAGTTTTCCTTCTCTGAGTCTTCCATTAATATGTTGCTATAAATATTAGTGTCTTGTCCACATCATTTTCTTTCCATACTGTTGGAATTGGGTGGCATCAGCCTTCAGAGGAAAAACCAGTGCCAGAGCTAAATCACTGAGAATCTCCTCAGAGAAACAGACTGTCCCTAAGGACACTGAGTCTTGTATCCTCGGGATCCTGGGCCCTTTCTCTGCCTATCAGACACTTGAAGAACTCAGTGATGGAATGTTGCATAGAATTGTTCTGCCTGGATTTATTTCTTCAGGAAGGAGTTCACTCAGCTAACATAATAAAGACAATTCCTCTCATAGGGGAGAAAAGAGTGTTTTTTAATTCTTTGGTTGCTATATAATATATAATGCATGTTTTCGCCCTTTGAATCAAATCAGTGGCTCTCAAACTTTAATATGCAGCAGAATCTCCTGGGGACGTTGGTACACATGTAGAATTCTAGGCATTCATCAGAAAATTGGATTTACAAATTCTGGATTTCCTTCAAGGATCCATTGCAGGGTCACTTCAGGGACCACCTGCCCTGCACCTCTCTTTGCAAACTCAGACACAGAAACTGTGGTGAGGCAGTTTCTGTGGTAACTCTGTGGGGCCCAGAGGTCGGGCCTCCAGACTGTCTCTGAAGTAGCGTTTGTCAGGCAGCTTGAGATGGCATGTACCTGTGCGTTTGTGAGAGATGGGTAGGGCGCTGCTGAGCACACTAAATGCTCCTGGGCTCTGGGTCTCCGTAGTCACTCATTGGTTCTGTGAACTCTTAGGGTCCCTGATGCCTTGGCTCTTTACTAACATCTTGATTGAGGAGGAAGTTCTTTGGGGTCTGGTGGCCCTCTCTGCCCCTGATTTGGGCTGTGTCCCTGCTGCAGTACTGTGGTGATCAGAAAGGCCAGAGACTAACTGAGAGATTGCAGAAAATTTTGGTTATTCCGTTTTGTGAAGCTTCATGCAAGAGCGTTTTCAGGCTTAATACTGTAATTTAAAAAAATTGATATGGCTAGGCATGTCAACCCCCTTTTTGGATTATTAATAGACATGAGGGAGTCTGTCATTTCAACCTAGAATTTTTATATTTTGGTTAAGAATTTAGTGAAATATTATTGAAATAGACTCTTACTTGACCAATACAGCTATGAATTATTATGCATAACATTTGCATGTCACATATTTTTCTTTTTACTTAATTTGACAACTATTATCCAAAGAACATACAGGGAAGTAGCCAGGGATACAATAGAGACTCTGCTAACATAACTCAAAGCGCTGTTTATCAGATGTCTACCAGGTAAGAAGCTTGGTTCATGGTGCCTTCACTCCTTTAGATGTGGTCATCCATGCCTGGTCAGTGGGAAACTAATGCAGAACCAAGAATTGTGCCCTGTGGCAGTCTGCCTTGATGTGCATCCTCTAAAAGTCAATTTTTGATATACTTACAGAGAGACTGAAAACATTATGCTTGAAATTTACCAAAAGACAGCAAAATAAATATGGATATTCATCTGATTCATCCTGTAGAGGGGATGCAGTTCTTGTGTGTGGCTCACTTTTAACTCATCTCTTGAGTACAGCACATGCTGGGTGGTTTCTTGTCTTAGAGACACAGGTGCTCAGGCATGAGCCCTGGATTTCTTGGGGAGCAATTGGAGAAATTCAGTGGATGTATATGAACAGACAGAGAGAAAGGCAGAGCATGCACACATTTTCACACCTGCAGTCATATGCCACCTTAGTAATTAGTAGATATTGTGTAGGAAATGGTTTTCCTGCCATCAAAGCTGTACTGGAGCAGTGTTGGTAGTGAGGCTTCCATATACAGCTGTACAGGTTGTACACTACACAACTCTAGGGGATATTTTTCGTTATATCTGTGCTCCTCAAACATGCTTGTGATCTTGTTACAGAGCTAATTCATTAAGCTTTGGCATCATAGCCAATACTGCTTGTGTACTGATTACGTTGAGTAGTGAGTACCCTGATATCAATGTGGATGCTACCTTCTAGAGTTGTGTAGTAGGCAGCTTGGGGGCCAAGTTAGGCTGTCAGTGAAATACCACACTCCTGGCCACAGCTGTGTGTTACACTGATTGGCCAGTTTCTTGGTTCTCCTCACTTCTAGTGCATGTAACTGTGACTACTCACAAACATTGCCCTAGAATACAGAGTGTGTTTGAGATTTATGTTACCATACTTTAAAAGCAAGGAAACTAAAAGAGAAATAGAACTTATAACACATCAGCCCATGAATAACAGGACTAAACAGCTTTTTTTCATGACATGTATGGAACTCACAACAATACCCTGGTCTGAACCAAGGTTCAGTTAAGTGTCCTGTAGGGTACCCACTCTGAACATCAATGGCTGCAAGCCACTAGTACAAATATTATTGTAACTTGCATTTTCCCTATGCAATGCTTTTTACTAATTCTCCCTATGAGATGACATTAACTCAGCCAGCCAATGGCATGTTGAATAGAAAAGTATATGTAAATAATTTATGACTGGAATGTGATTTAATTATTCAATTTAAATTTGATGGAAGAAATAACAATCATGTGTAGTAACATGAGTTCTCATTATAAGAGTGAAGCAGTTAAAATGTCTAATCTATATGCCATGGGATTTTCCAATATTAAATTTTATAGTGCTGGCTTTACGGTATGTTTTTTAGAAAATTCAAGCCTTTGTTTTCTATCTCTGTGGCAACTATATATCAAGAAGTCATGCAAAATTCACAATGTATAGTGGATATATTCTGATGCAGTCAATAGATAACACTTTACTATTTCAATAATAGTTTTGATTGAAATAGTTTAATAAATATTGTAATAACTCATTATTAATAAATTATTTAAGTCATGATCTGTCCCTAAGTAGTTTTGAGTCACTTTGACAATCTTGTGTCCATCAGATTAGCTCCTTGATGCTAATGCCTGGCACCTCTTGTCTTTGCCCTGCTGGCAACCTCCTTATTTGAGCCACCTGCACGCAGTTGACCAGAGGCGCCTTTTAATTGGGCTCTGCCACAAGTCCTATATCTTTTTAACAATAAATTTTACACCACACTTAGGAAAAATTTTTCAAAATGTTAAAATTCAATCTTGAACGTCATTACCACATGTATGAAATCTAATTTATCCCTAGGCTCTTCAGGATATCTGAAGAGTGCAAATTCAAATGTGTAGACACAAGACTCACCCTCTCTGGCCTGGACCTTCCTTTCTTTCTGGTCACTTCTTCTAGGATAATTTTCCTCTCCTTCTAGGCTTTGCTCCCCTTTTATTATCCATTTGGCAGCCTTTTTGTTTGTATTACTGCCTCAGACCAGCACACGTGCTCCTGTGACTGGAACTCCCCTCCCCGCTACTCTCCTGCTGTCGACTTCTGCTTGTCCTGCAGGACGCAGCTCGGCATCATGTTTCCGAGGCATGCTCCTGGCTTCGCTGGCCCTGCCTGGCCCTGTCAGAACATTTGTCTCACTGCAGCCACTGTCTGTTCATCTGCACCACCCATTGCCCTCATTCTCTACCTTCCCCGTGTCTTTTCTCCCATGCCTGGTATTCCCATGCTCAGTGCATAAAAGAGGGGCTTGGTGAACATCTGTTGTGTGAGTAAATTGAAGGAAGAAAGAGAGGGAGGGGAGGGACCTACCTGAAGAGAGAGTTAGTGATTCACTTTTTGAAAATAGTTCTTACGATATTCACAGTGCCCCATGGCCAGCAGAACCGTAATGCAGTTGCAGTCAGAGTTGGTGCCAGTGAGATGATGTCTTTGCTTTATGTCTAGACATATTTTTCTTGGTATAACTTCTATTCCTGTAAATTGGATCTGCAATTATGGCTACTAGATTTTAAGCACTTTGTAGTAGACACTGCTTTTCTTGTTTACTTCTTGACTATCAGTACCTAGCACAGTGTTTGGAAAATAAAATTTTTAATAGCACAATGAACCGAAGGTATTACTACAACCAGTTTTAACAAGCTGACTGAATGAACTGTATCAGTTAGGATCATTGGTTACATGTCTAAGAACCACAGATTCACTTAAGAGTAAAAGGGTATTTGTTTAGAACAATATGAAAAATCCATGAAAGAAAAGAGAATGTCCAAAAGCTAGGGTTTAGAAAGGGCAAGAACCATGAGAACTCCAGGAATATAAGTCACAGGGACTAGTAATTAGTGACTATGGGCTGTCCCCTTTGGGAGAATCAAATTCAACTGTTTTCTAACTTTGCATGACTTCCTTAAAGATCAGATCACAGGAGGAGCCCATTTGATAAGAGACATGCTCACAATTGGCCAGGAAAGCATGATATGTTAGTTTTCTATAGCTACTGTAACAAATTACCACACCTTTAATGGCTGAAAACACCATAAATGTATTGTTTTGTAATTCTAGAGGTTAGGAGTCTACAGTGGATCTCACTAAGCTAGAATCAAGATGTTGATAGCTGCATTGCTTCTGGAGCTCTGAGATGAATCCATTTCCTTACCTTTTTCAGCTTCTAGAGGTCACCCACATTCCTGGCTCATGACTCCCTTCCATCTTCAAAGCCAACAATTGCATCATGCATCTTCTTCTGTTGTCACATCTCCATCTCTGACTCTGACCCTCTTTCCTCCCTCTTCCAGTAATAAGGATCCTTGTAATTATATTAAGTGCACCCAGATAACCTAGGATAACCTTCCAAGTTAAGGGCAGCTAATTAGCAGCCTTACTTCCACTTGCACTAATTCTGCTTTACATATATAAGTTCCAGGAATTGGAGCATGGACATCTTTGGGAGACATTATTTTGCCTGCCACTGGTGGGAATCCCAGATTGGGAGCCCATGAAACTTTATGCACCCTAAGATGTATAACTCCTTCCAGGAAAGTCAAGGTTCAACAAACCAAAGCAGGGAGAAGTTCTACTAATCAGACTAAAACAATAGATTTCTCCTGCACATGTTGAAGTTCTCATTGTCAATTTTTAGCACTAAAAGTTGCATTCTAGAGGTGTCTCACCTTGCAGTGAGGATGTTTGAAGTTAGGTGAGTGAATTTGACAATACAGAATGTCTTAACACAGTATTTGAGTAAGCCATTCCCCCTTCTTTGTTATTCACTTTAAAAGTTCTGGTGATGCCAATTGGCCAAGTTTGGCAGAAAATTAAAGCCAAGTCAGTGTTTCTTCTACAAAAGAGTTGCCCTAGTCAGTAGAACCATAGGCAGGTGGTATACTAATAAGTCAAAAACTACTACAGAACAGGTCACCATGCTACAATGAAACAGTCTAAAGAATTTTTAGTCAGTTACCCTGTTTTAATAGGACTGAATTGGGTTGAGTAACTGGGAAGAATGTAATAGCTCTGAATAAAAGTGTGTTTCCCCCCTTTCTATTGCCTTTCACAAGCCTTCACCAGCAGTAAGTTAAAGGGGTTCTGTGCCTTAGGTTAAGAACAATTGTCCAGGCAATATTCAACTGACAAATTCTCTTTCTTTTGCAAAGTGAAATGTGTGATTTCAGACACAAACCCACAGAGAAGCAGGAAAGGGGACACAGGTCAGTGTTTGGGATTGTCTGGCCCCTGCAGAGGCTGTGCTTCCTGTATGAAGTTGCTGCTGGCTATTCCAAGACAGCTAATTCATGATGCTCTAGCTTAAACTCACAAAGTCACTGCAAAGTACATGAAAAAAGCAAGCAAAGAAGAAATATGTTTGAACACTGTCATTTATCTTAAAGCAAGCTCTCGTTTGGAAATTGTAATATACCTTTTACTTCATCTTTCATTTACTTTTTGAAATATTTCTTTTTGGATCGTTTTGTGTCTTGGATAAGCAAGTGTTTCATATTACACATAAGAGGGCTGCCCAGTGCCAGCTTCTTCCTTTTGGTTCATTGTTCAAGATTGGAACCTTGCTCTAGACATTAGAGTATGTATGTAATAGCCAAACGCGTGGTTTTATTCTCTGCTCTATTAAAGACTCAAGGTATGACCTTGAAAATGTTACTTAATTCCTTTATGCCTCATTACCCTCCCATTTATAAAACATATCTGCAAAGAGTCCTTGCTCTGTGCTGAGAAGAAACAGAATGGTTGTCATTGCAGAGGACTCAAGACTTGAAGTGAAACAGATTTTAACTAGTTATACCAGCAAATATATTCTTCATATTTAAAAGTTCAATTTATCTTCCGTATAACTAAAAACTAAGTATAGTAGAAATCACATGTATGTATGCATAATGGTTTTTCTTCTTACTAATTCAACTGATACTATTTACATGATTCAGTCCTTCAATTTTTAGTTCCAACATTTTTCTAATCATGATAAAGTCCAGTTTTCCAAAATTTCCTAATGTTAAACTAATGTGGTTTATTTAAATTTTAAATTGGAAATTTTCTTAGTGACCAATATATAAACTACATTTTTTTATGGGGATAGGCAGCATATACAATTGTGTACATAGAAGACTTTGGTTTTAGATCCTGTACATGCCTGAATGGCAACTGGGTGAGGTCTTATGCAGCCGAAGCAGAGTAACTTGAACTTAATGATGTATCTGTGTGGTGTGATATAAATTTAAATATCAAAAATTAATATTCATTACTTTATTATTAACTTTTCTAGGTACCTATACAATAAGTAAATTATGACTAGGTATATATAATCTTGAAAATAAAATCTACAAGTTAATTTACAATTAATGTTCTTCACCCTATTATTTATTCAATTTATTGATAAAACTTGAATTCTGTGTTCAAAGTTCAGAGAGATTTAAGAAAAGTTAACTGAGAGACATTTTTTTCTCAATTATGCAAATTGTATGTGTGGTACACAGAAGTTAGATAATGATTTTCCAATAAGATGATGGGTAGATTTGTTATTCTAAACTGAAATTTAGTCACTTGAACAATTTAATTCAGTATTGTTCTCAGAGTAATTATTGTTTCTTAAAAGCAGCCTATCAGACTGCATTGCCTGTGCTGATGGCATGCACAGACACGAAGTCACAGGGGAACAGAGGAAGAATCTGCATGAAACAAAAGCTTCTTTCAAAACCCGCCATCTTTTTAAGTGGGGGAGGGGTTGGTGGAATTGTTGGCATCAACAAGTGCCAGTAGCCACTTGTTTCTTAATTAACTTAATAAATGGGCTAATTGATCTGGTAAGGAAATGATTCTAGGCCAAACAAATGTTCATACAATGAAAAGACCAACTACAGACTAGGTTGAACATTATAATTCACTGAACATTCATTCATTCATTATAGTAGAAGTATTGAAAAACTGGTTTAAAAAACAACAGTAACAACAACAAACACCAAAAGCAAAACAAAACAAAAAAACTCCTTAAACCAAGAGACTGGAACCAGTTAGTAAAGAGAAGTCATTTAAAAATACAGAAATGATATATTCATTTGATTTTAATGAAACTGTACCTGTGTTCACTAGTTTTACAGAACCTAGATCATTTATTTAAATACGGGTCTGCCTGTACGAGGGCCAGATAAACATACTTGTAGACCGCTCCCTCAACCCAGCCTCCCCTCATTGTGTCTTTTATGATTTCCAATTTATTTCTTTAAAGTAAGGCATCTAAGGCAGTTGTGGAGCATTTTGCAGGAAGAGTCCTTCTAGATGTCTATAATTTTCCCTAGCCTCTTACAGTTATCTGTAATTAATTTCACAGCAATTTTAAATGGTTTATCTTAAGGAAGCCTCCCCAAAGCATTATAAAGAAATAAAAACTCTTATTCTTGATGATGCAATTATATCTCGTTGGTTTACATATGTTTAATGAAATAATATAATTATAGGTTAAACTGGAATGAATGGATTTGGATGCAACACACCTAGCTCTCGGAAAGCTGCTGTGTAAGCGGTGAGGGCAGGAGAGCACCAGGCAGCTGTGGGGTGGGCAGCTGACCACAGGTAGTGGGCGCTGGTCACTGAAAAATGGAGCCAGTTAAAGCAGCTTCTAGAATATATGCTGGTCATTGTGCTAGTCACTTGGACACCATAATAATAAGTCTTCTGAAGGCATTATGACTTATAAACTTTCAGTCTTTACAACAAAGATCCACACTTTAGATCCAATGTCCATACTTATTCTATTCTCCTAAAGGACCTCCTAAATGAGAGGAAACCATATCCTATTTACTTTTTGTATCCAGTATCCGGTGCTTAGTACTGGGCTAGCACATTCTGGGATCTGTGAATTAATTTTAGTTAATGAACCCTTTTCAAAATTGCTATCAGCATTGGGGAATTCCATAGATTAACAGAGTGTAGTGATTGAGAACCTCAGGCTTTAAACAGTAGCTCTTCCCTTGGTACCTTAGAGAGGTTAACTTCTCAGGACCCGAACTTTATTATCTAGATAATGGGGATGATAATAACAGAAGTGCAGCACAGAGATTGTATATTAATTGAGTCAATACTGGTGACGGGTTTGGACAAATGCCTATTACAGAGTAAGTACGCATTAATATTATTATATTGCTTTGTAAAAATGTTTGTTCAGTTGTAACTTAAAATTTTAAGTATAATTTCATAGCTATTTTCTCATTTGCACAAGACTATTTAGAGCCAATATTCTTTTGTATACCTGCTAGGACTGGTATAACAATGATTTGCACTTTTTGCTGCTTTTTCATCTAAGAAATATAGAAATTAATTGATAGAGAATCTCACTGTAGGAGAGATAAATATAAGAGAAAAAATTATGTAGTTGACTCTCTGTGGTTTTTCTAACCAAAATCTGTATACCTACAGTTTTTACAAAATTGAGATTTTGAATAAATACTACATTGATTTATCTTTGGGTAGTATTTCTTTTTTTTTTTTTTTTTTTTATTTATTTATTTATTTTTTTTATTTTTTTATTTTGGTTTTTCAATTACAGTTGTCCCCTTTTCCCCCAATTTCTCTCCCCCACCCAGCCCACCCCCTCTCCCGCAATCATATCCCTCCCCGCTGTCCATGTCCATGAGTCCTTCATACAGGCTCTTTAATTAAACCCTTCCCTTACTTATCCCCCTTCTCTCCCTCTCCCCTCCCCCCTATTGACTGCTACTCTGCTTTTTGTTCTATTTAGTTCCTTTGTCTGTGTTGTTCTTTAGTTTCCTGTATTAGGTGATATCATATGGTATTTTTCTTTCTTTGCCTGGCTTATTTCACTAAGCATAATTCTCTCTAGTTCCATCCATGTTGTTGCAAATGGTAGGAGTTCCTTCTTTCTTTCTGCTACATAGTATTCCATTGTGTAAATGTACCACAGTTTTTTGATCCACTCATCTACAGATGGGCACTTAGGTTGTTTCCAGCACTTAGCTATTGTAAACAGTGCTGCTATGAACATAGGGGTGCATAAGTTCTTTTGAATTGGTGTTTCAAGATTCTTCGGGTATAATCCTAGTAGTGGAGTCGCTGGTTCAAAAGGCAGTTCCATTTTTAATCTTTTGAGGTAATTCCATACTGTTCTCCATAGTGGTTGCACCAGTCTGCATTCCCACCAACAGTGCAGTAGGGTTCCCGTTTCTCCACATCCTCGCCAGCACTTGTTGCTTGTTGATTTGTTGATGATGGCCATTCTGACTGGTGTAAGGTGGTATCTCATTGTGGTTTTTATTTGCATCTCCCTGATGGCTAATGATGTTGAGCATTTTTTCATGTGTCTATGGACCTTCTGTACTGGATAGGGACCTGCAAAAAAATGAAACTAGACCACCAACTTACACCACACACGAGAATAAACTCAAGATGGATCAAAGACTTAAATGTAAGCCGTGACACCATAAAAGTCCTAGAGGAAAACATAGGCAAGAAAATATCAGATATCTCACGTAACAATCTCTTCACGGATACATCTCCTAAAGCAAGAGAAATAAAGGAAAAAATAAATAAATGGGATTACATCAAACTGAAGAGTTTCTGCTCAGCAAAAGAAAACAACAGCAAATTGGGTAGTATTTCTTAAGACCCTTGGACATTTATATTAAAAAATTCAATCTCAAATGCTTGCTACTATGCTTTTAATGACCCCTGCATGTTAATAAAGTTTTCATATTAGCTAAAGCTTAAAACACTTTTCCCCCCTTTAAAAAAAAAAACCTTGATTGAAATGTCATCTATCAATTATCTTTTGGAGGTAGTAAACGATTATCAATATAATAAAGGCGTGAAAAGATAGATTATAATCAAGTTTACTCTTGGACTATTCCCTTCAAAAAAACCAGTAACACTATAATATTGCCACATAAATAGTATGAGTTTCTACCTAATTGCCAGAAATTTTATTTTTCCCTCTGGACAAAAAGCAACAATTTCTTTGATAAGGATTAGGCTTATTTTCTTTAATTTTTTTATATACATGAAACCTTATATTACTATATTAAATAAATATTAAAATATTTTACATTTTATTCAGAAATAATTTATGTGTTAGATTGCCAGTTGCTCATGAGAGATATTATAAACATTTAGTAAAAGGAGGAGAAAGAGGAAATTGAGAAACCTAATGTTGGAAAGAGACTTCCCCATACATAAAATAATTTAATTGTGAAAGAAATTATTTTTTTAATACAGTAGAAAGATGGTACAGGAGAATTTTAAAGTGTTGGCAGTTGTAATTTTTATACCAGGAATATAATGTATATAACCAAACATATTTATTTGTATCTGAGATTTAAAATATATGATTGCATACAATAACTGGAAACAGAGACATTTTTTTTCAAACTACTTTGCTGAAATTTGCCTTTGGGTATTTGAACAAGCTTGGCCTCATAGAAGATAATTGAATTCATAATAAATTTTAAAATGTTGGCATTGTGGTGACTTAAAACTATGACATTCTGTCTTCAAGATTTAGGTTTAACTAAAATTACAAAAGAAATTGTTTCCCCAAACTGGTGAATATCATTTTGTAATTAGATTTGTAATGTAAAAAAAAAAATACTATTATATTCAAACCTTGAGAATCTTGAGGTGTTATCAAAATGATATATGAGAAGATGTCAGATATTTGGGTTCTAAAATATCTGATATTTGCCTTCTGAGACTAGACATGCTATTCATTTTTTTTTCATCTCATTGTTATCTTTTTATTAAATGCAGTTTCTAGAATTACTTATATATTTGATGTAAGGGTCAGGAGATTTTTGTCTGTTATTTCAATAAAGTGGATAATGTGCTATAACACTCACTTGAAAAGTCAAAGTGGAAGATGACATATTTCTCTGTAGTTGGAATTAGTGTTTTGTCTGATGTATTCTACAATTTGAAATGATATTGTATGGGCAGAGGCACTGATAGAAATTTTTTTCTAGTCAAGACATATAATTAGCCAACTACATTAAAATGTGCTCAGCACAGAAATCACCAGGGAAATGCAAAGCAAAACCACAGTGACATATGACCTCATACATGTTTAGAATGGCTATCATCAAATAGACAGGAAGTAGGTGTTGGTGAGGATGTGGGTGAAAAGGGAGTCCTTGTACACTGTTTTTGGGAATGTAATTTGGTGAAGCCACTATGTAAAATTAAAAATAGAACAACCATATGATCCAGCAATTTGACTTCTGGGCACATATCTGAAGAAAATGAAATAGCATATTGAAGTGATAGCTTCACCCCCATGTCAATTGCAGCATTATCCACAGTAGCCAAGATATGGATGAAACCTAAGTGTCCATCAATGGATGAGCAGTTAAAGAGGATATAGTAGAAATGTGCAGTGGAATATTACTCAGCCACGAGAAAGAAGGAAATCCTGCTGCTTGTGACCACATGGATGCACATGCGTGAAATCATTATGCTAAGTAAAAAAGTCATACAGAGAAAGACAGATACTGTATGAACTCATGTATATGTGGGATCTAAAAGAGCCAAATTCATAGGACCAAAGCTAGAAACCCAAAAACAAAATGGCAAAAAATGAATTAGAGATTGATAATCTCTTTTCATAATATCCAATCATTCATCCACTTAAAATTACTTATTGCTCAAATACCAGGATATTTGAACTCCCAATGTGTGATATTTAATGAATATATGAACAAAAAATAAGAGGAACTTTGCTGAATAGCCTTCACAAGTACAATAAAACCTCTTGTACAGATATAATTTAGATTTAACTTGCTAAGCAAAGAAATTGTAGGTTGTAACAAGCTAATTATATCACTTAAAATTTCAAAATTTCTTGCCTGTGGGTAAGAAACGTCAACATATGCTAGCAACTGTCAAAATTTATTCTGGTTCTGTTCAGTTTTGGTTTTATTTTTTGTCCTTTTAAGGCCAGTAGAGATATTTATGTTAAAAAGTTTCAAGTCAGTGGTAGCAACTAACATTGTTTGAGTAGTTGAGACTGTGTGTTCTATAATTAAATTGAAAGCCTGGCAATTTCCCTATTGTGATGGGTTATGCATATTGGCTAAAGAGTGCAAATGTTTATTTACATGTGAGATTTTGTTCTTGACTGCCCATTGATAGTAATCCTGGGGGAGGGGAGACTGAGTTTCAGTATCTTGAGAGATTGTTCAATGGCAGATACACATTTAGAATCAATATGAAAGGCAAACTGCCATAATTTGAGTGGGCACCTTCTAGTACGGTGAAGTGAGAACATGGTGCAGAGCAGTGTGTGGCTGGCACTGGGGACTTCTTGTCTTATAGGTTGTGACAGTCAGAGTTGGTACTTCACAACAGTTAAACTGTGAACTGGCTTTAGAGCATGACTTTTTATTTTGTACCAGACTTTATCATGTCAATCTGTGACTAAGTAGAGGAAAATAAAACGGAAAATTGCTATTTATTTAAACTATTATTAGAAAGAATATTTGGGAAGACAGTTTGCTTTTTATTTATAAGCTTAAAAGATTTTTTTTCAGCATCTTAATCACAGTACAGAAGATGGATGGCAAGTCTTTAGAAGCTGTGGGGAGGGAGACTTCAGCTCCTGGGACATTGGCAATGATAGGGTGTTCTGGTCTGTCACTCTGAGTGAAAGTGCTGTGTTAGAAGATGTACTAAGCACTCTTTGGAGTTTCAGCCAGAAGAATAGTCAATCTACCACTGGTTCTTTTCATTATAGAATATATTAGAACTTTCATTCTAATTCAGGGAGAGTAAAAATTTATGGTATTGTGTCTGTGTCAATTTCTGTTCAACTCACTATCATTGCGATGGATTTTTAACTGCGGCATTTTAGCCTGCATTGCTATGGTATAAGGAGAAATGCTCCTGTAGCTTTCTGACTCCATGAAATCAGCTGTTGAAACATATCAGTGAGATCTGGGGGAGCTTGGATGATTACTAATTCCAGAAGTGGGTCACTGTCTTTTTTAGTTTTAGTAAAGATGAGTCCTGAAATTGTGTGTTGTTATTGTCATATCATTAATTTCATCCGCATATATCCCCACTATAAATGTAGGCACAGGTGTGATTAGTAAAATTACACGCAGTTCGACTACTTTAATATGTATTATCCAAACTCATTAATGTGAATATTTTATTTTATAAACTTGGGACACTTATATACCAATCACTGTTGTAAGGGTAAAATTCCTTGATACTTTTAACTATAGCTGATGATTAAATATAAATATTCTTTCATTTTAATTTATTCAATAAGCATTTAGTGATGCCAGCTGCTTGCCAGGTACTATTCTAGGCATTGTGGTTACAGATTGGTTATAGATATGAATAAGACAGTTTCTGTGCTCAAAGAATTCATAACCAGTTAGGAGATATATAAAGTAAAAGACATGGCATTGCCATGAATCTAAGATGGTGGGTGGTATACTATTGATTTAATAATACTTTTAGTTGCGAGTGACAGAAAAATCCATCCCAAATGCCTTAAAGGAAACGGGTACAACAGTCACATTAAGAAGCATCCTAATTTCAGAAACATTAAAATTTTTTTAAAAGTCTCTAGAGGTAAGAACATTACTGCTTGAAATGCTTGGGGAAGTGTAGATTTACAAAGGTAATAGTGAGTGGAAAGTGATTTTTGTTGCTCAAAAATGCTGTAGAGAAGAAGACATGCATGTATGGGACCATGAGGAAGGAAGAGTTTGACCACTAAACAAGTCTAGGAGATGATAAAATCATACAGGAAGGGAAATCTAATTTACTAAGATGTGTTCAGGACTACATGAAGGTTGGTGTAACTGTAGTGTAAGGTGAGAGGGGAGGAACAACAAAATTTGAGAGTGGAGTTTATGTCACCAAGAATAACAATTCAGGTAGCCTTAAGTTAATGGTGATGGTTAGGTTGGTTCCATTTCCTTCAACAATTAATAGCTCATGCAATGACACAAAATGGATTTCCTGGCCTTCCATGTTAATAAGTTCAACCTCCTAATGTTCCCACTTCTCTGATCAAACAGAGCAATCATCCTCTTGTGTTTGACACATGAACTTGGCACTCAGATCCTGTAGCTCTCCACCCTGTCACCACATCTTCCAGCACAGCAGCAAGGGACTTGTATCTCTGACTCCATGAATAATATCTCATGCCTCACCCTCAACTTCTCAGATAGAATAGCAATTTCTCCATCTCCTGGCTTTGCCTGCTGGTGCCTTTGTAGTTGCATATTCCAAATATGGCTCAGTGCTTCTTTTTCCCATCCATGCATGGTGCTCTTCATAAATTTTCCCAGGTTCTGTTTGCAAGTTACAAGTTGAATGCGTGAAGACCCAGATGCCCAAGAGTCTTCTTGACTGATGGCTCTATCTTAGAAGCTGACAACCCAGGATATATATACTTGGGTAGTGGACTGAGGCAAAAGCCTTACACTAGTCCTACAACTTCAAAAAGCAGCTTTCTTGAGTCTAAATAAGAAAGTGTCATTTCAAATACCATTTAGAGAAATGATCCTCATGCAAAGCCCATTTTACTTATGCTACATGCTCTACAAAGCAGCCATTATTGATTTTACACTAATAGTTCATACATTAAGTCAACAAATATTTATTAACTGTCTGCTATATATTAGTGAGCTAGGTGTGGGAAATTGAACATAGACCAAGGAAGATTGAGTTTCTTCCCTAATTGTATTTAGTTTTGACAACCATTAATTGTTACATTGTTTATATTATTAGGACAAGCTGTAATTTTTAATTTCTCTTGGAAAGGAAGAAGCAAGGATGGATATATTTTTATGTGTACAGAGAATGATGCTGTGCCATTTCTCTTGGTAGTGACATACTAATTACAACTGAGAATTGCAGTTTTGGTGACCAGAGTGATTACACAAATGAGGTCTTCAATATTGTTGTTCATGTCACTAATTTATACTAATCTACACATTCTTTGCACCCTAGTATTAATAAGGTGTTTATGCTTATTCTTCAATTTTACATAATCGTGGGCTTTTAAATGTTGCCTATGGAATAATAGGTTGTAAAAATCCAATGTGTTAAATTATGTTCAATTTTAATACATTAGGTGCATATATACAGAGATATATAAATGACAGTATTTGCAGTATTCTAATGACCAATCATTATTCTCCTGAGCGTGAGGTCATAGTAAATTATGAAAGTGATGCTTAACAGTGGGGGTAAAAATACAAGTCAGTCTATTGTGCTAATATTTTTGTGTTTTAGAGATAGATTCAAGAACTGAAGAGGATAGGACATATGAGAGAGAAGGAGAAAAGGCTAGGTGTGGCAGCACGCGAGGTGTGCTTGGTGATTTGGTGTGAGGGACAAGAAACCAAGGACGTTAATACCAGAGATTCTCACAATTGAAGCTATCAGCTAAAGGTGAGGGAAGAAGAGAAGAGTTCTGGAAGTTTCTAGCAATGGTAAAATTAAAGATAAAAAGGGACCTGCCTGAAGAAGAGAGAAAAAAGTAGCATTTGACAAGCGGTGTGTAGAAATCCTCAACCTTTACAATCCTCCATTCAAATCAGAGTGTAGCTTCTATCTAGAGCTGTTACCAGCAGCCCAGATGTTAGCAGTGTAGACAAGTCATAAATAGACATATTTTTGGTGGCACGTTTACAGGCCAGGCCACCTTCCCCTGCCCCAAATCTGTCCCACCCACAGTATTGACATCTTGGCTGACAGCCAGTCACTCAGACCTGCCCTGGAATCATCTGGATTCATTTCTCATTGTCTCAGAGACCACACGCAATCCTGACGGTTCTCCCTTTGAATTATATTCATAATCTGACCACTTCTCACAATCTCTCTTGCCCAAGATTAAAGTGACAGATGAAAGGTTACATCAAAGTGTTGGTTATTGGGTATAGGTCAAAGCCATCTATAGAATTACCTGCACTAATAAAATTTTTTTCTTTTCACTGGTCGTTATAATAGTCACTGACCACATATGGCCAGTGGGCACTTGAAATGTGCAGAGTACAACTAATGAACTGATTTTTTAATGTTATTAAAATTTAAACAGCCACGTGTTAGTAGGGGCTATCAGATTGGACAAGTCTAGCTAAAGAAATATCTGATGAATCCCACAACATGAGAGGAATTTGGGGATTCTGGACTTTGGAGCAAGTAGGATCTACAAATCAGGAGCAAAAAAGAAACCAGTGTCTGTTATAACAGAGCATGAGAACCCTGGGAGAGACGTAATGAGAAGAGTTGAGAGAATAGGAGTGAGCAGGTCGAGAGGAGCAAGAACCATATCATAGGCAAAGGGCCTTGTTTTTGAATCAAAGAGAAGATCAAGCAATGGTATCATAAGAGTGTGGGGTGTGTCACTGAATTGGGTAATTGTGTGACACAAGAATGATTCAGTTATTGAAGATGGTTCTATCTTAATGTCTTAATGTTAAAGTCATTGATTGCTGGACAAGAAGTGCCAAAAGAATGAACAAATTTGAATTATTTAACACAAAATAAGACTTGTTCTCTTTTTGTGTGATGGAGTTCAGTAAAGTATAACATTTAATGTAGTCCTTGAATTGAGAGCAAGAAAGTTTGGCCTTCCAAAGAACAGATAAGATTTAAACATGTTACCAAGTATAATATAAACTGATAGTGCTCATGTTTTGGACATAAAAGTTTAGAGCATTTATTTTAACCTCATAAAAATCTTTATTACATGTGAGTACAGGAGTTCAAATAGAAAAAGAAGTTCACCCCAGACAATTTTTCTGAATTTCTTATTGTATTACCTATGAAGGTGGTGGTAATATGGATGTTCTTAAGGTAGTGTGTTGTCCCCAGGTTTATTGCACACCAGTGAGCACGTCTTTTGTAAGCTCTGACTTATCCAGCTGTGCTGATTTGAAGTAGCATATGCCTTTTCCTGATGCCTAGAATTCATCTCCAATGAAGGTGTCAACAGAGAGCTGTTTTAAATAGAACCACCCTGCTACTGTCATCAGTTACCAATCCTCTCATGCCACCATCTGGGGGAATTGAGGGAAGGAAGCTGAGAAAAGTCTAACCCTGCTTAAACTAGTCTGTGTGGGCCTCCATAACAAGATATCACAGACTGGGTGGTTTCAACATCAGAAATGTATTTTCTCACAGTTAGTTCTGGAAGCCAGAAGTCCAAGATCAGTATGCCCGCAGAGCACATTTATGATGAGAGCCTCCTTCCTGGCAGCCACCTGCTCTCTATGTCCTCACATGGTAGAGAGAAAGACCTCTGGTCTTTCCTTCTTGTAAGGATAAAAGTCCTGGGATTATGACCTCACCCTGATGACCCCGTAGAACTTGTATTACCTCCTTAAAGGTCACATCTACGAATACAGTCTCATTGGGGATTAGGGCTCCAGTGTATCTCTTTGAGATGGGATGCAGGCAAAGGCAGGGGCGGGGAGCAAGGAATTCAGCCCATGACACTGCTCCTATTTGTGAGGGTGTAGGACAGCATGACTTGGGCCCAGGAACTGCTTTTTTTGTTGTTGTTCTGTGTTTTCTAGACATAGAATTTGTTAGTACCAAGTCCTGCTAGAGAATTAACTTCCCAGAATTTGACACTTTTCTTCCTTTATTATCGTCTCTTTTTCTCATGTTGAAGATAGGTCTGTATAAAATGTACTTTGGGTATTTGTAGATTACCATTCAACTGTAGACAGAAAGACTTCTTATACAGTACTTATGAATATATAAAGAATATAAAGAGGTGTTGTATGTAGGATGGGAGATATCTGGGTGTCGTATGTAGTAAAATGTCCAGTGCACTCGTCATCAAGTAAAAACAAAAAGGCATGAATTTTTCTGTATCAAGTTGATGAAGGACAGTATTGTTACTGATGTGAGGAGAGGACATTCTTAGGGCACTGCTGGTGGGCAGCAGGAGAGTTTGTTTTGGCTCCCAAAAGTCTGAAATATGCAAACCTTCCTCATTCCATGGATACCAAGTCTAAGAATTTATCTATTAAAAATGTCATAAAAAAGAGAGAAATTATGATGCCTGTGGTTGTTGAATATAAAGTGTTTGTTACATTACTAAACTGTAGAACAATTTTTGACATAAAAATAGCTTATGATAAGTTGCTGAGCAAATTTTTTTTTAAATCAAAAGCATTGCATTGAGATCCCATTATGTAAAACTTATTATGCAGAATGAGTCAAATCAGAAAAAACCTACACCAAAAAAGGGATGGCAGATTTACTGATGATTGCTCTTCCTTTGCTTTTTCCTTTTTGTCCCCCTGCATTTTTTGGATTTAGCATAGGTTAACTACTAATTTTTAGTGAGTTAGCTCCAATTAACACTATAGCACTTAACCATAGACTGTGAAGTCAGAAGGCTTAAAATTAAGGTATCTTATACTTACTATTAGGCAGGCTTGGTTCTGGTAGCCTTTACGTAGCCCTTCCTCTCTTCCCTATGCTCTAAGATTGGGAGTGGAGGTTGACAGTCTTTACTGTTCATACACAGTGATGACCAGTGATTCAATTAAATCTGGATGTTAAAAATCATGAACCCTGAAAATTATCCCAAGCCATTTTTTATTCAGGCATAGAAGTTGCCGTGGGTCACAGTAGCTCTGTATGGGGGGGCCGGGGGTTTAAGCCTTGTGAATTTCACTTCTCTTTCTGTTATTGCTATAAGGAGAAAGGGGGTAGATAAACAGACTAAATTATTCTTTATGTTCTGTGGATCAGAGTTGTCAAGTGCCTAAGGATATACCTTGACTGGTTGCCTGTTAAATCACATATTTTATTTTGAGGGGTTACTGTCATATTTTCAAGAGTTACATGTCATATAAAGTGGTGTGTAGACTAGCATTTAGGAGGCAGTACAGGTTATGAGAAGTAGGTTGCGACATCGAAGAGTACTATGATTGGAATTAAAGGGAGAAAACCTGGGTTCTGGGCCCACTTATGTTACTTAATAATTTGGGACCTTACACTTCTTTTTTTTTTTTTTTTTGTCAAAAAATATGTTGATAACAATACTGGCACAGAGCTTGAATGCACCTAGGCCTGGTAAAATTTAGAAAACACAAAACACGCAGGACTCCTTCTTTCGCAGCTTTAGGCTGCCCTTAGGTAGAGTCCCCTTCAGAAGCCACTGTTGCAGATGCAAGGTCAAGGGTGGATCTCACACCAACTGCAGGTGGCTTTGCACACAAGAGCTGGGATTTTCCTACTTACTTTCTTCCCCTGCCCCCTTCCCTCATTCCGAAACCTCTCCTAAACAGAAGGGCATGGCTTTCAGGCGATGTCACCTAGGCACAATATTTGTTCATCTGTTTATCTACTACATCTTTATAATTATAAACCTTGATTAAATTTAAAAACACATGAAAAAGCAAGTTGAATACACAAATGTACTGTATTATTGTCTTCCTGATCCCACCACCATAATTACCTGAATCTGTTTCTTTGATCCTGTTGGCACCCACGGTTGCATTTTACCAAATTATATTTAATTTGATCCTTACTTTTTTCTGAAATTCCGCTTACTAATATTATTCCTTCACACCTTCCCATATATTCTGTTTGTATCTGACTTATTTTTCCATTGCTGTTCTAATCCCTGTTGGTAATAGTATAAAGAAGTTACTTCACAAACACACACCCACACACAAAGTTAAAACTAAGTGGGACTTTCCAATGAGCAAATAGATGACCACTTTTTAAAAATCACACACACACACACACACACACACACACATATGTATATATGTGTGTGTGTGTGTGTATATATATATATATATATATATATATACACACACACTTTATTTTTAAAGAAAATGCCAAACCTGTATAGAATTTTTATAAAAGTTTATTTGAGCCAAACTGACCACAAAGGCTGGGGTGTAAGATCTCAAATGCTCGGAAGAGTTTTGGAGCTTCTTTTCTGCATTTGAAATTAAGGAGGGGACATAAGGAGGATTGGAGAAAGCAAGGTTGGGACTGGGTTACAGGAATGTTAACAAGATTATGAGTTCTCTTTAGGGTTATGCTTTCTTCAAAGGGTATTATTATTTCTGGTATTTCAAAGTCGCATTGACCTATATGCACAAGAACAAGGGCTGACTTTAAACCTTTCACTTCAGTTATAGGCCTGGGACATGACTACCCACTCTGACCTGCCCAGTTAGGAATTTATGATAAAAGTTATGATAAGCTCACCCTGTAAGTTTACTTTCCATAGAACTCTTTTTTTTCTGTACACAAATTTTAAGGAAATTTTGTAATGGAGCTCTTTGAGTTTGCATATCCCTAAATTATTACCTAAATGTAGCTGAGAATACATTATAGTTTTAGAGTTGCTATGAAAATTATGTCAGTATAAAACTCAGAATGCACAGATACAGTATAATAGGAAATATCTTTTAACATTCACAGGGTACTGGCTTCTGGAGGGACATGTAGTATGATAGCTTTAGGTAAGAAAATAACCTTTATTTACTCCCAGCCTTTTATATGAATAGTGATTTTGTAATACCTTGGTAAAAAAAAAAAATGTCAGTTAATTATTTCCTCTGCTGATGAGCATTGCTAGATAATATATGTAACAAATACTTTGGCCTTATTTATTTGTTCAAGTAAGTAGAATACATTGGAATAAAATAACAATTGGGAATCCTGTTTTAAACTTGTACATTTGTGTCTGTTTATTAACTGGGCTGATGTTACCAGTTTCTCCTTTTTTTCATAAATGAACTCAGACAAAACAAACTGTGGAAAATGAGCTTTGCTAGACTTAAGGAGCTTTTGTTTGCTGCCAGTCAGCAAACAAACTCAGTAAATATTTGTGGAGTGGCTAGTTATTTACTACAGTTTATAAACCCAACTGAGCTTATGTTAATTGTGGTATTTCTTAATTACTTATAAATTATTGACCATTTATTTTCTGTGATTTCTTTATAAAGGAGGATCTAGCAGGTTTTCTTTCTAGGTGAAAATATCAATGCATAGTAAATTTACCTAACACAAATATCCAAAAGCAATTTGACTAGATTCTTTGTAAACTCAGTTCTTCTTTATATCTTACCCTTTCCTGTAATCTTTCTTTCATTTCCCCCCACTTATCTCACAGACAAAACGCAAAGTTGTGCATGTGTTATGGAATTTGATTGGGGTTGCTATAGGAGGAACTGTTCTATATACTTGTTTCCCCTTCTACCATTATGTTATAGGCTTTCGCTGCATTTCATAATTCTCATTTTGCCAAAGTGTATGGATTAGAGTTACCTGATAGCTGTGTCTCCTGACAGTGACAACGTCAGATTGCACTGAGCATGTCCTCTTCCATTGCAGGAGCTATGCCTGTCCCAGACCAGCCTTCGTCAGCCTCAGAGAAGACCAGCTCCCTGAGCCCTGGCCTAACCACCTCCAATGGGGATGGCTCAGAAACGGAAACCACCTCTGCCATCCTTGCCTCAGTCAAAGAACAGGTAGAAACATTTCACTTTTGTAATATACTTATGGGAACATTTTGAAAGACATGTTCTTTACTAATGACCAATGATGATTGGGAAAAAAATTATGATTTACTAATGGATTGTTGGCATTCATTATCAAATTATAATTCAAATATTATTATAATTGTTTTTGACTCCATGTTTTTATTCATAGTTTTGGTAGATATTCTTGAAATAATATCTCATAGGGCAAAAAATCTTTACAGTCAAAATTACATATGTTTGAAGTTTTGACAGATTTGGTGATGGACCTAACTTTTAATGTTATTAAGTATGTGAAGCTAAATAACTGGTTTTTAGAGAATATAAAGTCTAATAAACTGCCAAGATGAATCCACTAGGCTATATTAATATGTGTGACGGAAAATGAAAATGATGTTGGGTCAGGGCAAATTAACCTTCCCTATGTTTCTGAGATGATGGATCTGGAAGAACGCATTACAGAATTTTCCCTTTAAAACTAATCAACATTTTGAATGTTTCCTCCACCAGCATTACTTTGCCATAAATGTGGATAAATAAAATCTGAAGTCTTAGATCTAAACAAACTATTTCTTAATAGTCATGTTTCTTGTAAATGAAAAGGTAGTAAATAAAGAAAGCCAGGATGTCAATATTTCTTTATTTACCTCTTTTTCAGCATGTGCTAGAATATAAGCCAGCATTTTTGTTGAAAAAGCATCCTGTGTGTTTGGATTATATGATTCAGGGATATTGAATTAACAATGTTGGGTGAGATTGACATAATTTACCTAATTTCAGAAATATCTCAACAGAGCAATAATCTAAATGGGGCAATGAAGGACTGTTACGCTACTCAAAGAAAGGACTAGGCTTCTTTTCTTTTTTTTTTTTTTTCCAAGTAGAGACTAATTGACCTAAAAGTAGGAAACCACCCTGTGGTCACACTATCTATAGAATAACTGAAGAAAGATCCATTGACAGAGGAATCAATGATGCTTTGGGTCAGAAATAGGCCATCAGGTCAGGCAGCGTGCAGCTAAGTAAGTACACAAAAGAAAGTTGAATAGCTCGATTAGATAATCTAGTTTGTGAAAATGGTCAGTAAACTGAAGGTTGGGTTGAGGCGCAGGATATATTGCTTGATTAGTTTTCTTCCAAGTGCCAACCCGAGAGTCTTCTGATTATTTTTAAGAAGCAGTGGAAAAGGAGAGCAAGGTTCGTGCCACTGGTATCCATACACAGGACACTGCTTTGTTAGAATTGGGTTATGCCATACTTTCTTACTTTGGTATGATTTGGAAGCCCTGATAGACCACTAAATTTAGAGAGGTGACAAAATATAAAAAACAAGGCATAAATTTAACAAGAAAACTCCCAGACCTGTCTGATGAAAACTGTAACACTTTGTCAAAAGACATAAAGTGATTCAGAATAAATGAAAAGGCATGCCATAGTCCTGTGTAGAAAAGCTTAATGTCATAAAAATATTACTCTCTCCCAAATTGGTATATAACATTTAGGCAGTTATAATTAGGAAGATACGGCTGATGGTTTGTTTCATTGGCAAACTGAATCAAACTGTTTTAAAGGTCACATGGAAACATAAATATATATGAATGCAAGGAAAATTTTGATAGAGAGCTTTTTGCTTTACCAATCGTATTAATCACAGTAGTGTTTCCGCTTAGTACAAAGCAGTGGTTTCGATGGTATTAACATAATCGACTAACCATCTGGAAGAAAATTAAAGCCTTTAACTTACAATATGTACAGAAATGAATCTCAGTGGTAAAGCAATGTAACTGTATAAATTAAACTATAAACATATAAGAATAAACATTGGGAAGTATTTATATAAATTATAAGTGGGGAAGGCTGTTCAGCATGAAAGGAAACCCAGAAACCACACGTGAATGGTTCATACAAGTTGGCAATGCAAATACCAAAAATAATAACGAGAAAAAAATTCCACACAAAAAATAGAAGAATAGGCCAAGAGGAAATATGTGCAACTAATATGACAGAGTGTTGATATCATTAATATAATAAGATTTTCCAATGTTGATGAGAAAAAGAGAAATAAAAGAGTAGAAAACTAGGCAGAAAATATGCATAAGGAATTCACAGAAAAATGCAAATAACCGATGAATATTTTTCACCCTAATGTACTAATCAGGGACTTAAATTTCAAAATGAATTGAAAAAATATTTGCAATAGAAAAAACATAAAACAATATTGAATGATGAAGAGTTGAATAATGATATATATCTTTTATGTAAAATGCTTCATATAAAAGATATATCCTCTCTATATAGTTATTAATAAAAATGAATTGGAGCCATACATTTAAACTTTGAAGAAATCCATAAGGATTTTAGAAAGGAAATGACATGATATTGTATTGTCTTGTTAAATAAAAAACAGTAAATATGTTTTATTTGTTCTTGTTTATGAGCTTCTCTAAAAGTATAGAAAGAAATTAATGAAACTGTTAGCTTTGATTACCATATGTGCTTTCAGTTAGGTGGAGGTGTCAGTGGGCAGGGGACACAGAGCATTAGGAAGAGAAACAGAAATGGGGAAGAAATTGGGAGACTGGAATAAATATTAGTTGGATAATAGAAAATATTCCATTAGGTGAAATAGTGATGTCTACAGTTGAGAGAGCAGATAAGCTGCTTAAAGCAAAAAATATATTCATGGAAATAAAATGACCTCTGCAAATCCTTGATGAGAATTTAATAAAAATGTATTGTGAAGAGTTTATTTTTTCTCTAGTAATTAATATAAATTCATTGTTCAGGTTTGGACAGCAAAGGTGTGAGATTCTTTGTGGCAGATTAACTAATGTGATGAGGAGAAATGAAAGTCTGTTCTGGGTTCTGAGATAGAGCAACTTGAAAGCCCCAAATCAGAGGCTTGGGTGTCAGGCCCTATGTGTGGTGTCTGCCCTCTGGAAGGCAGAGATCAACAAGCAGCCAAGTCCATAGACTTTCTTGGTGTGACCTGATACAAACGATCACTCCCTCCCTTTATTTTATTTTTTGGGGGGGAGTGGGGGGTGCGGCGGGGAGAGTCCTAAATTATTCTTAAACTTCCTTCTTCTCCTTTTCTCGATAGACTCATCTTTGGAGTTAAATACATTTTTAAAAGAGATTAGCCAGATTAAGGAAAAGTAACTTCACAGATTAATATACTCTGATTCTTTTTTTACATTCTTATTGTAATTTCCATTACCATTTATCCCCCTTACCCTTTTCCACCTCCACCGACTCTATCTCCTCCCACAGTCACCACTGTTGTCTGTGCCCATGAGTTCTTTCCCTTTTTTCCCTTATGATTCTTAATGATTATATGTATAATATAGTTATAAATCTGTTCACTTAAAGAATATTGTTTGCCTGGTCCTTTTTATGTACTAATGAGATCTAGCTTTCTTTAGTAAAGGCCCTATTTATTAATTTAGGGAATTTCAAATAAAAAATTTTTGGCATCACACTTTTGTACAACTGTAGTTCTATCTCCTTGAAGGCCAGTTCTACAGGAAGAAGTCATCTTCTGTCATAGCAAACATATATTCTGAGCTGTAATAGGTTACATAATTGACGTGCTTATTCATTAAACACACACAGCAGCTTACATAGGCAAAGCACAATAAAGGGTAATAAAAATATGTATACAAGAAAACTGTCTGATAAAGTTCATTGGAATAAATTCTTAACAAGACTAAGAACACAAGTTCTTAGGCAGGAGGTTAACATTGCATAAAAATATGTTCTAATTTATAATCATATAAAAAAACTTAAGTCATTCAAACCCTAAATACATGCCACCTTGCATTATATGGCATGACTAAGATATTTGTAAATTGAACCTTAGTGTCTTTGAAGGCAGCAGCCAAGGATTGCTCAATGAAAAGCTGTTCATCGATTTCTTTCTTTGTTATAATTTCCCATTTTGATTGCTTTTTAACTGGTGAATTTTACACTTTTATATCAACATTAGTAGAACGATGAATTCTGCTATACTCGATGGGAAATTAACTATTTCAGACCATCTCATTTCTAACAGTTCTTAAGTGTTCCTCCTGTGGAGCTTTAAGAGAGAGACACCAGTCCCCCATTTCCTCTCCTGTGAGTATCCTTCACCAGAAGAAGAGGGGAGGATGGAGGTGGGGTATGTGATGTCCTGGTCACATTATTTGGATAAATAACTGAGAAAGGTGATTGATAATCATTTATCATAGATGTGGTTGAGGGATTTATTTTTAACGATAGGAGATATTCCTATGAGGATGGCAGTGACCAAGAAGAGGAGAAATTACTGATGCTTGGGAAGGCGGGGGGGAATGTCAGGGGAAAAGTCACTGAGTAGGTTAGAGTGAATAGGGTCCAGTACACCAGTAAAGGGAATAATTTTTGGAACAAAGATAATTCATTTGTGAGAATAGGAGAGAGGCAAACTACATGGTGGCAGGTATGCGATGACTTGGTCCTGGAAATGTGTGGTATTTCTCTCCTGTCATCAGATAGGCAAAGGAGCCTGTTTGGAATCTGTGGAGAGTTGAACTGAGCCCAGGTGAAGAGGGGAAAGCAATGAAGATGAGGGACAGAAGAGAGTGATTATAATGACAGATCTGGGAATAGACACTGATTGAAAGGGGATAAAGACAGAAAAATTGATAGGGACAGTGGTTCACAGAGTGAATTCGTACAGATGGTGATAGCTTGAGGACCTTGGGCTTGAAATAAAGAATTTAAAAATAATTATAGTTAATGTCTAAATGGTAGTGGAAAAATATAATAAAGATTAAATAAATACATACATACATACACATATATACACATACATAAATATAGGTAATACCAAGACCTGGGCTATGACTCTGGGAAATGAGCTCAAAATAAGAAATGAGAGAGCAAGTTTTCTGTGGATGCTGTGAAAGATGGTAAGAGAATGATGACAGAGCAGTGGCGATGGGAGGAAGGGAGCAGCGGGTCAAGTCACCCAGCAGCTGAGAGACCCGAGCTGGCCTCATGACTGTGAGAAGTGTTAATATAAACACATTTGTTTGTGATTTGCCTAAGAATAGTCATTCTGATCTTCATCTGTGTGTTTACACTCTTTAAAAATTGCTATGATGTTGGGCTGTACCATTAGACAAGAATTTACATTATTTCATGCTCTGTAACATTGGTCTTTGTATTTTATCTTAAATATGTACTACTTTACTCTTAAGAAAACCATGACTTTCCTAAAGATGTACTTGTTTCAAAATAATATTTTATTTCCTAAAGTTGACCAGTGTTTCATTTTATCATCAATGATTCTAAAGTTAGCATCTAACAGGTCTTCTTATATGAGCTAGAAAAATTACTGGGGCATTTTTAAAACTTTGAGAGCTCATCTAGTTCATTGATCTTTTAAATTATTATGGCTCAGGTAAATGGTTTTCTGCAATAAGTATACCAGCCAAGTATATTGAATATTGAATATATTAAATGGCAGATTTCTAGGTCTGTCTCAGTATATGCAAATGTCCCTATTCATTGCATTTATTTCATTGTGTTTATCAAGTGTCTACTGTATGCCTAGAACTGGGCTTTCTCTGAGTGATACACTGATCTAGAGTTTCCATTAAAGTAGTCAGCAGTGGAGTTAAAAATAAACATGACATATAAAAAGAGTCATAAGCTATTTGAAAGTTTTACATAACAATTTAAGAAAACTCTTTAGTCCTTAAATGATCAAACTCAAAATTATTTATACAGATAAAAATATTACTTAAAATTGACAGCATTTATAACTACAGACACATTATCACTATAGTAATTTCTGTTGTTCTTTAAATTACACAAAGACTGTAAATCATATTCTTGATTTTAGAGGAACTTTTAGTACCATTGTTTAGAATATTGATGGTTTTTTAGGTAGTAAAACAGAAGTTAGTTCTCTTGCTTTTAATCATTTTTAGTATTATGCGTACCATAACAGAGCAAGCAGAAAGGCATTTCTGTGCTTTCACTATTGGCAAAACTGTTGTACGAAGTACTTTACATATGTTTTGTCATATGAAGGCACTAAGCATTTAAAAAGATGCATCTCACATAAAATCAAATGACATCTTGATTTTTTTATATCAACTCATGTGAGGATAGCATGCCTTTATTTTTATTTAGCTTCTACATTGATAATTTTAACATATCTTAGCTCTATGTTATGAGACTATTATTGAAAAGAAACATATTATAAAATGCATCCTTAATTAGTATTCTTCCAGTGCCACATTTCAGTGCAAAATCATTCAGCATTATTAGTGTTACCATAATGTGCAGCAATAATTTCAGATAACAAAATGTGAAAAATGACATATAACTACTAATCAATTTCCAGACTACATTTTAGAAAGCATTTTATGAAAGTAATAACAAAATTATTATACACAAAAAAAGGAAATTAAAACAACTTTTAAGAAAGGTTGAGAAAACAGAGAAGGATTATCTGCAAAGAGTAATGAACTTTATATTCATTTAGTCAGTGAAGAAAAGAATTATACATATCATAATGCCACAACTTGAACTTTCTTCATATATCAAGATTGTAATGAGAGTTACTTTATTGGTGATTTTTGAATTTATTGTTTCAAACCAGATATACATGGAAAATATTTTAAAAATATAATTTCCTCCCAATTTTTATTACTGGAACAGACTACATAAGGAGCAGTCATCGTCATTTTCAATCAAGATGGATTGAGCTGTGAATGCACAAGGTGGAATCCAACTAGAAACTATAGAAATGGATCCTGATAAACAGAATAGTTTATAACAAGGAAGGAACAGAGGCTAGAGTAATCAAACTTCAGAAAGCCTTTTCAATATCATATGCACAGGATGGTGGGTAGGTATAGATAGCTCAAATCTAGTGTTTAGACTTCCAGAAGGGCAAAACAAACAAACAAACAGGTGTTTTTTTGTTTGTTTGTTTGTTTTTTTTAATTGAGTTTAGCGGGGTGACATTGATCAACAAAACTATACCGGTTTCAAGTATACAATTCAACAAAACATTGTCTGCACACTGCATGGTGTGCCCATCACCCAAAGTAGCCTTTTTCCATCCCCGTGTATGCGTCCTTTGCCCTCTTCCACCTCCTCCCATCCCCCTTCCTCTGGCTATCACCATACTGTTGTCTGTGTCTATGTGGAAAAGAGGGGTTTTATGTCAAGTTCTGGAGCTTCAAGTAGGAAGGGAAGGCTGATGGGGCTTGCTGGGTTTGAAGTGGGTCTGCGTCTTTGTGGATCTTTTGCATCACAAAAACGGTGGTTGAAACTAGATATCAAGGAAAAACAAGGGTCATAAACCACTTATGTAAGTGTTTCGGAATTAATTTAGAGGTTGGGTTATGAGTGAATAATTCTCTGAGTGGGGTATATCATCTTCTTTCTCCCCACCCCCTGGTGTTCCCTTATGTGTATTCTATTCTTGCTGGTGAGTTATTTAGACATTTCTCCTAAAACTTCATTTTTCCCTTAAAATTTTAGTTTGTAACTCTTCTTAAGACATATATGTACTTATCTATCCTTTAAATGAGCTCAAGCTGTCTTCTGAGAATCAATTCATTTGCTATCTGTTCTTTCCCCTTTGAAGGGTTTTCTTGCTGAGTTTTTAGGCGGCTAGAGGCTATGATAGGGAAAATAAAAATGAACTAAGCTTTAATATGCTAACTTGGAAGATAAGCTTTTAATAGGAGCTGTTCTATGACATTATACTGCATTTCTAATGCCTCTTTCCTATTTATCATTAGAATTTATTGTTAAATAGTTACATGTGAAATTACATTAAATATTTTAAATGTGATATTTGAATAATTTTTATGAATTTCCCATTATAAAATAATTCATGCACATTGTAGAAAAGTTTAAAAACTCAGGAATGCAGGTAAAAATTTACTTAGAATAATACTGCTACTAGAGGTTGTTGCAAAGATTCAGGAAGATTTCCTCCTAAGGTTTTTATGTGACTGTATAGTTATTTATGCAATAATTTATTTTATTTTATAAATATTTATATTTGACATACTTCGCATCATATCAATAGTATTTTTATATAATTAAATATTTTAAACATTTTTCTAATGGCTATGAGCTATGATTCACTATGAATTCATTAATATTGCAGTGTTATTTAACTTCTTCGTCTTTGTTCGTCTCTTAGGTTGATTGAATTTTCTTAAAGTAAAAAAATGATATGTCATTCTTTCTAGCACATAAATCACTGGGTATACTTTGACAGAAGCTGCCTTGAGCCAAGTTTTGAGAAAGGGTTTAAAGACCCTTACAAACTTACTGGGAAGATATGTACTACTTAATTACTGATAACAGCCACAGGCAGGACTTACAAAACAGGGACCCCTGGGTATAACAGTCAGTGCCCTGTACAGGGTTTGCAGAGAGTAGAAATTTAACAAACAGAATATTGTAGAGGGAGTGAATGGGGAAAACATGTTCAATATTCAGAGAAACTAAACCAAATATGGTAGGAATTATCATAGAACAAGAAACAATGTTAAATAGTATCTCATAATAATAAAAAAAGTTTTTAAAGGACACATTAAATTTCTTTACAATTTATATATTTTACAAAATAGATACTATGTATTTCTATAAAATCTCTATATAAAACATTTCATCATCTATATAATTAATGACTTTTTACTATTTTATATAATATTTTCTATTTATGATTAAAGAAACTAATATTTTAAAAATACTCAGTTTACCTACCAAAGCCATATGGGACATTGCTGTACGACTGAAATGAAAAGTTAGGTGGCTTTCCTCTGAATCTCGTACTCTTTTCATTATACTATATTGTCTCATAATTTAGGTATAATATAGGTTTATGATATATTTATTATATTATCTTTTTCTGAAGAGTAAATTTCTCCATGACGAAGGTTTGCTGATTTCAAGTTAACAGTGACCCTGCCAGTCTTGCTCTTATTAAACTAAGAAAGGGGAGGCGTGTAACTTTACTTCAATTTGATCTGCCATATATTTTTGCAGTCTGAAGAAAATGTTAATGAGGATCCAAACAAAAAGAATCCAAGGAACTTATACACCCCATTGTTAATGTTTGCAGAGAAGGTGTGTTAGGAAGAGAATACTGTGGGGTAAATACTACATTGCTTTTGTCCAACATTCCTGTTTCTGAGAGTCAGTGGCTTGGATGGAAGTTACCTCTAGCCTGCATTGGAACACAGGTAAACATGCCTGAGGCAGCCCATTGATCTTGTTCAGGTTGCTGTCACTCAGCTGCAGTCATTAAAGAGATGTGCAAATCCACGCTGTGGGCTCTAAAGGAGCCATCTGTGTGGCCTGCTTACACAGAAAAGTGAAGATCAGCACCCTCCTTTTTGACTTTTCACAATTTCTGACTTTCGCATTCTATTCATGACCTCTGGAAGCACTGGGATCCCTTGCCTAATTACTAGGAGAACAGACTCAGTATGAATAAGAGCAAGGCAAACAAGTATCACTTTTGACAGGTATCCTTCAGCATTTAAAGTAGCCAGTACTAAATAGCTCCATTCACCAAGTTCATATATTTAGTTATCTGGGGATGCCTTGTTTCAGTTTACACATCCTGGAAGGTCTGCTGGATGAAGAAGTTATGTGCACAATTAAAGCTTAGAATTACATAAAAGTCTATCCACCATGATGATTCTTAGTTGTTTTAGGCAAGTACAGGCATGTCCATGTGAATTTTGAGACTGACATCTCTTCTGCTCCAGGAAATAGAACTCTGAGATGTCAACCCAGGATGTTCAAATCTGAGTTGCTTTGTAGTTTTTGAAGTACAATTGTAGCCCTGTTGGTGTGTACCCACTCCTGCTGCCTGAACCAAGGAGAACCCATGCAAAAAAAAAAAAAAAATCAGCTTTGTACCCACCCCACCTACTAGCTAACACAGACATTTTTAGTAAATAATACCATGTACTCTAGTACTTGTCAGAGAGCAGAATTTGCCTGTTGTAGACCTCTTGTCGAAAGCAGAGGCAACTTATTCCCAAAATTAACAATCTAGAGTATAAATTCTCTCTATTCTGGGGACTCTGTTTATATCAGGAACAGCATTTCAGCCTTCCACTGGGACACTTCCCAACAACTCAGCTTTAATAATGATTTGGCTATATGATGACTCTATCTTTATGGGGACTCGAGATAAGAACTGATCATACTGGGAGCTTTTCTGGATTGTATGGAAATCTTATCCCAAAAACCTGTCCTACATTATTGTGACTTCACTTAATAGAAATGAAATGTTTTAATCCTAGGTATATAATACTGCTATTACTGCTTCTACTAATTAACAACTATAATATGTTTTTTTTTAAACACCTAACTTTATTGAATTATTTATGAACTAGTGTTATGGCCAGGTCTCCCCTCCTCACATTTGGTTACCAGCTCCCAGAGCAACACAGGACACAAACAACATGTTCTAAACATTTGTGTTGAGGGTATGAGTTCATGAATTAACTTATTGTGTTCTCCTGTGCTATCTTAGTGCAAAAGTAAATGCTTTGTGTAATTGTGATAAGAATCCTGTTTAGTTGTGTAACAAGGATCTCATCTCCATTCTTATATTGATCTTATTCTTTTCCCCTAGTTTAATGGTTATATTGGATCTCTGCCTAACCCTATGAGCTACCTTTGATTGATTTTAGAATTAGCCCATTTACATTGATGAATCTCAGATCTCCAAAATGAAATTTCCTCTATAAATAACATGAATCGAAACTCATTTAATTGGTTGCAATGAGGTATTTTCAGCTTAAAGTGAGGTACATTAGCTTAAGCCTATCCATTAATAAACGACGTGGGAGAGTGTATATTTTTTTTTTCTCAAACTAGACTTGTGTCTTATTTCAGCAAAAGGAAAAAATAAATAAACAACAACTGTGTTTGCACATAAAACTTCACATAAAAACACACAAATACCCAATCCTTTTTGTTTATATGCAGTTATGCCAAATAATTGTTGAATATCTATTTCAATAATTTTAACTATCCTTTGAAAATATACTTTTCCCCAGAGTGTTAAGCAATTCAACTATTTGCTTATTATTTGCTTGTCTTGTCTTTCCTTTGTATTTGGGAGATTTTGTACGTATTTTTACTTTATATTGTGAGTGCCTAGTACCATCTGAACTCCCAGCCGACACCACCCCCAACTTGCCAGTATTTCCACTGAGCCATCTTCAGTTGAGCCCCAGGTCAGGTGGACCCAACTGATGTCATATGGAGGAAAGATAATCTGTCTTCATTGTTATCTGTACAATTATTGTAGTTTTAAGCCAGTAAATCTTGACGTAATTTGCTGTATATAAGTTGGTAACTGAGTGACTCATTTTTCCATGTTGTATTAGAACATCCCTATAGTTTTCTCTACTACTAAGTCTTATGATTCTGTACACATCCTGAGGCAATTTTATAAAAAACAGCTTATTGAAATATAACTCACATACCATACAGTTCACCCAATTCAATGATTTCCAGTATACTCACTGAGTTGTGCAACAATCGCCATGATCCTTGAAAACTTTGTCCCCTCAAAAAGAAACTCTGTGCCCATTAACATTACTCTGCATGCTCCCCAAATCCCACAGCCCTAGGAAACAACTCATATACTTTCTGTCTCTATGATTTTCCTTGGGTGAACATTTCATAGAAATGGAACTGCACATATATGGTCTTTTCTGAATGGCTTGTTTCACTTACCATAATGTTTCAGGGTTCGTTGATGTGGTAGTATGCATCACTAGTTCATTCCTCTTTATTTCCAAATAATATCCCATTGTATTGCTACATCTGATTTCATTTATCCATTCATCTGTTGATGACCTTTTAGTTTGTTTCTACTTTTGAGCTATTGGGAATATTGTTATGAAGAATTCTATACAAGTTTTTGTGTGGACATATGTTTTTATTTCCCTTGGGTAAATAACTAGGAATAGAATTGCTGGGCCACATGGTTATTCTGGGCTTTGCATTTTGAGGAACTGCCAAACAGTTTTGTAAAGATGCTACACCAATGAGCATTCCAGTTTCTTCACATCTTTGCCAACAGTCTTATTGTCTGTCTTTTCTATTATAGCCATCATAGTGAGTCCATTTTTGAAATGGACTGCTGAACCAGAACCAAAGGAGACATACCAAAAAATTCTATGGCAAATTGATGACATTAAAAAATATTAAACATTGCATTAAAATATAAGTATATTTACATTGTAGATAAAATAAGCTTCCTAATGTGAGTTATAAGTCCCAGAATTCCGGGTACAGCCTACCCATGCCTATAAAAGAGTCTAGAAGCCAAATTATATAGAATATATGTGTCAGATAGAATAACCAATGATATTTGGCTTGCAGATTATGATGGTAAGGTGGGATGCATGGGCAGAATGGGAAGGAGAGTGCCAGGACCTGTCTTAAATATTTTTCATGGAAATGAAAGAGTAAACATTATTGGTCAATTGGTGTACAACTAAGTAGGGAATTAGGTAGGGTAAAGGATCGAACTTTGAGGAAGACAGGTTTCAAATTTGTGTCAGACATGGTTCTTAGTTACAGACTTATGCAGCTTTAAGCAGAAATGGAATAACTTGCCCTGGCCAGATGGCTCAGCTGTTTGGAGTGTTGTCCTGTACACCAAAAGATTGTAGGTTCTATCCCCAGTCAGGGCACATACCTAGGTTGTAGGTTCAATCCCTTGTCAGAGCACCTATATGATACATGTTTTTCTCTCACACCTTTCTCCCTTCCTCTCTCTAAAAATCAATAAACATATCCTCAGGAAAGAGTTTTAAAAAAAGAAGAAGAAGAGGAAATGGAATAACTCAAAGACTTAAATAATTCACAAAATGTTTGGAAGGTCCAAATAGGTTCGAGGTTCATATTGCTAAGGACAATGGCCAGTTTTATTGGGAGTCTGCTTTGCGGATGGGTTCAAAAGGTAGAAATTTTCAAAAGTGGTAGAAGTGTTCTCAAAGATTCTGGCAAATGAAAAATTTAGGAAAGTACCAATAAGTATAGCTGGTTACTGCTATCTCTACAGAAAATTGACTAGCAAGCAATGTCCAACGGCATATCTTTGGACCAGTGGGTGGTAGCACAAGAAATGTATAGTGGCCACCTATACTAATTATTTATGATTCCTGCAGCCCACAGTGGTGCTGGGTGGGGCATTTGCTGCCAGCTTTATTAATAGCCTAGGAGATTTTAAAAGTTAGGAAGGCTATGTGCTTACTATTGCCTAACTTCTCCTCACTTCCCCCCAAGAATCAGAGCTGCTTATACATTTAGAGAAAGAAATAGTAAATTTGTAGTCATTAGAATTAAGATAGGAGAATCTGAATGAGTACCTGTAGGGGCTCACATTGGATGGAAGGTTTAACTTAATGAACTCAGGTCTCTTCCAAATGTTAAATATTTTTGAAGTCTGGCATTAAACTTTTTAGTAAGTGAAATCTGCTTATTAGTGTTTCATCACTAAAAATAAATATTACAAATTATTTTTAATATTGGTGAAGTTCAAATATAAGCAGATTTTTATACCTACTAAAAATAATTTCTCAGTAGTTTGAGGTATTAATAATTTCTAAATGTTTGGTATTTATTAACAAACCAATATTATTTTTTATTTTTGTTTTTTATTGAGATAAACTTATTAGTAAAGCTGATATGACAGATTCCTTTTTTTATAATTTTTTTATTGTTTTTCAATTAAAGTTGTCCCAATTTTTCCCCCTTTGCTCTCCAAGTAGCATTAGAAACTATTGCCTCCATAATGATTCCAGTTAAAGACTTGAGCTAAGACATTTGATGAACCTTTGATAATTAGGGATGAAGTCAGCTGGCATTACTGGGCTGAAAACATTTCTTCCAGTTTCAAGGACAAGTTAAATTTTCAGAGCTTCTTTCATGACACAGAGTAAACCTGTAGTGGCCTTTGAAGGCAAAGTGTGTGATCATGTTTTAAGGATTCATTCCTACGTAGATATGGGGTTTGGGCCAATATTCAGCATAGTGGAATAAGTGATATCTTTGGGATCAGTAGATTTTATTCAAATTACTCCAGCATTTTCATACTGAATAGCCTTGGTTAAGATAACATCTCCCAGAAACTGAGTGTGATTATCTAATAAAATAAAGGCAATCAAATCTCAGAGTTATGATGGAGTGCATGCAAATTAAAACACAGATTGTACAAACACATTAGTTAATTAGTTTGTTACAATTTATAGAAATCTTTGCTCTTTAATTAGTTTACAGCCATTTAATGAATTGCTCTTTACCAGTCTTTCTTAGAAAATTAAACATATATGCAACTTTAAACTCAGGATGAATTCATAAAACCCAAAGGTAAATCTAGGCTTAAAAAAAAAAAAAGTTAATTAGGAAATTGGGAGAAAGGAACAAAATATTTGGCTGAGATAAAACAAAAATAGATTAGCTTTTAGAATTTTATTTATTGTCTGATTCTTACACAAGATGCTGAAGAGAGTGGGAGAGATGTTTTGAAGCAACTTGATTACACTTGACTATGTTAAATTTCTACTTTCTGGGTAAATATGTAGATCACTTTTTCTCATTTTTCTCAATTAAACTCTTCACAGATAAATAAAGAAACATGTGTCTCAAAAAAATCAGGGCATTTGTGTTGTGATTTAATATCCTCCAAAATCACAAGTGTGTGGTCAAGTCCCAGAACATGCCAATGTCTGATATCAGAAGTCTGGGGGGAAACCGAAGAAATCAAGTGGTGTTTTTGTCTTAGTCTGCACATGGGGCATCTGTCGTGTTTGAGAGAAAGGATAGATAGTTCCTACAGAAGAACGAGCTCAGAGACAGAGCTCACTGGGAGGGCAGGAAGGCTTAGGGTTTGCAGAAATCTTAGGTTCACTGCAATTCTCCCGAACGGTGAGACAGGTGACTCAAGAAGACCTTATTAAACTTGAAGGACGTTGCCGCCATCTGAATTATGTATGGAAAGCGCCCCTGTGTCCCTCTGATACTTCTTTATTATATTATAGGGAGGACCTTTCATAGTGCCTAGAATATGGAAGCCGCTTTTTGCATATTGGTTACAATTAAGAAAAGGACATTAATTTGTCAATTAATAATATGAGTGACAATAATAATATATTTTATTCCTTACCACCAACGTCAAATTGTGTAAAATTCATTCCAGGAATTCTGATGTATTACCATTCTGTATAAGTAAAACAAAGCCACCCATTTTATTCAACTTATTGGAATTCTTAAAGTGTTAATAGTGAATACAGTAAAACTCATTTTATACCTTTTCCAAAAACCTCTATTTGATAACTAAATTCCTAGTATCAAGACTTTAGTCATTTTCAAAGTCCTAACTGAAAGTTATTCAATTTTAGGTTGAATGATTGAATGAATTATTAAATAAATAACTTAGGAATTGTATATAGAAAAATATAAGTAAGTGAAATTTAATGAGTCAAGAGTAGGGAAAGAGAATAATATTTCAATAACAGTAATATCTTACATTTAATTTTAAAATAATTTGACTCATTAAATCATATCCCTGTTTATAGCAATGCTACATCCCTGGGTATTTGCTTGAATTTTCCCTTTTAGATACAATGTACATAAAAGAATGGATGACAAATGGGGTAAGCTTCCTTCATTTATGATTACCTTATTTAAACTACTTAATTAGCTGTGTGCGGAACTACATTGCTACTTTCTCTCTCTCTCTTTAAATTAGGATTCACATTTTTTTAAGCCCCATGACTTTATTATGATATAGAGTCAGTTCAAGCCTCATATAAAGAATCCAGAAGTGTACCACAAGAGGTGAGACCCCCTGAGGGTCGCTGCCAGGCTGACCCTAAGCCCCTGCTCTGTGTACAGTCACAGACACAGGTACCCAGTGTTCGGTGGATGGCCATAGGGAATTGATGGCCTCAAGAGTGGTGGACACAGCAGCACATTTCTCTTCGTCTTTTAGTCTCAGCAGTATTTGCTGAGTGAAGTCTGATAGTCTAATGTATGACGTCTGGGTAATTGGAGACCTTGTTTTTTGCCTGGTGATTATCTTGAGTGGTTGGTTGGTTGACTTTTTGAGAGATTCAGTGAGATATTGTAATATCCTCCTGATAAATTTTTTGTTTGTTTTTTGCTAAGCTAGTTTGAGTGTCTGTCCCTCACAACCAATGTGTCCTAGCTAAATCATGTATTTGGGATCTGATGGGTAAGCTATTTAAAAGTAGACCCACGACTTTTCCTTTTCCATCTTAGGACACATACAAGATGCTTTTAAAAAGCTATCAATGAGTTGAAGCATTCTCAGATATGGACTCCCAGCAAAACCAGTAAGAACTGAATTTCTAAAGAGCAGATAGAGAAATCTGCTCTTCATGTGTTGTGAGGTGGACAACATTCTGTAGTTAATTATAGGAGCTTTTCCTTAGGTGAAAAGGCTTGACTGACTAATAAGAGAATTCTGGAATTAACTATTAAGTCAAATATTTCTGAATACTTATTAAAAAGTCATCACAAAGAAGCAGTCAGAGTTCACTAAGAGGGAACTATTACAACTTGCCCCTACCCACTTTTCTTAGCTTCCCTTCAGATAAGAGCTGTGTGATTGTAATAAGGTCTTTAGTGGTCTTGATAATAATATTCTTGTATGAAATTAATAAATACAGAGTTTATGCCTGATAGTACAGTTCACATCTGTAGTAGCCACAGAAGAATAAACTCTTTCCCAAACAATATTGAATATTAAATTGGGGCATGATTTTTTCAATCAGCCTGCCTAGACATAGCCAATGGAGGGAAATTCAATTGAGACAGAAATCTTGCCTCTCCCAAATTTATTTTCTTTTTATGTAGCTACTACTGTTGCCTTTAATAATGATAATCCTAATAATAATAGCTAAGAATTATATGCCACAATACAAATGTTTTCATTCTTTATCTTCCTGAATTCTTACAATTTACATATAAAGAAAGTTGCGTTATCCCATGTGAAAATGAAGATAAGACCAAGAGAAATTCTACAACTTGCTTAGGGCCTATAAGATTTCAGAGTGGGATACAAATCTAAATTTTCTTGCCTTTAGAGTGAGTTTGTTTCCACACTATTCTATAAATGTATATAAATGAAGTACACAATCAAGGCAACAAATGTTACACTCTGTAACTAGTTGAATAAGGTGCTGTAGAGAAAAAAGAAACATGCAGGCAATCATCTTTAGAAAAAGTTTTTCCTAAAAATACATCATTATCCCTAGGAAGATAAAAGCACTTAAAGATTTGTTGAGGCATTATCTTTCTGTCTCTGGAAGATCGACTCCAGTCAATTTTTTGCTGGGGTTTTCCTTTTTAATTTTCTACCAATTTTAGCTCCTCGGGAGCACTCCACCATCAGATTAACTCACCTTGTTTTTAGATACAATCACAAGAAAAATCTTTCAAGTTCTCTTTAAATATAAATTAAGCCATTACAGTAAACACACACCCCTCACGCAACAAAATTAAATATAGGTGGAGATTTACAGTTAACCTAATACCTAACTTGCTGTTAAAGCTACAGTCTTGTTATAGAGCCGACAGAAATAGGTGTAACATGGAATCCTCAGGGTGCCCAGGCCTCCTCTGCCACACCTCTAGGAGAACAGTAGGTTAAAATGGCAAGCTTAGGTTTTATGAAGTTTTCAAACCACTGATTTCAGTATTCAAATCCATCATGAATTTTATTATATTTTGTACCCTGAGAAAGACTCAGAATTATAGCTCTATGTTAAATTTTATTTCTTCCTGTGGAAATGGAGCTGATGTTGAGGTTGTTGGTATAGAGTCTTATCTTCCTGATGAAAGTACTAGGGAAAGAACTGTTCTGTGTTTGTGAATATTTGCATTTCTTCTGGGGTTGGGTGCTATATATCTCTACAGAGAATAAATAAGTTTATAAACCTTTATAATAATAACAGTGATAACAACACCAACAAAGGATTCTAGTGAAATATTCTGTTTGTGTTTATTTTTCTTATCTTAAAATAAGAAAATAAAATGCTACCTATATTTACTGTTCCTGCCTGGTCATAGTCAAAATTACTGTTTTAGGAAAGATAAAATATCTTACATTTTCATCTCCTCTTTCTATTACTCAATTTGGAACACTATGTTTAAACCATTTTGCAGTGAATGGGATAACTTTTTTTAAAAAATTTATCTTAAGCATGACTCCTAGACTTATATAAAAGAATTTATTATCAAGATATAACCATTCTGTTATATGCTGTTGTTCAGTACTTTTTCTCCATTTTCAGTATGACATACAATTAATAAAAAAATTAACATTATGCAAACTTTAATTCTCAAAGTAGTATATTTTTTAAAACTATTTTAAGCCATTGAGTATAGTGATTGTGGGATGTTTCTAAACTTCATTTTCAGAAATTAATGACTGTTTAATGTTATTTTACACCCTGTTTGCCATATAGAAAATAAAGTAAAATCATATCTCAAATTTATAAAAATATTATTTAAATTAGACCTATTTCCTCAGTGTCATTGTTAAATGAGTTTCAAATAGATAAGATGAGTTACATTTAATTTGAGTTTGACCTTTATTAGCACTATGATATTCTTATTTAAATTATCCTGATAAAACTATTTTTATCTTACCATTGCTCTATGTACTTTTGTAAAGTAAAAACAGGCACTGAAAATGTTTCAACAGTTTCTTGAGGCCTTTTTGTTGTTAGTAGGACTACTAAATTTATTGAGTTTCATCCATAATTATAGAGGCAAGGTCTCTGAAACTTCAGATATACAAGCTTATATCCCAGGAAGTTTCTGATAGTTGCTTTATTTAATATAAAGTGTTTTTTTATAAGTCATCTACCACTGCCATTAAAAAATGTAGTGAAAACCTTTAGCTATGTGAGTGAGCTCAGAGACCCTGAAACTTTCTCAAGTGGTAATTATAGAATAAAAGATCAAAGCACTTTTCTCCCAGTTGAATTTTAAAAAGTGATAGTTTGTATGCATATAGTTCTTCACCAACTTCTTCTGCAAACATTTTTTAAATTTAATCTTGCACTAACTAATATGCTCGACAGAGGACATTTAGGTAATTTCACTCACAGATGAGACTGAGGAAGTGCTTAAGTGTCTTCTCCAAAATTATACAAATTATAAGCTCCAGATTCAAGATTAGAAGTTGTTTGAATTTCTAATAATAATAATAACTAAAACTCATTGAGCACTTACTCTGAGCCAGGCACCTGTACCACTTACATTATCTTAGTAATCCTTCTCACATAGAAGCATATACAATTTCACCATCTATCTAATACAGGAGTAAAGTAGGTTTAATGAGATAAGTTAAATTGCCTAATGCAACTTAGGAATGTGGCAAAGAATGAATGCTTAAGATGTGAAGGTTATTCATTACTGAAAGTGTTATAAAATATATTTTATCACATTAACTTTTCTGTGTTTCAGTTCCCTTATCTGTTAACATGTGGTTAATAATATTATCTACCAAATAGAGTTGTGAGAACTTCAAAGTTAATATATGCAAAGAGCTTAAAAGAGTGCATGATATGTAGTAAGCACATAATAAATATTAGCCTAAGAATACCTGCTTAATTTTTTTATTTGAAAGGCAATAATGTAACCTGAACCTTTATGTAAAATAGCTTGGAATTAAGCCAATTGAAACTGACAAGTACATTTTCACATATAAGTGGCAAGTAACCAGAGTATCTTACAAGTTAAAAATAGGACTATGCCAATTAAATTAAAAACAATGTCATCAAATACATCAAATAGAATGAGTCACTGGTGAGAAAAATGTGAATCTCAGTAATACCTCTCAAGAGTCAAGTCGGTAAGGAAGACATTGAAAGATAAAGAGTAGTTAGTATCTTAATGGATAATGTAGAGTCACAGGTGATCAAAACTTGTTTTCCTTCACAAGATTGTTTTAAGTTCATCAGCAGGGAATAAGGGTGCATTGTATTCTGTTTGATCATGACAGAGAATAAAAGAGTAATTGAACAAAAACTTTAACAGTAATGTTAGCTTGGCCCTCAGCAATCCTCACTAAGAGTGTTGCTATGGTGGCCCTCTCTCCTGAACTTTAGCAGTTGCCGCTGGACAAGGGAGCAGGCTAAGGTATTTGGTGAGACTAGATGGACAGAGTTAAAGCTTATGATTGATCTTCATCAGTTCCTTCTTCCAGATCTACCCTGGAGCACTTGTATAAATAAACCAATGAAGGAGAAAGTTCAGACATCCTTCATGTTGTTTTTGCTGTATCTGAGATCAGTTTGCAGGAAAACTATGGTATTTTAGGCAACTTTCACAACTATTTAACCACCAACTACCTTTCTTTTAACGCCCAAGAAGTATTTAGTTTATTATATATACACAGCTTTATTTTCCAGCTTTTTCTTAAAACTGGAAAATAATTTCCTTAGAACTATTGAAGACTCCACCCAGTTAAAGTTATACACAGGCCCTATATCTCCTCAGAGTTAATGAGCTGAGATTTTGTGAGCATCTTTTGTGAAGCTTTGCAAGAGACATGCTAAATGAGATCCTTTACATCATATGGGGAAAGGGAAGCAAATCAGGTATGCAGTATGGTCTTGAGAAAATTCATTTCATATGAGTTTAGCCAATCAACAAACATTTCATTAGCTATTATATACCATAGCTGGAAAGATTGCTGGAAGAGATGCTCTTTCAAGAACTTTAAGTAGTAGGGCAGGGAAGTATATAATGACTGACAAAATCGTAAGATAAAAATCTTAGCAAGTGTTCTGTATGGCAACATAGAAAAGGAAATGGTTGATCCCAGCCAAATAGTTGAAGAGAAGAAAGTGCCATCATGGCATCTGGGTCTTGATGAATTAGTAGAAGCAGAAAGTAAAGGAAGACCAGAGACAAAGTAGCCCAGGTGCCTTCCTAATTTGTGTCCTCTGTAGTCACCATCCAGACCATGTAGACTGAGTTCTCTATGGGTTTGCTGAAATCAAAGAAATAATCCTAGCAATACTATTAGAGAAAGTTTATTACTATTACGTATAAGGAGACCTGTTACAACAATAAGTCCATACATGTCACTGATGGATACTATCCCCCTTGAGATTTTCTGAAATAACCCTCTCTCCTTGTCAGTCCTGAGTCATTAAGGCTGCTGTGTTTACCCTCCGGAACAGAGCTGTTGGGGTGAGTTCACAGACTGGTGATCTAAGGATGAATTCTCTAGTCCCCAGACAGCAAGCAATTCCTCTGAAGATGCCAGCAGACATGGGGAAAGAAGGGGTTGCTGCCTTCATGAGGGGAATTCTGGGACCAAGTGATGCCACTACAGTGTTGCACGGGGTCACCGCAGACATGGGGACCAGAGATGAGATTACCCAGGAATAGAAGGCTCAGGACCACTATTCATTCATTTTGTATCTCAGTTTTCTGGGTCATCCTCTATCACTTCTAATTGAAAACTGAACCATTTTCCAGGTGATAATAAAAGACAATGTGTTCAAACAAAAGGAGTTTTGATTTTGCTCAGTAGAGAGTGGAAAACCACATCAGGTGGTAGCTGTGTTTTACGGCAGGGAGATGCAATAATCGGATGACCCTCTGGGGAAAAATGACCCCAGCAGTCTTGTTGAGAGACAAATTGAGAACTTAGGAGCTTTTGGAAAGGCCCAGAAGACAGAAAATAGTAGCCTAACCTAAGGAGGAAGCCTGGGGAATGGACAGGAATACAAGACAGCTGGGGTGATGGGAGCTGGTCACTGGTTGGATTTGACAGCCACAGGCAGGAGTTAGTGCATCCAGCTAGACTAAACCTTCATGCAATTTAGGAACTGGAGACAAAGTGAAGCAGATCAAGATTCAAATTCATTGTTCTGGGCTGCACCCTACCTAAAGCCTCCCTAAGGAATAGTCAGCTCTCCTGTGCCTGCACCTCTCCTGGGACCCTTAATACCCTCTAACTGGTGTGAAGAGTTATCTGTGTGTGCCTTTGCTCCCTAACAAAACTGAAAGATCCCTATGGGTTTAGGTTAATCTCTAAAATAAAAATGTTTTTTATATCTCATGTATCACAGAATACATTACATTCATGGATTTTAAGTGAAGCACTACAGACATTTGCTAAATAAGTACCTCTTAGTAATAGTCTACCAATACAACTTTTATACTATCTCTATTTAATTTTCTTTAAACGGGCATATTTTCTATTTTTAAAATATACTTAGCTGACAGTCTCACTATAGTATGGTTTAGCTAACAAAGCATGAGTTTAATATTAAAATATAGTTCTTTTCAAAGTATTTCTGTATCTAAAGGAGCCCAATTTTGTACTTACCGACATAATTTGCATTCTTTTTACATAATCTGAATACTTTATCCACCATTTCAAAAATGATGGAAGCAATTGTCTCTGTGCTGTGCTCCGCTTTTTGATTTCTGTGTAACTTTGAACTTTGTATATTGTTTCTATCTGAGTAAGCAGGAAAAATAAAATAACTCAGAAAGTGCTTGGTATTATTATGTACCAATTTAGAATACAGTATTAATCCATCAACTTATTTTATCTGACATTTAGACAAGTATCTTAATAGACCAGAAGAAAGAGCTTTTACCTGATTGAATTATATCAAGAAACACACACACACCATATTACAGTATAGTTGAAATTTTCCAGAACCAGTTATCACTGAGTAAGTGTTAATTCACACCTCTGTACAACCAGACCTGAGAGTTAACTCTAACTGCTAATGTTCTTAAAGAATAATGGCTACAGAAGCACTTTGAACTTGTAAGTCTCTGTCAGGTGCTGCAGTTTGGCTAAGGTCAAGCAGCTTCCCCCTTTCTAATTTCTACTCTAAAAATGGAAGAGATGATTTTATCTTTCAGCATCTTCTGTAGCCAGGTGTGCCCCGAGTTATAGATCTGACAAATAAAAGTAGAAACCAACTGAGTTTTTTGAAACAGTTCTTGCTTTCCTAAAAATGGTCAATGCACCACACTTCCCCATGGTCCCTTAAAAGCGGACCGGTGCCTGGCAATACAATAGCAGCTCATGGCCATGAGCTCACCAGCAACACACCCAGGAGTGTGAGACATCAAGAAAGATGGAGCCTGCCTGGCTGCTGTAGTTCAGTGGATTGAGCATCAGCCTGCGAGCCAAGTGTCGATGGTTCGATTCCCAGTCAGGGCACATGACTCAGTTGCATATCAGGTCCCCAGTTGGGAGTGCAAGTGAGAGGCAACCACACAGTGATGTTTCTCTCCCTCTCTTTCTCCTTTCTCCTCTCTCTAAAAATAAATAAATAAACAAAACAACAAACAAATAAATAAATTATAAAAAAGAAAAGAAAAAGAAAGATGGAGCCTGGGTCTTAGCATCCTTGAATCACACCACAAAAGTCCTGGACTAGGAATCCCCAGACTCATGATCCAAGAAAAATAAACTTGTAGATTTTAGATGTTGTTATTCAGATTGTACAGACGGACATCCTAACAGATACAATAGTATGTAAATAGTCATTGTTAGTATTATTATAATTATTAGAAGTACTCAAATCTCTCTAATGTCTAGAGTGAACCCTAATTAAACCCCTTGCAGAAGGATGTAATCTTTTCTTGCTTAAAGCTTTTCACTATAGGAATATTTTTCAGCCTCCTTAGTAATGTTTAATGGCTCTCTTTCGTAAGCTGAAGCATATTTTATATTATTCTAGAAATGAAATACAGCTGATTACTCACCACTGGATATTTTCATATTTTACTACTGATAAGTCTACTCAAATATTTGTTAGGTTAAAGAAAATCACCTTTTGAAATGTATTTTTAATCATGTTAGTATATTTCCTCTGACCCTGGCTGGTTTAGCTCAGTGGATTGAGCGTCGGCCTGTGAGCTAAGTGTCGCTGGTTCGATCTTCCAGTCAGGGTACATCAGAGAAGGAAAACTCTGACTCCAAAAAACCTCCGCTGCCTTGCGGCATACCTCTTCAGGGGAAAGGCTAAGGGAGTAAACCCCGACAGAAAATCCGGAGCCGGAGTCCCTAAGGCAGTTTGACGTTGTAGTCAACACCGGCAACTCCTGCGGCGCACCTGAACCCAAGCTGTATCGACTCCGTCTTTCCCTTGGACCCTTCAGCTGCGAAGAGAGGGGGGGTCTGCTGCATGGGCAACAGCAGATCCTCCATATTACCCTGCCCAGGCTCTGTAGCTTCAGCGTCATCGCAAGATGTCAATTCAACACGGGAGGAGACAGATACCATGTCACTCCCGAGTCGGACTGCACAGCCATTCTCGGCGGTGCAGATAGACTCTTAAGAAGCTACACCATCGTCTCTTGAGACGGACGGCTGCCGACGATATTTCCTCTGAACATATATGAGCTACCATTTAAAGATAACAGATACCTCTGAAGATTTCTGTGAGGATGAACTCGTAATTTTAAAAATGCAGTGAAAACCATTGAAAGAATTTGGGGAAAAGTTACCAAGGGTAGATGGTATACCAATAGAATTATGTTAAGTCGTAGAGACTGCATCTGTCAAAATCCTGACAAGAATATGTTAACAAATGTAGGGACAAAAACAAAACAAAACAATTGCCTACAGACTGGAAACATTTCATATACATCCCAGCCTTCAAGATTGGAGTGCACATGCATTTACTACAGGACCATTGCTCTAATTTCCCACACAAGCAAAGTGATGCTTGAAGTTATGCAGTAAAGCCATCGACCTTATAGAGCAAAAAATGCCGTATATTCAAGCTGGATTCAGAAAACAGGCACCGGGAATCTAATTGTGAGAATTTGCTGGCTAGTGGAGTGCTCCAAAGAATTTCATAAAGTTACTCTGTTTTACAGACGACAGGAAAGCCTTTGACTGTGTCAACCATGGAAAGTTATGAGTGGCTCTGAAAGAAACAGGCATGCCTCAGACTCCACTGTCCTGACACTTAGCATGTACTGTGAAGAGAATGCTGCTGTCAAGGCAGAATAGGAAGAGACAGAATGGTTTTCTGTCAGCAAAGGTGTCAGACAAGGGCACATTATACCTCCCTGTTTAATCTGTGCACAGAACATATCATGAGAAAAATGGGGCTAGACTCAGAGACGAAGTAGGAGTGAAAATTGGTAGGAGAAATATCAATAACTTAAGATTTGGAGATGACAACCTTACTGGCAGAAAGTAGCAATGATCTGAAATGACTTCTGATGAAAGCGAAAGAAGAAAGTGCCAAAGCAGGGCTGCATCCAGACGCCAAGAAGACAAAAGTCATGACCACAGAAGATGTATACAACTCTAACATAGACAGAGAAGACATTGAAATTGTTAAAAATTTTACCTACTTTGGTTCAGTTATCAGTTCAAATGTAGACTCAGCCAGGAAATTAAGTGAAGTCTGAGACTCGGAAGGGCAGCAATGGGAAAATTAGGGAAGATTTCCCAAAAGCAAAGTTGTGTCATTAGAGACCAAGACTAAGATCATCCATAGCCTTGTGTTCAATTACTATGTACAGATGCTAAAGCTGGGTAGTAAAGAAGACTGATGGAGGGGAAAAAAAAGATTTGAAATGTGGTGTTGGAGGAGAGCTTTATAAATACCCTACCAGAAAGAGGAACAAGTGGGTCCTTGAGCACATTAAGTCTGAGACATCACTCAAGGCCAAAATGACAAAACTGCAACCATCCAGCTTCACGCACGCCATGAGAAGGCAGGGTTCTCTGAAAAGACAGATGTGCTGGGAAAAACAGGAAGCAGCAGAGAAAGAGGAAGACCAAACATGGGATGGACTGACAACGTAAAAGAAACCATAGACATGAGTCTCTAGGAGCTGAGCAGGACTGTTAAGGACAGAATATTGTGGACATCATTGCTCATATTCACAGGGTTGCCAGGAGTGGGAGCTGATTCAGTGTCACATAACACACAGGTTAAAAGTCCCACCTTTTAAAACATATTTTAAAACATGTTAATATATTTTCTCTGAAAATATATGAGTTATCATTTAGTGTCATAACTAATGTCATAGAATTAGCAAAATACAGAAATTTAGAGTTGAAAGTTTCTTAGAAACATTAACTCTCTTTTAAGATATAAAGGTGCAGGCACCAACAGGTTAAAGAAAGTCAGACAGTGAAAGTCATCTACAGTGGTGACATTTGAAGACCTCCAAGGCGTCTTTGAAGCTTTTCTTCTTTTTTGGAGGAGCAGGGGAAATTTTAATTTATGGATTTTGTAATCATAAGTTGTTGCTATTCTAAAATATTGCTTATAAAATGTTATTTCCATAACAAGGATAGCAGAAAGAAAACATTTAAAATTTTATTTATATTTAGGTTTTATCTAAAAAGTAATTGAACTTTTAACATTTACTATGTACTATGTCAGTCACATGCCCTTTGTTCCTGGTTTGGGGCATGGTGGCTTGTCACTCATCATCTGTTGTAGCCTTTTAAAAAATATCTTTCTTGACTACAATGACTGGGAAGGCAAAAAAAAAATTTTCAGACTTCTTTTCATTTTGACTTTTGGATTTGTTTGAGGTTTTTACCAGTTGGATCACTTACATGATATTAAGATGGCAGAATGACACAAGGTCGTCCTCCTGCCTCTGGAGATTGAGGGGATTTTCTGCGGGAACATTATTAGGTCTGTGCATGTCAAGAGGAGGATGGTCCGAGTAGGCCTGCTCTGTTTCTGGTCATAAATTGTCAAAATCCACAGTGGTGGAGTGCTTAGTTTTCACCTTTTTACTATAGTAGCTACCCTGGTGAGCGAGTTCAGAAATAAAAAGGAACTAGTTAGTAATACGTGCAATGCAGGGATGAATCTCAGAAGCATTATGTTAAGGGGAAGAAGACAAACATAAGAGGAAACATAGTATATGATTCCATTTGTAAGGCATTCACAAAAGAAAACAGAACGATAGACAGGTAGTTCCCTGCCAGTGGATGCCTTGGGGTCAGAGGCTGGGTCTGATGACAGTGGGGCAAGAGGGTAATCTTTGGGGTGTTAAAGTATTTTTTTTTTTTTTGTCATGGTGCTTACACAAATGTAGACATTTGTCAAAATTTGTTAAACTTTGAACTTTGTAACTAAGAAGGGTAAGTCTTACTGAATGTAAATTTTATTTCTATAAACTTGACTTTAAAAAATATATTTAGAGAACACTGGTCTTGGTAAGTCTGCCTCTCGGCTGCTCAACTTTTACCACCACGGTTCAGATCACTCCAATGGAAATGGTTTTGTTTGGGTCCTAAAACAACACACATTTATGATTTCACAGTTTCTGTGGGTGTGAAGTCCAGGACTATTTATCAGGACTCTTTGCTCAGGATCCACATGGCTGCAATCCAGATGTGGGCCGGACTGGGTTTTCTATGAAAGCTACCTGAAGAGAAATCTGCTTCCATGTTCACTCAGGTTATCAGCAGAATTTATTCCCTTGCACCTTTAGTTCTGAGGGCCCAGGCTACTTGTTGGTTAGAGGCAGGGTACTATCCTCGGCTCTTAGAGGTAATCATGGTTGCACGAGGTGGGCTCCAGTTTCTAGCCATGTGGGCTTTCCCAATGTGGCTGCTTACCTGCTCAAGCCAGCCAGGAGAGCCTCTTGCTGTTAGTGAGATAGAGTCTAATATGATACAGTGTAATCACAGGTACAATATCTCTTCACTTTGCAGTATTGTGTTCATTAGAAGCAAGTCACAGCTCCTACGCACACTCAGGGGGAGAGGATTATACAAAGTTATGAAGGTCAGGAGACAGACTTGTGTGTGTGTGTGTGTGTGTGTGTGTGTGTGTGTGTGTGTGTGTGGCAGGGGAGGAGGTGGGTGGTGCATCCTAAAGTCTGTGCATCAAAGTCAGGAAGAATATACCCGGGAGGGAACAGTTCAGGACATGGTGGAAGCAGATGGAAAAATGGGGGAAGGTAGGAGGAGTGGGAGCAGGGTCAGGAGTAGGGAATTGCTGAGCTTGTGAGGATGAGGGTTTGGTGGGTGAGGGAAGGGGGTGGAGATAGAATGAAGGTTCAAATTTGGTACTATGTTGCATTAACACTTCTCTGGAGAGATCAGCTCAACTCATGTTTTTTTTTTTAATGATATTTCGAAAGAATCAAAATGTATCTATATGAATAAAGTAGAGAGTAGAAGTTTCACATTTCTTCCTCTCCCTCACACCTCAGATCTCTACTGGTTATGTTTTCAGATGTCTCATCCCAAATATCTATTTATATGCCTTTATATACATATATTTTTGCATACATGGGATCTGGCTCTATATATGGTCTTTGCAGCTTATTGAGTTGTCTTCCTTGTCTGCTTTTTGCCCTTTCCACTTTATATTAATTTATCATTTCTTTTTCTACTAATTATCCATATTATTCTTCTTTGAATAGAGGACTGGCTCAGGATGGGCTCAAGTGTGGAACTGAGTGGAGAAGGGCATTTTGGCTGGGCTACTGCTTTGATGCGGCCTGTTCCCATGTGCACAATCTGAAGCATCCTTGGAATGCAGGCAGAGAAGCTAATCATCCTGGCAGAGGGTCAGGATGGCGTGTGCCCCTCATAGATGTTTGATTGGCTATTTGGAGATGATTTATTCCTATACTATTGAAAAATGTCAGTTCTTCAGATGCTTTTAGCTGTTTCCTTTCTTTACCCTCTGGCTTCATCTTCAGTTTCTCTAGTTTAATTGTCAGAAAATAGATCATTGGTTAAGACTCTGAGGATTCTCTCACTTAATTCCAGAGAAATCTGTTTTCTGTTTGAGCTCTGAAAGGAAAAACATTGGCTCTGTTTATCCTCAGTTGAATTTTGCTGGTTTTGCATTTGAGATATAGAGACTCCATTTGTCTTATTGTGATTACATTAATTATTTTCTTTAATTCCAGCAAATTTCAGTGAAGGGGGCCAAGTAAATACACTCTTCTTAGGCAGCTTTTTTTCTTTTAAGTATCTGTGAGCCTCAACTAAACTACAACAGCTATATCATAATTAAGCCTGACAGGGAGTCTCCAAAGGAACAAGCTGAATGTATATTCATTTAGGTTCTAAGCTTAAGTGTGTTTGTCTTATTACAGGTTAAAAGTTGGAATGCATCCATTAGAGCTGATATAAATGGACACTCTAGGACCAGCACATTCAGTTCTAAGCCTGAGTGACCTCCACTAATATTTGCTCTCATCTGGGAACCAGAACTTGAGCTGCATCCCTAATGCTCAGGGCTTGGGTCCAGGATCCCTCTGTGTGACAGAGGTGCCTTCAGCACTTGACCACGTGGGAACTGAGACGCACTCACTCATATTTTCATCAGGCTCATGTTAAGGTTAACAACCATCTGCTACTCTCTGTCATCTGTTTCTTGACCTAAATGACAAATGGTATGTGTCACTTCAGTTCTCATTAGGTAGGCATCTGTATTCTGAGAAGGCTTCTTAATTAATCTTCGTGTAGTGAATGTCGGCCAAGGCCATGCGTGGAATTGCTCTGAAGTGTGAGCTGTCTTCACACCTTTGCAGGTGGTCCTTTGAGGTCAAGCCTGAACAAGATTGATAGGATGAGCACCACTGAGGATTCTTAGATAATTAATTTCAAAGGAGTTTGACTACATCTAGTCTTCTATTCATTGTGATTAAAACAGCATATTCAGATTTTTGGTTCAAGTCATGTTTTCTTCTTTTATATCCTCCTCATGTAAGATGTAAAAATTGTAGGATTGTGGACTATGATGCTTTGAGATAAAGATTCTAGTACACGTACTAAAATGCTTTAAAGATTCTGCAAGTACCTCTCAAACAAGAGGTGATTCTTTTAATTTCTCCTTCCAGGATAATATTTCCTGGCTCCTTTTCATATTTCAGTTACTAATTGATTGTGATTAACAGCATATGGTTCTTATCAAAATATATTTTGTATCTTTATTCCAAATTATAATTATTTGGCAAATATACAAGATATCTGGATAAATCATTTAAACCGAGTCTTTTTAAAAACTATCTTTTTCAGACACAAAAGACTAAAAATCTTATGTTTAGTCATATACTAAATTCCCCTGTACAGTTATCTGTCTGTTCCCTGAGGGTTAAGATAATTTTTTTTCCACTCTAAATCCTTGAGACAACTAAAGCAGTACTGTAAGCAATAAGAATTACTGCAAAAAATCAATGAAATTAAAAATAGGAAATCAATGAAACCAAAACCTGTTTTTTTTAAAGATCAATAAAATTAATCAATCTTTAGCCAGGATAACTAAGAAAATAAGAGGTAGGGCACAAATTATTAATATCAGAAATGAAAAAGTAGACATCACTATAAATCCCATGGGAGTTTTTTTAAAAAGGGAATACTATAAACAAGTCTATGCCTACAAATTTGACAACCTAAGTTAAATGGACCAATTTCTTGAAAGACGCAATCTGCCAAAACTCAATCAAGAAGAAAAGATGATCTTAGTAGGCATATATCTATGAGAGAATGGGATCAATAATTAATAACATTCAAAACAGAAAGCCCCTGATCCATGCAGGTTCACTGCTCAATTCTATCAAACATTTAAGAAAGGAATTTGACCAATTCTCTACAATCTCTTTCAGAGGATAGGCATAAAGGAGAATATTTCCTCACTCATTCTGTGAGGCCAGCATTACCCAAAGACCTTTACCAGACAAAGACATTGCAAGAAAACTACAGACCAATATATCTCATGAACATAGATGCAGAAATTCTCAAAAAAAATATTACAAAACTGAATTTTAAAATATACGTAACAAATGATCCAGTGTGATTCATCTCGGGCATGCAAGGCTAGTTCAACATTCAATAATCCATTAATATAATCCCTCACATCAACAGCCTATAAAAGAAAAATGACATGATCATATCAAAAGATGAAGAAAAAACATTTGAGAAATCTTAACACCCATTTATAAGAACTAAGTGTAAATCAGGAATAGGAGGGAACTTTTTCAAAGTGACAGAGACCATCTACAAAAACCTACAGCTCACATAATACTTAATGGTGAGAAACTTGAACCTTCCCCACTATCAGGAACAAGACAAAGCTGTCCCCTCTCACCACTCCTTTTTAACGTCTTGTTGGGAGTCCTTGTGTTTTAGACATGCTTTGTTGGAATGCTGTTATTTTTATCATGGATGATTTCTTCCCATTCTTCACGCTTCGACTTAAATTAATCCTGCTAAGACAGGCCTTCTATGACAGCCCACCTGACCAACCCCCATGATCCAACCAAAGTTACTCCACCACACCTGCAGTACAGAGGTTAAGAGCACAGACTGGACTGATTGCCAAGGGTGAAATCCAAAACCACCACTTGAAGGTTGTATTACATCAAGAATTTCCTTATCCCTCTAATTCTGAGTTTCCTCCTCTGAAAGGTGGCGGTAATATTATCAGGGATAACTCACCTGATAAGATTGTGATTTGGGGTTCTGAATAAATTGATATATGTCATGCACTGAGGAGAGTGCCTGGCACATATATCAACAAATCCTTATGTTAGCAATTATTGTAGTATGTTAGTATTATAAAATAGAAAATAATGTTCAAAACATTTTAATTACTTTTTTTTAAATTCATTTTTCTATAACAACACTGTCAGGGCATGAACTATATCTGCCTTTTTTAACTACCATGTCCCCTATGTCCCCAGCTATTCTTGGCAGATAAGAGAATCTTAGCAAATATAATATTTTCTCAAAGAACTGAAATTTTAGATTAGGCTTTTGCACATTAAATTAAACTATTAAACTATATTGCTGAGACAGTAGGGTTTTTTTGTTTGTTTGGTTGGTTGGTTTTTGGTTAGGTATTTTTGTTTTGTTTTGTTTTGGCAATGGAATGGCAATTGCTAATGGTTAGAACTGGGTGAGACTTAGCCACTTCCACATTCTACATAACAACTAAAAGTGGAAGAAGTTCTCAGAACAAATCCTGCTATGATGGGAGGCATTTTTAAGGCAAGCGTTGATCCTCAGGCAGGGGCAAAGTAGTTCATGCAATTGTCTGTGAGATCAGAGAGAATCCTTTCAGGCATAGTTGATCTTCAGCTGTTACACACAACCACATAGGTTGTTAAATACTAGTCCTGCATGCTGGTTGGTATATAATTCCTGTCCGGGCATGCAGAGTGCCTCTGACCACCCTTAGGATTTGTAGGAGGTCAACTTAAATGCCCAAAATAAAGTTAAAAACTGGCACTTGAATGCCATTAATTTCAACAATGGCAACTTATTTCTAACATCTGTTAACAAGTCAATAATTTCACCCATGAAAACTTATGATGATGCATATTATTAAAATATCTGCTGTTGATCAGATATAAGATAGCTGATGCTCTGGCAGTAGCCTCCCTCTGGAGGAAGGGGCTTGGAATCGGAAAGGGGAGTTGACTGGTCCTGGAGTAGGAAATCCTGGAGAAGGAAATCTAATTGATCAAACTTGCAATGTGGCTTAGACTAGGGCTGGAAAGTACAGCCTGAGGGCCACATCCAGCCACTACCTGTTCTTCTGGGGCCTATGAGCTAATAATTATTTTCACTCTTTTAAATAATTGGAAAATACTCCTATTCACAAGAAGAACAATATCTTGACATGAAAATTATGTAAAATTCAAATACTAACATCTATAAAGTTCTGTTGGAACACAACACACTCACTTGTCTAAGCACTGTGCATCATGGTTGTGGCAATTGCCAGGACAGAGAAGACTCCTTGGGACAGGGACCTTATGACCCACAAATCTGAAAATACTTAGTATTTGCCCCTCCATGGAAAGAGTTTGTTGATCTTGGCTAAAACCAAAATGTGGGCAATAACATACTATCCATGCTCAATATTTTAAAGTAAAATGTATAAAAATATTTATAACAAATGTAAATATTTAAATAATTCAGCTGTTACAGGTGATATCAACTGTCTCATAAGATTGTTTAGTGACACTGAACAAGACTTACTATTATTAAATATTTTAAATAATACAAGACTAAATATAAAATATGATCACAGAATTAATATTTAATATATGTAAGATTACATATTTTTATAATGAGAAAGAGATGGAACAGATCAAGCCATTATGAATAATAATATTTACTTTTCTATATTGCCTAAGCAAACCTATATTCATTCTATAAAAAGCTTGCATCAGTTTTAAAATAATAATATGTAATAATATAGGACATCAAACGTATGCCAACTGTAAGTAAAAGAAAGTTTTTATAGCATTCTTCATTAGTGAGTTAAACATGAATGTACTATTGTTATGAAATAAAAATATTCCATTATTCTCAAGAGATAAGAGAGTATTGTTATAATTCACAAATAGGAAAGCATTCCTTAATTGCTTATTATTTATCCATTCCATTATAAAAGAAGAAAAGATAAATTGTGGGTCCTTTGTTCCTAGCTCTTAATTATTCTATAGGGGATAATTCTACTCTTGAACTTCAATTGAAAGAGTCTTAATCCAATACGCAGGACACAGAGTTGTCAAGACAAAAAGTCTTTTCCCCTGAGAGCTTGCCACTGAACAATAGCCTGGATAGAATATGATGGGGTATTAATTTCCTCTGAGGCCACTTGCTAGACACTTATCTTGAACAATAAGCAATGTGACAGCATATGACAGAATTGGCATTTTTAATAGCATACTGTGATCCCTCTTCTTCAGGCTGCCTCTTACTGATCTGACCTTTTTATAACTTGCCTGCAATCCTGCAGTTTCACAACCCCATAATATTTATTGAAAGCCATACCTCTTTCGGTAAACATCTTTCAAAATGGCCTGCTATATACAATATATTTGGAACCTACTCCACCATGTAAATTTAAGGTGACAAGCAAAGTTGTGAGGTTCTAAGTCCCATTATATATTTAGTTTCCATTGGACTGGAAATCTCCAAAAACACTTGCTGATTTTCCTATTCAGCCAGCACTGATTGGGTGTTTACTGCTTGAACAGCAGTGTTCAGATATTGCTGAGCAGAGGGAGAGGGAGTAGAATTAGAAAGTGTAATCCTTATATGAATATTTTATATTCTCTCTTAGATAAACAGTCAGTCAGTCCTCATTATTTGCAGATTCCATATTTGGAGATTTGCCTACTTGTTAAATTTTATTGGGAACCCCACAATCAATATTCATGTTTCCTTGGCAGTCATTCACAGGACTTGCACAGTGGTGATAAATGTTAGTCAACTTACAAGCACATTTCCAGCTGAGGGCAAATGAGGTGATGCTTTACCTTCTGGGTCCAGCTTTCACAGTATAAAGGAGATTTTGTTTGTTTCTTTGTTTCGCAGTCTACTTTGTGATTTTTTTTTTTTTCACTTCTGTGGTGTTGGGGTGTGTGTGTGTGGTGATTTTTCAGTTTAAAAGCATAGTGCTAACATGGTGGCTAGTGTGCCCAAGTGAAGGAAGGCTGTGATGTGTGTTAAAAAGAATATATGTGTGTTAGGTAAGCTTCATTCAGGCTTCAATTATAGTGCTGTTGGTTTGAGTGCAATGTTAATGAATCAAAAATATTTATTAAATGTGTCTTTAAAGAGAAACACACATAAAACAAGGTTATATATTGAGAGACTGGTGAGAATATTGTGGCCAGAGCCTCACAGAAACTTAAACTTTTACCTCCCCTAGGAGCAGGTTCATTTTTCACTAATTCGGGGCTCACATTGACTTTGCAGAGCATAACTACAGTGAATAATGAGAATCTACTGTCTCATGGTTAGGCCGGTATTTTAAGGAAAATTCTTAGAAAAATTTTGATAATAATAGTTATTCATTCATTCAACAAGTATGTATCGAACATTTCTTTGTGCTAGATGTACAGAGGTGATCAAAAGACACAAATATTCCTGCCCTCATTGAATTTCCATTGTAGTTAAGATTTGTGGATTTCTAGTGACCTGTGCCCAGCACTTCATGTGTGTTGTATAATCCTTCCAACAAAGCTACAGCACAAGTGTTTTTGGCCCCATCTTAAATGAAGTAAATGCTAATTCAAATAATTTAAAGATCTTGCAAGATAAAACACAGTTATCTTGCAAAACTGGCTTTCAAACCCAAGTTTACTTAATCTACAGTCTGTGCTCCTAGATACTATGGGCTTGTAATCATCTATTTTTAAATTATTTAAAACCATATACCATATGCTGATAGTATAGTCATAGAAGTCCATGTGACTCCTGAATATTTAAGTTTCATGTATTAAATGCTACAGGATAGCAATGCTTCAAATTCAATATTTTAGGTGAATTTTGTACCATGATACTAATTTTGTTTTGCCTTTGGTAGATTATCATCTTACTCTTCTTTGGAAATTGAAGTTAACTTTTGAAAATGTCCTTGGTTTCTGGAGTCTGAATTTGCATGTAGCAATATATGAAAATGGACAACCCAGACATTTTTAGGATTAAACTTTGGGATGGAGATTTTTATTAAAGTTTGGAGGGAAATAAGTAGAGATTTTATCTCACAGGTAAACTTTCAAAAAACCTTCTTTCAAGCTCTGTCTTGTTCTCTCAATCTTATCTAATGGCTTTTATCATCTCAGTTTCATTATCTTTCTCCCAACATGCTTCCAACCTCCTCAGGACCCACCTCTCTTCTTCTGTTCTCTTGCCAACCAGTGTTTGGTCTGGCGCTGACCCTCTAAGACAGTGGTTCTCAACCTTCCTAATGCCGCGACCCTTTAATACAGTTCCTCATGTTGTGGTGACCCACAACCATAAAATTATTTTCGTTGCTACTTCATAACTATAATTTTGCTACTGTTATGAATCGTAATATAAATATCTGATATGCAGGATGTATTTTCATTGTTACAAATTGAACATAATTAAGGCATAGTGATTAATCACAAGAACAATATGTAATTACATATGGGTTTTCCAATGGTCTTAGGTGACCCCTGTGAAAGGGTCGTTCAACCCCCAAAGGGGTCACGACCCGCAGGCTGAGGACCGCTGCTCTATTACATGGTCTGGGCAATGAGATCTCTGCAAAGCCATATACGTGTGGCAGCTGGGCTCACTGTGCTTCTGCCTCGTTCCATTTTAACCCACTGTCCCTTACCAATACTTTTCCAGTTTGAATTATATATTTTTAAGATGACTTAATAATCATGTTCTATTATGTTTAAAATGGTTGATTTCTGGTGCAAATTTTAGGAAATAAGAAAGTAAAAGAAAATTAAAATCTCTGGTAATTACATGCTCAACACTAGCCAAAATTAGAATTAAAAAATATATTATAGTTGTATTTTGAAATGATTAACTAGTCATCTTCTAAAACAGGTGTTTTTATTACACTGTCATTCAGAAGAGTATATAATGTTTTTGAGATATTAGAGTAAACTTTACTTAAACCAATGTTTTAACCATATGCTTTTTGATTATTAGCTAAATAAACTTTAGATAATAGAGAACAACTTAAATGAAAATGTTAACATAGAATGTAGAAAATGGCACTGGGCACATTTAAAAATATAGCTGCATGATTGGGAACCAAAATACCACACTAAATACCACATTCTGTGACCTATTAGTAAAACATATCAATTCTTTTTAGGTATTAACTTAATTTACCTTTCTTTGTCCTTGTCTTCTAGAGACTCACTGTCTGATGGATTTTTTTTTTTAAATATCAGAAACAATTCAGCTGTTGTCTTGCTCAAAATCATTACATTTTTGTTATCGAAAGTTTAACTTTTTCTTTTTAACATGATTTTAGGTTAATGCTATGCTGTGATTCATCTGCGTGGAGTTGTTAATTGTATGTGAACCCATAGTGTATATAGCAGTGTTTTCTATCAGTTAAATGATCCAGCTTGTTGTTTTGTAAAGCGGGGGTATTGCTGGAAACACAGATTGCGTAAGTGAGAGCTCCCACTTGCTAGAGTGAGAAGAGTTGTGGAGTCTGTCCCTTTTCTCTTTATTTCACTTTTCAGTGTTACTGTTACCATGAAGCAGCATTTGAGGACCATGCAATTTCACCCACTGTGCTTTTTTATTCATTTGTAACATTGTTTGACAGATATTTTATTGTTATTCTCCTGTTTAGTTGTACATTTAACTGTACATTTATTTGCTGTGTTGCTGTGTAGATATTCATCAGCGGCCCCACGGTTCTGAAGCCCTGTCCCAGTGGCTGATGCATTGGGTGCCATTCCCTTCCAGCTCACTCTTGGCGCGGATTTTATTTCCCCATCAAAATGCAATTTTTGTTTTTTAAACTTTGTCACTTTCACTTAAAGTCACTTTACAAGTGTGACAATTTTTAAATTGCCAGTCTTGGAATGACAACTTTTTAAAACTTATACTCAGGTTATTGTGCTTAGAAAAACAAGACAGATTCCCGATGTTTGGCCAGTGCTAAGTCTTCCCATTGTTGTGTAAGGAAGAAGGAGGCTGGTGATTCATTCTCAATGTCCGCTTGCTATCTCTGACTCGAGGCTGGGGACCATAATGCTTCGATGGCAAAGTCATCTTCACTGTATTACAACTACTCTACTGAAAAGAGATGATGAGATCAATCAGCCTTATAAATTTCCTTCCTTGGGCTTTCCAGGTAACGTGATGTAACTGATCCCTTACTACTTTACGATCAGACTCTTAACAGTTTCTTTTGTCATATGTCATAATATGATCATAATAAAATATAGAAGGGGTATTGCTGAATAAAATACCTTTTAGACTATTTCTTCAATGCAGATTATTAGCTGTATGAAACTGTGGCATGGTATATATGGGGAAAAAGTAAGTCTCAGTCTCTCTACAATAGTATTTGCAAATAGATTTATTTACACAAAATTGACAATTAAGATATGATTGGATGTGGAGTGTGATTCTGTTTTTATGTGCTGTTAGTTATTTACATGAGAGAAAAGTTACTTATTATAAATTTTGTAGTTATAATAAAATAGCATGTGATATTTTATTAAAGCAACACAGTTATCTGCAAATATACATGGAGGGAGATTTGTATTTTCTGTGACCTTCACAGAGCATGTCATCATTTTTAATATTCTACAATCTTATTTGTAACAAATTTAAAAATGCACATTGTCATCTCCATTAAAAAAATTGGGTCTCAGGATTAAAATAAATAAACATCTACAAAATCTCAGACATAGCAAATGCAGGGTCTCTCCTACATCCAAGTACAGTGTTCATTAGTCTTTGCTGTTCTATTTATATACAGATGTTAGTACTATTTTAGCATTAGAATTTGATGAAATTATGATATAATAAAACAGTGATATGGAGCATAGACACCCTAGGTAGTGATTTTGGTGTAAATACTGTTCATTCAACTTGCCTTGGCAGCATCTCTAGTTTTGTGGCCCTCAGTCTCTCATTCATCAAAAGGGTGACTTCATCTGTTTTTAGAGAGTGAGGATGGAATTATTTCCAGTTTATGTTCTCCCTTGTCACTCCCAAGTCTTGTTTCAGTCTGTGGCTAAGTTTTTTCTGCTCACCTCAGCTCACTCTGCTGCAGCCAGTCAGATATGGTGCTCCACTGTACTCTCTGTTCTGGGAGACACAATCCTCATCCATACAAGCAGCAGTGCGCTCCTCAGAGGACTGGCTTCCTGAGTTCTAAGACTGAGTCTGCCACTAGCTGTTTGCTATTTTGGACCTCAGTGTCCCTACTTGAAAAATGGGGATACTTAAATCTGAAAAGCAAAGCATTATTTTGGAGACAGATTTAGATAATACATGCAAGAATTTTGAAGATAAAACATAATTATTTTAGCAAAGTAGTTTAGTTTCTCTAAACCTTATTGCTAGAATTACTGAAAATTCAACCATGATATCAGTGAAAGGCATATGCTTGTTTTCCATCACTATTCTCAGGATCTAATAATACAGTACTGAACTCACTGTGGCATGGACACTTTTTGCTGATCTTCTGGAAGCACATTGCTTATTTTTCATTTCTTCAACATTTATTTATTCATTTTTATAAAACCATTTTTGCATGCTGAACACCCCACAATCATTGGGGAAACTGAGGTGAATACCTGCGCCTTATGCATTTGGAGAGTTGGGAGGGCTTATGTAATAAGTGCCATGGTGTAATAAATGCCATGTTGTAATCGGTGCCAATAAGATGCCCTGTGGGAGCGGAGACGAAGTGCTTCTGACTCAGCTTCAAAGATTTGGTTAAAATTTCATAGAAAGATTAATAAGTGATAATAGCCAGCAGGAGAGTAAGAACCAACATCCTTAAAATGAACCTCACCCACAACACAATCTGTTTAAACACTGCTGTTCTCTCTGATTTCATTCTGCTGCTTATCCAGGCAAACTTGGCTTCAGCCTCACTGGTCTCCCTGCTAATCCTCAAAGTCGCCAGCACATTCCCACCTCAGTGCTCTTTTCTCTGCCTGAATTTCTTCCCCAGATGTCTATGTACTCACTTCTCACCTCTTCTGCTTCTTTGGTTAAATACTACTTCTTTAATAAGATCTTCTTTTCCTGCCTTACTTAGCATGACTCTCTTGGACGTGCTACTTTAGTTTTCTTCATAGGAGTTTATACTTCCAGCATACTGTATGATATATTTATCAATTTTTAAAATTGCCTGTCTCCACTGTAATGTGTGTTCTATGAGGATTCCTCCTTTGTTCTGTTAAGCATCATTAGCTCTCAGCATTGGGCCCTGAAATTAGTACCCATGAATGAGCTAAGCACTGTGGGAAGCTCCATGTGCATCATCTTGTCTGATCCTTACAGCAAAGCTGAGTCTGGTCCAGTCAGCTCCTCTGTGTTACAGCAGAAAATGCAATCTAAGAGATGTAGTAGCTTGCCCAGGACTCAGCTTCCGAGTCGTAGACAGAGGTTTTGAATCTAGACTGCCGCTAGATTGCTTAATCTTTACCCTTGAATTTTGGCAGGAAAGAGAACACAGTGTATATGGGGCATAGGAATAGGCTTCTGTGATGGTGTGATGTCTGTGCGTAGGGAGCCCCTGACAGTGAGGTTGTGTAGTGGACAGGAGGCCAGTAATAAAGGCTAGTGTAGGCTTTGTGAAGCTGTTTGGGTTTTATATGTGACAGTTTTTGAAGAAAGGTAAACAGGGATGACATAATGAGACTTGTGCTTTGGAATGATTATGCTGGCTATGGTATGAAGAATACACTGGAGGGAATTGGTGTTGTGTTTAAGAAGCTAGTTAAGAGCTAGTTAAGAGGTTATCAGTGTAGCCTAGACAAAAAATGAAAAAGAATTTAACTAGGTGAATGGCAGTGGAAATAGAGAGGGTAAATTTAAAGAAAAAATGAACTGAAGTAAAAGTAGATAAAAGGCATGTGGTAGTCTTAGGTGACACATTTTTAAGACGGACAGGAGTTGAAAAGTTTCATTCTCTTACCTCCTAGATCAAATTTTTCTACTTTTCTCTGTATTAAAATTTTTTTTATCTAATGCATATTATTATATAATATTAAATATCATATATTGCTTCCAATAATAAATCACATTGTTAAATATTTTAATGTGCTAACATTTAGGAATGTATTACCCTCACACAATTCATTAGCACAAGCCATCCCTTGAGGAGGAGCCAGAGCTCCTGGTTCTGGAGATACCTATCTGGAGCTCACAAATGCTCCTGGAAGAGCCCTTTGAATATGGAAAAAAATTATATGTATATGTATATATATGTATGTTTTACACATTAGTAATAGTATGGTCACCATTATTATATGATTTAAAAGTACACACTCCCCTCTCTCCTGCCAGCCTGCCCCCCATCAACTAACAGCTCACTCCTCCAAAAGATTGCTTTCCTAACTCTGCCTGGGAAAGAAAGATTACTGAATGTGAAGGTAAGCTACTGATCATAGCAAATGTAGTGAGGCCTGCTGCTGGCAGGCTGTCCTCTCGCTAGGTCTGGCAAAGCTATCCACGGTCTCTTGGTATATACTTTACTTCTGTAACACAGGAGGATTTTCAAAATGAAATGCTTCATGTGAGGTTTTCTCTTTTAATTCACTAAGCTTGTTTACATAATGGATGTGAATGTTCAGGGGACTTCTTATTAGGGAATAAGGGGTTTAAGGATAGTCACCTCTGATCTTCATTGACTCCACTGTAAGCTACAGAAAGTAACTCCCATGCAGGTTTGATGTGTATGAATAACATGAGATAATGTGTGTAGAAGAGTTTTTGGGAACAGACATCAGTAATATTTAGTTGTAGTAAGATTGGTATTATCATTAATAGGAATATTGTATTATTTACTGATGTAGCTTAATCTAGAAAAACCTTCAGTGTCTACATACAAATGTTGTTCTCTTAAGAGTTTATATATTAAGATGTAAAAGGTTGAGTTTAAAAATATTGTCTTTGTTTGGTAAAGGAAGCCATAACTAGAATGAATTGCTTTATTTGAATTAATTCTTACATCAAAAACCCCAAATCTTTGTTGCAGCAACTAGTATTCCATTATGACCCTAGTTTGATTGTTTACATTCAATCAAATAGCACCTGGCACTTCAATAACCAGAAAGTTCAAGTCCTTATAAATTTGCTGTAAGATAGTCGTAAGAGATGAGATTGTGAACTGCCCAGGGCTTATTATGATAGCTGTCAGTTTGCTTTCATCTTAAAAAAAATTGAGCCAGTTTTGGCTGAACATGGGTTCTTTAGGTCACTTTGATCCCTGTGACTCCCTTAGTTCTTATGCTGATCAATGTCATACACACACTTTATTTGCTACTCCTTATTTGAGTGTGTGACCCCAAGTATATACGAAGAAAGATGTCTTAAGGATTACTACAGTATTGCTATTCCTGTATATTATCCTCTGGTTTTTGTAATTATCTAGTCTTTTAAAAAAAATAATCCACTTATGCTGGACCATGTGGAATTGCTGATATTAGACCGTTTTAGACCCACAAAATGGCACTTTTATTAGGTCCATCACTATTAAGATGAAGGTAATAAGATACCAAAACTTAGTCTAATGGTAGTGTCATGAGAATAATGAGGTCATCATTTATCAGGAAGAGGGAAGAGTTAGTAGGTCATTCTTTGTTTCTACTTGTTTGACTATAGAAGTAGGAAGTATTCTAAAGACAGAAGTTCAAAGAGTTTCAGAAAGGGGGAAAACCTTTCTGCCTTTAAAGCAGTTAAATAAGGAGATAATCCAAATAAAACTCGAGAAATATGGGAGAGAGAACTCACCAAAGTGATTGAGCACATGGTGATTACAGAAATAATCATCCCATCATCTAAGAGCACTACGGTAAAAAAGTATTACAGTGCCTTTATATTCTGTAACATCATGGGGGCTCTGCAGCCCCCATTTGATTGTGTTTTAACACATTATTTATAATAAGCCTAACATGTTCTTTCTTTTTGTCTTTATGTAGTCTGGTTCTTTTCTGGGGTTTTCAGTCTACATTCTGCCCTGTTCAGGTGGTCCATTTAATAGACTCAAAACTGTGAATGTATGAAAGAGTTGTTAGTTACTCCTCCTGTATCCTTGGTCAGTAGAGCAAACATAACTGCACTTTTGAAAGCCAGCTTTATGTTCATAATTAGAAAAGACTTTTCGGCGGGAGACTCCTATCTGTCTAAGAATACAAGTTCTGTTGGCATCAAGCACAGACTCTAAGAGCACAATTTCCCTCTGAAAGCAAAATTGCTACAAAAAGCCTGCCATTCCTGGGACATAGGAACTTGGGTCAATGTGAAATAATCAAACAAACAAAACCAGACCAACAAAGGCAATATTCCGTTGCCAGTTTTTCCCCCAGAGGTGGCATAGCTACAGAAACCTTTTAACAGTGTCTGTCTCATCCCTGAAATCATGCAATCCTAGCATTTTATTTTATTTTATTTTATTTTATTTTATTTTATTTTATTTTATTTTATTTATTTCTAGAGAGAGGGGCATGGAGAGAGAAAGAGAGGAAGAGAAATATAAATGTGCAGTTGCCTCCCACACTCCCCCAACTGGGGACCTGGTCCACAACTCAGGCATGTGCCCTGACTGAGAATTGAACCAGTGACCCTTTGGTTTGCAGGCCAGTGCTCAACCGACTGAGCCACAAAAAGCCAGGGTGCAATCCTAGCATTTCTACTGTGGTAATACTTTAGAATTGGTGAGTGCTCAGAATTTATTTCTTCCAAACCCATCATGTCACACATGGAGACAAAGGCAGAACATAGTGACTTGGAGCTTTGACCTCAAGTTTGTTGCTCAATCATTGTATTGGAAATACACCATCATGCTGCCTAGACCTCTGCATGCTGTTTCTTAATGGGGTTTAAACAGAGGTTTCTAATTTTCCCTCTGTGATTTCAAGTGATTTTTTTGAAGGAGAGAGATTGGAAACTCATTGCTGTTGATTAGGGTCATTTTTCCCCTAGATCATTTTAATCATGACATTTCCACTTCTTGGTTTATACTTACCTTCAATTAAAAGTTAAAGAACATATGCATTCATTTGCTCTCTGAGCACTTTATAAAGAGCAGTCTTGTAAAAAAAAAATAATGGAGAATAATTATTGGCAAAGTACAATATAAGTGCAAAGGCAATCTTCAGTAATTAAGGGACCATTAACTTAGGTTGTGCCATAAACCATTAAAAAAGATAAATAATGAGTTTTGGGGGAAATTCATCTTTATTCTGGATTATGAGTATTCTATTGGTGATTTTACCATGGATTGTAAAATCAAAGTTCATATATGTGATTTAGGAGAAAGTAAATATTAAATGCAAATGAAACTTGTTCATTTTCAGCTGCTGTTTGGTAAAAAATTTTGTGCAGTGCTGAGAATACTTAAAATTGTTTTGGTTAAAATTTTAACATATCACTGCGGTTTACATTCTGACATGGTAGCTTAATATTCTGGTTAATGCACACTGCATTTAAAAGAATGCTTAATGTCTTGAGGCTCTACTGTGTGTCCATGGATTTCTAAGAGATACACAGAAGCTAGTTAAAGAGATAACCCCTAAGCATATGATAAGTTAGCAGTACAAAATGGCCCATAAAAACACAAGTGACATTATAAATCAATGCATGAATGACTGGCAAATGAACGATGTTCTAAAAAATTTAATAATCATCCTTTTTTGATTTTTATGTTTTTCACACATTTTATTTATAAATTCTAATTCCCTCTCCCTTTCTTTTCCTCCGCATCCACAGGTGTTTATTTCTGTGATATTCCAAGTGATAAAGTTGTTTATGTTGTTTTTAATCCCATTCTGAACAACAAATGACATTTAGTGTTTTGATCTCATTATTTGTTGCATTTCTAAGAACAAGGACTTTTTGTTTTACCTGCACTTAACACAGTTCTTGATGCATTTTAATTGTTCAGTAATTTCAGTTGGGCCATTGAGTACAATAACTATCTCCTTCTACTATTCACCTGGTTATCGTGAAATGTGTTAGGATTTACATAACACCACGTCTGTTGACCTTTATGAATATACCAAAAGGATTATTAAGAAAGAAATTAAAGGAGTACCCTTATTTCCTTCTTTGAATTTACACATAGAAATGGCCTTCCAGGGTACATTCCATGGCCTCTTTTTATTCTGAACACATTCTCCACTCAAGCAGACATACTCACATTATTATGAGTGTATCCAGATGTCATTGGCATACTGGGCGAAGAGTCCTGAGTAAATTGTGTTTGGATCACCCATGGAATATTGCATATGAGGGTACAAGGGCAGTCCTCAGTACCTGAGTCTGTCTGTCATCTTCCTTCCTTCTATCTGCTTGTTTCTGATAAATACTGTCCGCAGCTCAGTAGAAGTGTCCAAGGCCCAGGTACAGAGAAAAACTTCAATATAAAGATTTGTGTGTCTAGGAAGAGAATATGAAATTGCCATATGTGATACCAGAGTGCGGCCTCACATGTCTTCTCTATAGAAACCGGAGAGAATTCAGATGCTACATAACTTTGTGCTGTGACTCAAAGGCAGGGTATTACAGCTAGACCATGTGCTGCTGCCAGGTCCCTGGGGGTGAACAAGCAGTGCGCTTACCTGTACAGAAGGACAGCAAGCTGTTCCAGTCATTTCATATGTCGACAGCTTGCATGTTTCTTACTATATTGTGATAATTAGTTCAAAGTGTGGCCAAAATGAATGCCACTGAGAAAACTTAACCCTTTCCTGAAAGGTCAGTGGGGTTTTATAACAGGTAATTAGCAAATCTGCAGGTAGCTGGCAAAATCAGCCTTTCTGATGGATGCAGGCTGACTTGTTTTCAGGAATTAAGCATAAAATTGTAACATGCACCTACATGGAATGGTCGGTGTAATTACCTTGCGATAAATGTCTCTATAATTAAGATTCCTGTGTAGTAATAAAAAGTGTTGGCTTCTACAAATAAATTAGTGTTTTTCTCCTTTCTGTTGCATTTATTCTTCTGTCATTAACTTTCCTATTAGAAATGGAAAGAGAATGTATTCTTTCCTCAAGAGCCAGGAGCATCCTTTAGCAGATACATGGTAGAAACCCTATGGAATAGGTAGCGGGGTCACATTTGTTTAAGAAGCTAAACCAATACAGTGTGGTACCACTTATATGTGGAATCTAAAAACCCTGAACTCATAGAAACAGAGACTAAAACAGTGGTTCCTAGAGGCTGAGTGGTGAGAGAAAATGGGAGATGTTGATCAAGGAGCACAGACTTCCAACTGTAGGACGAATAAATTCTGGGGATCTTAGGTACAGCATAGTGCTTATACTTAGTGATATTGTAGTATATACTCGAAAGATGCTAAGACAGTAGATGTTAAATGTTCTCGCCACAAAAAAGAAACGGAAATTGTGTGATGAGATGCAGATGTTAGCTGATGCTAAAGTGGTAATCATTTTGCAATATTTAAGTGTATCAAATCAACACAAAATATACCTTAAGCTTACTCAATGTATAAGTCAGCTATATTTCAATAAAGCTGGGGGCGGAGGAGGAGGAAAGAAGCCAAATGAAAAAAAAAGAAGAAGGTAAACTGAAAAGGTGGTATTTATATCTTAGTGTGGGCAAAAGCTTCTGACTTCAAAAAAGAGAAGTTTTTATTAAGTGCCCGAGATTTTAATCTGCACTCACTTAGATTCATTCATTTGAGTCTCAACCGTGGACCTGGTTTTGCTCTCATTTTACTTCATCTCCAGACTCTGTTCATATAATAACAGTAGTATTCCATACAGTTGAACAGTCCATCCTTGTTGAAATACTTTTTTGTTCAATGCAAATATTCTTATTCTCTGGGTTTCCACGTCCTCTTCTGGCTACTCCTTCTGTTTTCTTTACCAGCTTATTCTTTCCTACACACATTTACGTGTAGAACAGTATAGAGCTCAGCTGGATTCTTTGAATCTCATCCGGTCCTTTCTAGATGAGCTCATCATTGTCCATCACTGACATTTCTAAATGACACCAACAGCCCAGCTTACCCTACTTCCTCTAAATCTCCACTTAACTGCCTCATAGGCACAGCAGAATCAACATGCCCACAAGTGAACATGTGGTTTTCTCTCAAAAACCTGCTCTTTTTGACTCAGTTGTTTGGAGCATCATCCCATAACCGAAGTGTTGCGGTTCAATTCCTGGTCGGGGAACATACCTAGGTCATGGTTTCCATTTCCAGTCCAGGCATGGACATGGGTGACCCCTGGTCTAGTCCTTATGATCCCTTATCCAGGCACCAATCCCTGGGCATGTGAGAGGGGCACCAAATTGATGTTTTTCTCTCGCATTGATGTTTCTCTCTCTCCTTTCATCTTTCCCTCCCTCTCTCTAAAAATATGCCCATGACAATTTTTTTTTAAAACTTAAAAAATAAAGTACACACACACACACAGAGAGACCTGGTCTTCCCTGAACATTTGCCTTGTTGGTGAGTGCTGCCTCTCCCTACCCACTGCAAAGCTAAAACCGTGAGAGTTATTCTTAGAACTTCTCTTTCCTTGCTCCTGTGGCCGGTTATGAACAAGACTGTTGGTTTTGGCTCCATAATATTTTTTAATATGCCCATGCCACTCATGTCTATAGCCACTTCACTCATCTGTACCATTATTTCTCTCCTGTCTTCCCAGACTAGTTCCCTACTTGACATTCCTACATCTACTATTGCCCTCTTATTCATTTTCCTAGTTGGAGCTTCAGTATTTTGGCTCATTGAAGTGTAGTGCATATTTTAACATGGTAGTTCTCTGCTTAAAACATTTTTAGGTCTTCTTCTTTTTTTTTTTAAGGCAGGGTATCTTAACCTCATCATTATTGACATTCAGGCCAGATGTGGTGATGACCTGCGTATTGTAAGATATTTAGCATCATTCCTGGTCTCTAACCACTAGATGTCAGTAGCATACCCATCCCTACAGTCCTGACAACCAAAAATGTCTCCATCCCTCACCAAATGTCCTGGGGTGGGGAGGTGGGGGGTGGGGGGCAGGTGGCGTGGGAGGGGTTGTGACAAGTTGCTCTGGTTAAAATCACTGCTGTAGGGATAAAGAACAAACTCCTTACTACGCCTCTAGGTTCCACATTCTCTAATCCCTGGCTTGGCTCATTCAATGTATCTTATGCCGCACCACTGCTTTTCCCACCCTGGCCTCCTCACTGTTTCTCAGCATAGCAGCCTTTACATCTGAGGACATGTTCTTAAACTGCTTCCTTCATCTGGGACACTCTCCCACCCCACTCCCTTTGTCCTAGTTATTCCATGCATTTCTTTCACATCATACATCCAACACCACTTTCTCAAAGACAAAAACAATAAAAAAATTTCTAACCTCTCAGAATAAGCCATATTCTCAAATCATACTCTTATTAACCTGAAAATTGTATTTAAGAACATTTATCACAATTAAATTTAAAAATTATTGTGTAGCTGTATTGTTTCTATCTTACACACACACACACACACACAAAGCAAGAAAAACCATTACAGGAATGAAGGGGTCCATTTGCCTGCATGCATCAAAGCCCAGTAAGACATGAACAGGAGTTTGAAAGAAAGTAAGGGTTTATTTTCAGGAATTCGCCACCCAGATACAGGATAGCTAATATTCATAGACCTGGCTCCCTGATGGCTTTCAGGGGATGGGTTATGAAGAGGAAAAATCATTAATCATGGTGACTAATAGAGTTAGGGTCATGGTCAGGTTAGTGGTCTCTACTGATTGGTCGGCGCTAGGGTAGGGGCAGCTGATCAGTGCATCCAGTCCTCCTGTCAGCCAAGGCTTGTTTTGGTCTGGTTTCCCTGCTTTTCTGGGCCTGGAGCTGAAACACAACTGAGGCCTAGAGGTTATCTCTAGTTTGACTGAAATTCTAACTCTGTGGCCAGCAGACCCCAGGCTTCCTTCCTAAGATTATTTAATGCTGATCAGAACCTCATTGCCCTGAGGGCTTAATGATTAAGAAAGTAGGCTTGCAAAGGAGGAAGCAGGTGAGTCAGGGAGCTAGGCGAGGCCAGTTTGAACCAAAAGGAAAGAAATGAGACCCTAATTGATGTGGGTCAGTTGGTTGGTCATTGTCCCACAAACCAAAAGGTCACTGATTGAGTCCCAGTCAAGGCATAGGCCTAGCTGTGTCCCTGGTCTGAGCAAGTATGGACAGCAACCAATTGATGTTTCTCTCTCACATCAATGTTTCCCTTTCTTTCTCCCTCCCTTCCCTTCTCTCTAAATAAAAATAAATACATACATATTTTTAAAAAGGAAGAAGAAAAGGTCATATTAAAGAAATGAAGTTTCTATGCCGTTACACCAAGAGGTATGCCAGGCTCTTTTCATCCAGTGCCCCGAACAAGTCGTGTAATGAGTATTATTAGGTAGAATTCAACAAATCATTATAAGCTGTGGTAGACTGAATAATGAACCCCCTAAGATCTCCACACCCTAATCCTTAGAACCATAAATGTTACCTTACATGGGCAAAGGAACTTTGAAAATGTAATTTAATTGAGGACCTTGAGATGAGAGAATATCTTGGATTATCTGGATTATCATGTCATGTCCTTATAAGAGGGGAGCAGGGGGAGATTTGACTGCAGAGGAAGGCAATGTAACATTGGAAAAAAGATGTTACAGTGTGGGCTGTAAAGATGGAGGAAGTTGTCCACAAGCCAAGAAAAACAGGTAACCTTTAGAAACAAGAAAAAGCAAAGGAAGTCCCCCTTAGAGCCTCTAGAAGGATCCATTCCTGCTCATACATTCGCATTAACTCAGTGAGACTGATTTTGGATTTATGACCTACAGAACTAGTAATGTGCTAAGCCACTAAGTCTCTGGTAATTTTTTGCAGCAGCAAAAGGAACTAATACATCAAGCAAGCAAAATCCTAGCGCTGATAGCGTCTATAGAGTTAAGAGAGTTTCTGACATTAAAGACGTTAAATCTAATATGTTAAAAAGTGCACATATTATAGAGCAAGATAAATGGGTCATAACTGAGGTACAAGCAATGTGCTGTCCTGGTGGTGCAAAGGAAGGGGTCACAGTATCCTGACGGGAAGGTCAAAAAAGGCTGGGCTTGTTAGGACATTGGCAATTTAAGGCGATGCAGAAGGACACATCGTGTTTTGATGCTCAGAGATTAAGTGAGGGAAGTTTAGGCAAGAGAAACAGCTTGCATGAGAAAAGGAGGACAGGAAGGAAAAAGGGCATTTAGAAAAAGTCCACTTTACCGTGAGTGGTGAATAAATTGCAATTAAGCAATGTGATATTAGTTTGGTAAGGTAGGCTGGGACAGATGACAAAGGATCTTGACTGACAGCTGTTGAGTTATGCACACTGTTCAGTGGCCTGTGAGAAATCACTGAAGTTTTTCATCAATGGATGAGATGAAGCTCTGCTTTAGAAAGGAAACCTCGATGCATTGTTCAGGGTGCACTTGGTTAGAGAGGGACTGGGGTAGAAAAACAAGGTAGATGTCTTACTGGTCTAGATGAGAGATAAATAGAAGGAATAAAAACCAAAGGGGCATCTTGAGAGAACATTATGAGAACATCTTGAAGTGGGATCCACACAGTGTAGTGGAAAGTCAAAGGAACAAATAGATCGATGTCACCAAATAGGGTTTTCCATTTGAGGAACGAGGATGTCAGAGGGAAGTTTGAGGTTATGATGGTAAGTATTGAATGAATTTGACTTATGCATGGGACAGGCAGGTTCAGATATTCAATTGTAAGTAAGAAAGGGTGACTTCTGTTCTGAGAGCCGCAGCCTGGGAATCCTACACCCAGAAGGCTAATAAGTGAAACCCTGAAAGGCAGGTGAGATTGCCAAGGGAGCGAGGCTGAGATAAGAAGCAGTAATAACAGCCATAAGGATTTGGGGCAAGTCACAGGATGCTTTAGGTTTCAACAAACATAAAGTCTCACCTCACCGTGGCTTAAACAACAAGGTCATGAATTATTCCCCAAAGAAAGAAATATAGAGATAGGTTGGATCCTAAGCCATGCTTCTCCATTGTTCTTTTAGTGCTGTTCTTCATTCCTAGACTCAGTTAGGTGGAAAGCAGGCTGCCTTGTATCTAGATGTGACAATCTGTAGACAGGTAAGGGGCTGGCTCTTCAGAAGCCTTTTTCTTAGCATCAAGACATCACAGAAGCACCACACACCCCTCACATACCTGCCCTCTAATTTCAAACTGGTATATTCCTGGACTGGGCACTGTCAAAGTGACCAGAATGACCATGATCTTCTTGGTAGACCCTCCTTCACCTTCCTGACTATTCTTTTAAACACTTACTGGCCATACAGAGGAGAGATGGACGGACCCCTGACCAAAATCCTGGTCCCAGGCTGCCAACAGTGTCTGTTCGAAGCATGGTGATATTTAGGAAATGGGTGGAGGAAGAGGAATAAATAAAGGGAGTACAGAAAGAAAAGTCAGCTAAGAAAAATATGACATTCATTCATCAAAAAGATGAGAAAGTAAAGTTTTAAAAAGCTATTCAACAGTACCAAATGCCAGAGATATGGTGCAAGGTAGGTAATAGGAATGTTATTGATGACATTAGAATAGGAAATTTGAATGAATAGGTAGGAAGAATAAATCAGGTTAGGGAGAGGCAAGATCTTCAAAACAATGAATATTTACTGTTGGTTCAAGATGTTTGATGATAGAGATGATACTGAAAGAAATATGGGACTAGCTTAAGAAGTACTTTATGGGGTTGGTTTCCCTGTCTACTTGTTGGCATGTTTAAGGAGGTGGGGTTTCTTGAGGAGAGTCTTGCACATATCTGAGTTCAGAAAGTTCAGATGCTGATGAGTGTGGGAAAAAAAGGACCACAGAATTAGTCTATTTTGTCTTAGCCAATGAAGCAATTATTTCCATCTAGCCCTAAAGCTTTGGGTTGTGGTTAAAATTATTAGCAGCTGAGTGAGTGATATCCAGCCTGTATGAAAATTCCTTGACTTTGTCACAGACTTGATTTCAGCAATACCTGCTAAAGTATGATCCAATTATATGAAAATGAGAATTCAATTAATTTCAGTACAGTATTTCCTCACTTATCACGGGTATTACATTCTAGATGCCGCCCCCCACCCCCACAATAGGTGAAAATCCATGAAGTATGAACCTTACATTTATTTTAATATTTATATATATTTTAAGGCTTTATAAACCCTTCCCACACACTTATAAACTGTTCCCAGTCCCTTATTAACCTTTCCCACTCCCTTATTAACCTTTTTTACACTTTTATAAACACTGCTTATGTTCTTAAACATATTCTACACTCTTAAACCTACGTAACTTTAACAACATACGTATACAGTACCACAAAATCCCATGATATAGCGAAAAATCCATGATAAATAATTAAATACAATATTTTTTAAAATCCTGTGATACAGTGAGGCCGCAATAAGTGAATCACGATATAGAGAGGGATTAATGTACTTTTTGATAGGAATGGAGGGAAACATCAGTTTTAATCCCTCTCTTTTGGGCTTTGTAAGGCTTATCACAGGCCTGGCCCATAGTCGTCGTCGTCGTCGGCAGCCGTCCGTCTTGAGAGACGATGGTGTAGCTTCTTAAGAGTCTATCTGCACTGCCGAGAATGGCTGTGCAGTTCGACTCGGGAGTGACATGGTATCTGTCTCCTCTCGTGTTGAATCGACATCTTGCGATGACGCTGGAGTGTCCTCTCCAGTGAAGCTGAAGCTACAGAGCCTGGGCAGGGTGATATGGAGGGTCTGCTGTTGCCCATGCAGCAGACCCACCCTCTCTTCGCAGCTGAAGGGTCCAAGGGAAAGACGGAGTCAATACAGCTTGGCTTCAGGTGCGCCGCAGGAGTTGCCGGTGTTGACTAAAACGTCAAACCGCCTTAGGGACTCCGGCTCCGGATTTTCTGTCGGGGTTTACTCCCTTAGCCTTTCCCCTGAAGAGGTATGCCGCAAGGCAGCGGAGGTGGCCCATAGTAGATACTCAATAAACACTACTTGAAGGCACTGAAAAAATAATGTGTCTGTAGTAGACATATGATGTGTGTGTGACCTTTTTTACTTCAGAAACTACTCATTCCATGTGGTTTTATTGGGGTGGTTGATTTTAGTGCTGAAGGATAGAGATGTAACTTACAACTGGCCAGTCCAGGTCCTGATCTCCCTGATTAGTGACTGGATCTTGAATGGGCATCATTTCAGAAAGGACCAATCAGAATCCCTCCATGGAATATGGATATAAAGATGCTGGGAAACCACAGTCCCACAGACTGAATGTTTGTGTCCTCCCCAAAATTTATATGTTGAAACCTAATCCTCAATGAGATTGCATTTGGAGATGGGGACTTTGGGAGGTGATTGAGCCATGAGGGTGGAGCCCTCATGAATGGGGTTAGTGTCCTTATAAAGAGACAGCAGAGAGACCCCTCACCCCTTCTACCATGTGAGGACACAGTGTGAAGACTGCTGTCTATGAACTAGGAAGCAGACTTTCACCAAACAATGAATCTGCCAACACCTTGATCTTGGACATCCCAGCCTTCAGTACTGTGAGAAATATATTTGTTTTGTTTAAAAGCCACCCAGTCTGGAGTATTTTAGTACAGCAGTGTGAACAGATGAAGATATACTCTGTTCCTCTGGAGTCTCAAACTTGTAGGATGATGTCACCCTAAAACCTTTGGTGTCCATCTTGCTATTGTGTGTAATATGTGTATCTGTCAATGGGGCCAAGCACAGGGCAATCACGAAGAGAATGGCAGGGTGGAGTTGGGGGCAAGGAGCATCACACACAACTCTCTCCTTGGTTCCTGGAGGCAGCTATGCCAGAAACTCACAGACTTCAGACTTCTCACTTGATGAGCCAGCAAATTTTATCTTTTTTTCTTAAATTATAATGTGCCATAGTCTTAATACAGTACATTAAAACAGTGTTTGTTACTTTTCACTTAAGGGAGACTGGCCTTACTTTGCTCGTGATCTGCATTTTAGGCTGATTAATTTGTGTGGTGATGCAAAGGGTGCAGAACCTCATAGTAAACGTAATCCTCTGCTCCTGTCAGTGGTGAATGGTGCTAGAGGGCTTTGTCGTAACATTTCATTTCAGAACCACAGCTGATGGTTGTCACAGTATTAACTAATCCTGATTTCATCTGAAATCTTTCAAAGCCTCTGCCATCTGCATAGTAGCTGCCTGAGCTATCCAGATGAAGGATGGCTGGGTGGGGAGTTTTACTTTAACTCTTGACTCAGCAGGTGTACAGCTCTAGCCACTCTGTTAATGTAAAATACAGTCCTGAAGTTCTGAAGTCACCACTTAGGAATCCCAGTCTCTTCTTGTTAAGCTGCAGCTGTTTGGTAAATGAAAGCACGTTTCTATCAAAGTAGAAGATAACTTCAGGTTGGCATCCAGAAGATTGATCTGATACATTAGTTCTCTAAAAATCTATCCAGGTTATTTGAAAGGAATTCTGACATTATGTACTCATATTTGCTTATTGTCAGTGCCAAATAATGTTAAACTGCTTATTGTCAAAGATCTGGTTTGATATGTGTTATTATCCAAAGGTCTATGGTAGAGTAGATGCTTTTCCAGCTACGATGGAGGAATCTTTCCCCACTTGTTTTTGTTCATCACCTATTTATGGGATATTGGAGCAGACTAATATTTTGAAAGGGTAGAAAACAAGGACAAAAATACATTTCCAACATTAGTAAGACCACTGCAGTATTCTGCTCAAAAGCTCCTGGATCAGATTAATTTGACCTTTGCTATAAATCTGGACTTCTTGTTAGAAACGTCAGTGATGTCATTGGATAAGCAGGAATGAAATTTAGGTGTTTTGTGAGGAAACTAACAAACCTATGGTCAAAAGAGAATTGACTTATATAACCCCTTTTACATTGACAAATAACAGCAACTGGAAAAACACAAACTTGAACACAAGGGTTTATATTAGACTATATGTACATTTTTTAATTACCTACATTTATGAAATGCACTATTATATAACAGAGATTTAAATATTTCTACTCAAAGTCATTTCTTTTCCTGCCTCTTAATATGTCTTCATAAAAACCTGTTTCTAGGGACTTTCAATCACTATACTAGTCTGTCTAGTGTCATTTTACTGGGAAACCACTTAGAACCAAAAAGTAAGCCTAGAATCGATTAGGCAAGCCAGTAGAGAAATGAAGTTTAGTTTACAATGGAAGTAACTAATTGAAAATTAAGTTTTGTATTATCTTTTGGAGAAAATGAGATAATTTTAAGAAAGTGAGATATTTGGTATGCTTAATATCACTTATTGGGAATATGTTAACTTAAACAAAGGGGAAACAGAATCTGTATTAATTGAAATAGTATATTTCATAAGAAGAATTCTGGGATTGAGAATCAGAGCCAAGAAGAATAGCAAAAAATTTCAACAGAACATTAAATATAATTTATCTGCACCTTGAGATAAAAACTCTATGAAGGAATGATAAATATGGCATAAGACCATTTGGGATTAAAAGATTTTTCAGATATTGAAAAAAATAAATAGCTCTGAGAGATTTGGAAGATGTCCACCTTGTTTTCTTTCCCTTTTGTGAGCATCCAAAGACTATAGAGACAACTCAGTATTTTAATTCCTATTCTAAAACTTGGGAGATTTACATGGCTCATAAATACTCATCCATTTTCCATTTGTGAGCTCCTCTCTACTGTATTTAATCACTGAATTTCACCTCGCTATCCTCCTCCTTAACCCCTGTCCCCATAAATTGGGCTCTAAACACCCAGGATGACCACATTGAAGATGTGTGCAGCATTTATTTCACTGCCACATTTTATGACTCTAAGAATTTCTCACCTTTTTTCTCAGTAATTGTGACCCAGTTGAGAATAACAAAATAGTGGTAACAATATTAAGCTATGATGTAGAATTTCTCACCACATCTAATAAGGCCCATCTCTTTATGTAGGACTTCCATTCTTTAAAAAATTTAGTGAATGTATTAGTGTTTCATTCACAAGGAAAAGTTTTGATTGTTGCCACATTAAAAATATTTTCAAGGTCACCTGTGAATTGAAGGACTGACAAAGGCAAAGCACAGAGGAGAAAGGAAGAAAAAAGTGAAAAGAGATAAAAACTGAAGAGCGGTGTGGTTGCAGAGAGGTGGTGAGAGAAGGTGGGGATCTGAGAGGAACGAGAACTGGCCCTCTCCGGGTGATCTGGGATCACTCATGTTTCCTCCCCTCCTTCCCAATGCCCTTCCTGTGCCTAACCAGCAGCACCCATTGCCACCTGGATTCAAAACACCTATGCTCACCTGGTGAACACAGGTTGTGTTTAGATAAATCTCTGTTGGTCATGTCAGTGGGTGTTTCAAAAATATATTAACAAAGGCTACACTTTATTTCCCTGATTGCTTTATTTTCCATTTCAAGTATGTGTGTGGCTGATCAAGGACTTTCTTATTCTGCTACTCCTTCTTCTCCTCCTTTTCCTCCTCTCCCTCCTACCACCTCATTTTCTTAGCAAATGCTGTACTTTGTTCAGTACTATGTCTTATAGAATAGTTCCATCTGCAATATTACTCTGAATATTTGAAGCAACTCAAAAATTCTGCCTTCCCTAAGTAGCTTATGAAGCACTTAATCAAACTTGGTACATGTCCTATCAAACAGGCTCTTTTATACTCAGTATCATTTTGAAAACCAGTAGATAATTTCATTAAGAAAAACTCCCTAGATAGTATTTCACTTTAATATCTACTGGTGTGACTTATATTTGGCATTCAAAAGACACTCAAAGAGTCAACATCTAAACTAATCAAACTGTATAGTTGTTTGGGGCCCCAAAATTTACTACATTTACTTATTTTAATTTTCAGATAACTTTTTCTGGTAATTACATGTTTATATCTATTTCCTAACCCCTGTGAATAAATATGGCTTCTCTAGTCATTACTGTGGTCTGGGGAGATGCAGAAATCAAAAACCTCGCTCCAAGCAAACCTGGTATACTTCACTGCCCCTTTTTGTGGTTCTGATTTAGAACTTATGTTGAGCAATGACAGAGCCTTCAGCTAACATCCAATTACATATATTTTTTAGTTTTGTATTCCATTTTCTCTCTTACCTGAAGTTATGAATTAAGTCTTGCCTAAAAGTGTCACTTCACTTTTAATGTAAACATCAACTAAATTCCTAATATTAAATAAGTAAATCAGCATGTTAATACTACCATCACAATAAGATTTTAAAATATGAGAAAAAGATTAGACTGAACTGTCAAACATAAAGCAACAACAACATTTCAAGTGAATTTTAACTCATAAAAACCAAATCATCTGCGTAATTATTTACTATAATTTGAAATGTCTTTGTTCAATAATTAAAGCAGCTTTTTATGTATTAAAAAAGATTACAAAACCCACAAACATGGATTTGTAATACAGTGGAATTTATATCTGTATCTGTGTATGTAGCGAGAGCTCTATCTATAAATATATGGAGAGAGAAATATACAGAGAGAATTACAGGCAGTAAAAATCAACAGCAGATAGTTCCCTTCCTCCTGCTGCTCCCTACTTGGGTAGAAAAATTATACTGATCCCAACTAAGTTCCAGACTTTGTGGAAAACTTTAAAGGAGTGGTGTGTTCCCAAAATGGAGGTCCTGGATTTTGTGATTGTATAACCTGTCAGTATTCAGGTGATCAACCAAAACGTGAGGGAGATTCAGCATCATTTGCATCACAAATCTGTGAAATTCATATCAGTTTCATGGAAATCAGATTCTCCCTATGTGAAGTGAAGAAGCAAGCACTCACTTTATATCATAGAAGCGTAGCTCAGATTCTCCAGTGCTTTGTGCTTTTGTACAGTACGGAAGTGGGCCGTGCAGCAAGCTCTGCCTCTGCTGCTCAGGCAAAAGGAGAACAATCCCAGTGATGAGGCACGATTAGTTCCATTTTATGTACACATTACAGTGCACTTTTATTTTTATCCTAACATATTCCTCCAACTTAATCCTGGAAAAACTTTCTTTTTAATTTTGTAATTTCTGACTATTGAAATGATCCCATCTATGAAAATTCTTTATACAACTTTCTCTCTGAAGGACGTGTTGATCTTTTCAGGCAGAAGCAACTCTTTCTATAGTCTTTGTCCTCTTCTTAAAGTACGTGTTCCATTCTTGGTGTGTAAGGATTGGTTTTCCCTCTGAGCATAGGCAAACCTGCTGACTTCAGATGTTCCTTCTAGGAAGACATAAACCAGGGCACGTAGCTTAGACAATGTAGTGAAGGTCAGATTTCAACCTCTCATGACCTTTCTTCTACCGTTTGCTCTTCTGGCAGTGTGCAAATGGTGCAGCTAGACCTGGAAGCTATGGTTTTATCTCAGGTTACAAAATGTCTACATGCCTTTATCCCCTAAAGCCTATGTTTGGGACTTCAAGTCTCATCTTTCTTACCCATCTTTCTATAATACAAATTCAGTTTGTTTGAAGTAAAGTTAATAATCTTACAGTCACATGCTCAGATATTTGGAAATTTTTTATATTTCTTGGCTCATAATACAAATGATTACTAAAAATATATACTGCATTTCACTTTCAACATGTTTTAGCTGTCACATCTGAAGCATGTCACTGTACTTGTGATCCATTTGGAAGGATGAAAGTGAAGAGATTCACGCAAAGTGAGGCAGGGAAGGCTGAGGGCAGTAACTATCAAGAATTCTCAGGTGTCGTTTAGCCAGTGTCTGAATGCTCATCTTGGTCCTCAATTCTACATCAGTATTACGATAGAGAAAAGAAGAGGAAGTTGATACTTTTATTTAATATGTGTTAAACTATGTAAATCTGCCATTGTGGAATGTTAAAACTCTCCAGGAAATAGCCATGCTGGATGCAATATCCATATAGCATTAAAATATAAAACCAAATTTACCACCTGAAAAGAGAGAAAGCCCTTTTGTCACTTAGTCTATTTTCCTCCAAGTGAAATCCCTAAAGACAGCAACATTGTGTTTGAGGAAATGTAGTAAGAATTACACACAGGTCTCAGGAGTTCTGTTTTATTAAGTAACTGGCTTTATGGTAAGACTAGATGCCGTTCAGAGCAACTTATATCAGCCTATACCACAGTTCCTCAATACAGATGCCATTTCCCCCATTCCAGCAGTGAAACAACTAGTTGGAATACCTTGCTCACTGTCTCATAGCAGCTAAGTAGCAGAGCTGAGATTCACAAGCAGAGTTCCCAACTGGCCTGTATACTCAGTACCGTAACTGTGAACTACACATGTCACTATTGAGCTCTAGACTGACACACACTATGCACCAGTCTGAAATAAATACCCAGTTATCTATAAACTCACACAGGACTTTAGTGTTTCAGAGGAAATCTGTTTGGGGGAAATGAACTTCCAATTTACCCTCACGCTTATCACCTAAAGAGGACCAGCACCTTCAATACTAGAAAACCAGGTAACACCAAATGCAACCATTACAGTGATTTCTCATTCAAAGGAGTCATTACTTCAACTGGGATTCTTCCTTCAAAGTGATGATTTAACAGTGCAATTAATTTGCTTTCATTCTATAATTATATACTTCATACTTCATTCCCTGAACAAGATCTATTGGAGAGTAGTTCATTCAGTGGAGAATGGAAAACTAAGTCGTCAATTCCAACTTTCCCCAATTGGTGTCCATGGGGGAGGTAGGAAGTCAAATGAATTAAAGCTGATAATTTGGAGGAAAATAATCTCAGCCATCTGAGACTCAGGAAATGAGCAAATGTTTTCCTGTGATAAATTATTTTAATATGTTCATGAGTTTTGGTTAGGGCACTTAAAGTAAGGTATCTATTTTGATTTTTAAAGTGTGCTTTATACAATCAGGCCTGAAATTTTTTTTATGTTTCTCAAAGTATGTCACAGAAATAATTTTCTTTGCAAATGCTGTTTTGATAATAATATGGTATGGGCACAAGTATTTGATAGACATATGACATTTTGAATAGAGATATCAATGTTGGCAACCAATTTCTATTATTATAGAGCAGCATTTTCATTAGCAGCTTCAACTGAGACATTCATATCTGAATGAATTGCAAGACTAAACCTTTTTAATTAGCTCCTCTGTAGCTCTGAAATATGTTGGCAGCTAATGGAATTTGAAGATGGAGTAGCATCTGGTCTTGAGATGGTTCCTACTGCCTTGGCTCACTAAGAAATGGTCCTTTGGAGTGTTGCCAATCAAATCCCTTCTACCATCATTAAAATTAATTTTACAAACTAATATAATTCAAGGACATAGTAAATTAACTTACTTAATGCTATTAGCCATGAATGCAGTGGTAAAAATAAGGAATTTCTTTAAATATTGTTATTATATATATCTAACATTATATAATTATTATCTAATTCTTCCTAGGTCAAATTTTGACTCCCTTCTGGATTATTTTATTAGAAATAAACTTACATTTACATAGAGTCTTTGAATTGAATACACATGTTTTAAGACTGTGTACAAGTTTAAAATTTGGCTTAATTGCTCTTCCATTTCTATGACTGCACTAAAATATAGTATTTTTACATGGTAATTGATCAAGAAGGATTGTTCTTCTGTGTTAATTGAAAACACATATTTTATATACACATGTAATACTAACTTATGATTAGGGATACCTCATAATTCATGGCTTTTCTGGTTGTTACTATAGAGAAAAAGACCATATGATTTGCCAGAACTAGATGTCTTTTCTTCCAGGAATATCTCTCATTAATTACCTTAATAATTTGAATCTATTTCCATTGCATATATTGACAAGCTAGGTATATATAATATTAAAATATTGATTGCAGATAGGAGTGGAAACTCAAGTTCATGCTTGACTATTTCCTCTTCAATGGGAAATCTGATTCTCTTTTCACTATAGATCAATACGTAGACAAGTAGAGAACATTTCAAATCAATTATGCAGATACATTTTCAACAATGCCATGGTAATTTTATCTCCCAAAAGTCTATATGCATGGAAGGGCTTCTGAATGACTTGGTGGGTGCTGTATTTAAGTTTTGCCTTCAGTAAGACACAGATTCAAGACATTTATTTGAAATGAAAAATTTTAAAATAACTAGGAGTGATTTGCTGTCCTCCTCACTTCCATAACTTCCTTTAACTCATTACTTAATACAATTCTGATTTTTACATAATTCTCCACTGGTTTTCTTCTCACGTGAGAGCAGCCTGGAAATATTTTGGTTACTTTATTTATTTGCTAGTGGCTTTTGTCTAGGAAGTTTTCTAGAAAACATGTTTAAGTCTATGGAATGAGTTAAAATAACCTTATTTTGCTTTTCCCATTATCTACATCAATTAGGATTTACTCTTTACTCTGAACTTATTTTTGTCTCCAAAAAGTAATAGAAAAAGAAAAAGTATTTCTATTTCTGAGTCAGGAATCTAAACTTTTTTCTTACCTGGTCTTTCATCAGAAAGAAGTAATTACTTTCTAAAGAGGAGGAAAATAGCTTTTTCCATTTTTAGTATCCACAGTGGCTCTTTCAGTGGCCTAGCAAAGATAAAAATTACCAGAAGCTTCAGATATGTACTTTTATGAAATGCTTTCTCTATATATTTTAACACCACATCAGAATAGTTTCAAGGTGATTTAGTCAGGATTTTCAAAAGAAAAATTTGAGAAATATGAACTTCTGAAGAGATAACATTAAAGAAATTCACAAGATTAAAAGAGGTTGACATTTCAAGTGCCTTCATTTAACAAATCAGGAACTAAGTCTGTAAAGGATTCAAGAGGCAGTTAGTAAAAAGTGAGAACTGTAGTTCCGGTTCTGCTACTTTGTTCAGTGAAAACTTCTGCAAAAAATTTTTTTTACCTTTCTGAACCTCAGATTTTCTTCTCTAACATGAGCAGTCTCTAAGTTGTCTTCCAAGTATATTTTAAGGTTCATGTGGCAAAACAGAAGGCTTCTTGTCTTTGTCTAGTACTCATTTCAAATCTAGAGATTCCTGTTCATGTCTAACTCCATCCTACCATTTTAAAAAAAATCATTGATTTTCTAGTAACTTTTATAACAACTGCTGTCTTTGGGTTTGGTAAAACAAACAACCAACCAAAAACCAATCACCCATATATTTGTATTTCAATCCCTAAGAGTTTATTTTTTAGACAAACTTGACTGACTTTTAAAAAATTATTTCTTCTTATTTTATCTATTTCATGGGAAAAAGTTGTCATTGTTAGTACATAAATGTTATTTGAATAATTCTCTAAGCCAGAAGTTGACTACACTTGTTCCAGATAATTAGCCACATTTTCAACTGCCACTAATATTCTTCCTTTAAATTTTCCATTTGTTTACTTTCAAGATTTTTAAATTAAATTTTACTTTTAATGATATTAATCCAGAATAGATGTGTGATTTAAATTTATTTTACTTTATTATCACCTGGGTAATTTTGTGTCATTACAACCAAAGTGGCTTTAATATTTACTATATTAACTTGGGACAAATATTCAAAGTAGATTAATACTTTAAATATGCAAATGTTTAACAGTCCTAGACAATCTATGAATAATAGAAACAATGTAAATATCACCATCTTCTATTTCCCAGTTTGGGTTTTTTCCCCCGGTTTCCATCTTGTACTAACAGCCCATTTTCCCTCCTTGAATAGCTCCTACATATAGACGTATTCTCCACTTTCTGTGTGGAAGTCAGCCCTGTCTAGAGGCTCTAGACACATATCTTTCACTGCCTACTGGTCATTTCCATCTGGGTATCTCATCTTACAGCATATCCTGACAGCCCTCATACTTAAAACAATAGAGTGAAACTATTGTTCCTGAAATCAGTTCCTCTTCTCTAAACTCCTTATTTCTAGTGATTGTATGTACTTTCCCCTACTCCCAAATCAGGGAGGCTCCAAATCTTTGTTTTTTGACTTAACTTTCCTTGCATCACACTGATCCAGTAGTAGACCTTCCTAACGTACCTTACCCCAGCCTTGCCATTAAATTCATCACTGCCCCCATCCTCCTTCATGACCTCACCACCTCAGGGGCAGCACCTTGACTGCTCTCTGTATGTAGAGGTCATCCCATTCCCAGTCACTTGCCCAGTTAAACTTCCTCAAGTACAAACTGCTGCTCCCATCTCATCAGCTCAAAATTCTTCAGCGCTTCCCCTTAGCCAGTTTCATAAAGACTTTGTTGGCAGCTGAGGAAGCCCAAAATCTGATTCCCTCCATCTTTTCTCTGCTTCAGTACAAGTACCCTGTATTCTAACCTGCTTAGTGTTTACCGTTCACCTGAAAGTATACATTAATGCTAGTTAAATACTATTACTACAACAGAAACAGTTATGCTCAACTTATATTTGACTGGGGTTCTTTGGCCATAAAGGAGTAACTGATAGAAGAGGGACACTTGTGACATAGCAGCTCTAACCCTGGATCCACATACGGGGCATTTGCTCTCAGGCTTTGGGAAACAGCTGGCACAGCCTTGGTTCTTGAGAGAAAAGGGGCACGTGAGGAGTCCAGTTTTCTGCCCACCCTGGCACAGGGAGGGGAAGTGGAGGTCCCCCCAAATTAAGGAGCAGTAGAGTTTGATGCTGCTGAAGAAACTAGAATTTGAACAGCAGGGCATCAGAGAAGGGGGAAATGCAAAATTCGCATGAGGGGGTCCTTTGGATCCTTGGCTGAGGGCTGGGTGCTCATGCCCAGAATGAGTCACCAAAAGTCTCAGGTGAAACAACTCACGGAAATCGGAAAAACTCTGGAGTTACTGTTACTGGTTCACTAAAATGGTTACGACGCGGGGACAGGAAGTGGAAGAGATGCCTAGGGCAAGGGGTGAGGGAAGAGGCACACACAGAGCTTCCATGTGTGTTCACATACTGGGAAGCTCTCTGAACCCCATCACTGAGGGCCTTAGAGGGTTTTATGGAGGGTACAGTGCATAGGCATCATGGATTAAATCATTGGCTGCTGGGAAGTAACTCACTCTTCAGCACCTCTTCCTCTCCCCAACCTCAGCTGGAGCTAAAATCCAAAGCTTCTCATAAAGGGTTGGTCTTTCTAACAACCAGCCCCCATCCTTGTTTCAAGAACACGCATAACTACTCTGTGGTTACAGAAATCAGAGAATGGTTGAGCAGTGACTAGGAAGGGGTGTGAGGAGACTTTTAGAGGTGATGGAAATGTTCTGTAGCTTCATTCAAGTGTGAATTACCTGACTATATATATATAGAGAGAGATTTATCAAATTATATACTTATATGTAGTTCATTCCAGGCACATTTTATCTTAAAATTTCAAAAAAAATTACTTAAATAAATTCGATTTGAACTGGAAAATAAACAAAGAATGAGATAAATATCTCTGAACTTCACCTCTTCTGCTTCTTTGTTTACTTTATTGTTTTAATTTATTTTCTCTTACTTAAATCTTACCAGTCTCCCAACCCTGTTTCTGATGGCTTCTTCAGGAATTATGCTGGATAAAGATGCATATATATATAGTAACCACCAGAAAATATTGTGCCTTATAGCTATTTGGGTAAATGATATATATGTAGATATAAATGTACACTGCCTAAGGTCGATATAATAATATACCTGTTTGTTCAAGGAAAAAAAAAAAAAAGATTAAACCAGGCATCAGGCTATAAAATCTAAGAAGAAAGGATTCTGTCTTGGTCTTCAAGACTGTCTTGTTTTGAATTATTTTGTTCCCTGAATGACTCTATTATTAGAATTTAATCCCCAACATTCATTTCACAGGTATGGAAATATTACCTATGACACTCACTAAAACGTTTCCAGGCATTAAAAGTAACAATGATGTCCAGTCAATTGTGGTTCATGACTTCAAGGATCTCACCATTAATGTTCAAATCAAACTACTGAATAAGTAACTATAAAAATTCAGAGAGGTATCAGATGCTACATAAGGCTACAAGAAGCAGCTTAAGCAAATGCCCTGGAGGGAGGGACATTTAACTAGAGACTTGAAGAGAGAATATTACGTTCAACCTTACAGCCTTACAATATTGCTGAGATTCCCCCATGTCTGACCTGTAGAAGTGACATTTAGTGTGGCTCAAGCTAATATCACTAAGAGCAATGTTTCTGGCAAGAGGAGGACATGTGGAAAGGCCCCAAAGGAAAATCCAGTGTGATGTTTTCAAAGAACTGAACAATTTAGTTCACTCCCAGGAAGGCTAAGCCCTAGGGTGAGAGTTGAAACAGGAGCAAGATACAAGGTAAAAATTATAGAATCAGATGCCTATTATTTCATCTTGGGAATGGGGGAGAAAGAGAGACAGAGACAGAGAGACAGAGAGAGCGCTAACACAAGAAATGATGGTTGTGATCAAAGCTGCATTTTGTCTTCACACTCCTAAGCCTGGGACTTTAGAGGGAACGCTAACCTGCCTGAAGATGGTCCACTTCACAGGCATCTCATGTCTTTGTTCTCATTTTCACTGTTTAAGTCCTGGCTGTAGAGCTGTTTACCAGCTGGTACTCTTGCATTAATATACCTGCTAACTCTGGATACTATAATGCCCTAGAAAATATAAGAATTATTCTTGGATATGTATAGTCCATACCTAAGCTTATTCTTCTATAGGAATTAAGGATTTATTCTTAACAGCATATACTATATTAAGAATAATTTCAAGACACAGCCTACTGTTTGTGCACAATCAACCAAAATGAATTTATAAAACTTTTTAATAATGTTAAATGATTCCTAAATGCTGTCTGATTATACCCACCATTGTATTATAGATCTCTAGATTATTTTCACTTATTCATTGTACACTAAATAAAAATGTGATGTTTTTACTGCACAGATCCTCAATATATAAAATTTCAAGTTCCGTAACTCTTTGAAACACACTAAAGGAGCCAGTAATGCTAATTGTCAGGAAATGCATTCACATAGCGCGGTGTAAATTTTTAATTCACTCATTGTCACTTCCTCCCATCAACACTTCCCCATCATTTATGGAGAGCTTGCATGCTGAGTGAACAGAGCCAGAGGGCTTAAGGGACTTCAAGACATTGGCTATGCTCTGTTTAGGACCTTGACAAAGATGAGGGATGTCAGGTTTTTCATTTCGTTACCCACTGAATATAGCAATACAGAATGGCATGGGGAGAAAGGAAATAAAGGCTTTTCAATAATGGATCCTGTTTACTTGTTGGTTGTCAGTAATTTAACTTGACTCCTTCTGATCCACTCAGAACGCACCACTACCATCCAACAGCTGGAACGTTCCTGATGTTCAGACAGACTTCCCTTGAAGCATATTTATTTATTTCTTCTCTTTGTTTTTGGTCTTGACTTGCATCTCCAGTGATTATATTCTCTGTCATCTATGGAAGGTTAGTTGGACCAAGCTCATGTAGTGGAGACATGTGTCAATATGCACACATATCCATACAATATATTTTCAGTAAATAAATGTTATTCTCGTGGTGAAAAAATATAATAACCCACATTTCACAATCTTTATAAAACCTGAAGAAGTTTACTATACTTTGTGGATATACACATTCAGAAAATATTGTAGAGCTAATAAATAAAAGTAGATGAATGTAGTAGCTTTTGAAAAATAAAAATTTTACTTTAGTGAAGAAATAAACAACATTCTCCTGGGTGATGATTTTGAGGACATGATTTTTATCTACTTTGAAAACAATTATACAAATTTATATGACAAAAGTCATATAGTTAAGAAACCATCCAGGTTTTTGTCATTTAAAATATAAGGCATTACATTTATGAGTATTTGAAAGCTATGTGCAATAAGCTTATCAAAATGATTTAAAAAATATTTTGATTAGTGTGGCAATTAAATAAAGGCATTTAAAATGTACTTGTAAAAATGTATTTGCAATCTGAAAAATTGCTCTTGCACTGTTAGTCTTTAGACAAATTGTCACCAATTTGGTGACTAAATGTCAGAATCATTATCACTACTTAAATTATTGCCACATTTCATAAAATGTAAGACACGTTTAAGTTTAACACACATGATTATTTAATTACCACTAAGAGGGAAAGGATAGTAGGAAAAAAAGAAGAAACAAGAGAAGAAAGAAGGGAGAAAAAAGGAGGAGAAGGAATAAAAGAGACAGGAAGGAAGGGCAAAGAGAGAAGGGAGGGATAGTGGAGGGAAGAAGAAGGTAACTAGAGGAGACACAAAGCTTTTTTGTTACTTAAAATTTTCATTTTATACCTATTGGAAAGTGTTCTTTTAAACTCATCTAGATGTATATGTATTTAATTATCTATCATTATTGTACATTCTTAAAAATGAAAACACAAGTTTATTAAATTGGTTAAGTAGTCCCAAAACTTTTCCACAGTTTTTTTTTATTTTTTATTTTTCTTCTGATTCACTTTTGATGCTGACATCAGCATCTCAGTGTTTCACCACTGTCATCATTGGTGACAACAGAGGAGTGAGGGCACAGCACAATTTTAAAAAGTGTTTCACAGTTTCCTCTGTGATTGTCTTTTGAACTGTTATGACACATTCTACAAGTTTTGTTTTCTTGATTTCACCAGAATATGTCACTGGAAGGTTTTCAAACAACTCCCAGAACTGAAATTTCTTCCTCAAAGTCCTTCCAGAGTCTTTTGTGCCCATCACCCAAAGAGAAACCTTCCATCAACATATATTTGGCTCCCTTTCCCCTTTTACAACTCCTCCCTTGGGTGGTGGGCACACAATGCAATATAGAGAACCTGTATCACAGAAATGTTCACTTGAAACTTATATAACTTTATTAAGCAATGGACTAATCTTGATAATAATTATCATGCCCAACTTTCCCACTCTAGTGACTGTGTAGATAGATAAGAAAACCAGGAAGAATGGAACCTGGAGTTCTAGATATTGTGAAAAACCCAGGAGATTAAAGTGGGCATGAAACTTTGATTTCCTTCAGATAGCATCATGATTTATGTTAAATAAAGAACCAAATGTTATTCCTGAAAAGTAGAACAGAATAGAAAGAAGTAAAGAGAAGAAAGAGGCTTACATGTCCCTGTGAAGTTGACATAGGACAGTGATCTTCAAACTTTGGTCCTCAAATCAGCAACAGCAGGAGCGCCTGAGAATTTGTTAGGGATCCAAATTCTCTAGCCTCATCACCAACTTTCTGAATCAAACACTCTGGGTTGAGGTCCACAATTTGGGGCCTGCCTGGCGATTTTGATGCATGCAACATGGTGAGAAACACTGACATAGAAAATATATAATAATTGTTCTATTGGTTAAACTTTAGCCTTTGTTGGTGTTATCAACATGGAACTGAAATATAAATTCAAGGCTCAAAAGAAATTGCAGAACACAGAAACAAGAAAAGTGGAACAGAAGCACAGAGTATCATGTTACAGTTCTAAGAATTACACAAAGAATCATAGAGATTGCTTGGTATTTCACAGGTGCCACGTAAATCTTAGTATTAACTTTTTTTGTTTACATTTTCAGCCTTTTCTAGTCACCACAGAGAAGTAAATAACCATTGAATCAATTAGTTTAAATAAATCTTAAAGTGTATCTATGAGATTGATGCAATATGTAGATGACGCATTATGAAATTGTATACTCTTAACCCATGTAATTTTTTAAAATAATTTATTTATTTATTTTCAGAAAGAGGTTGATGGGAGAGAGAAAGGGAAAGAAACATCTATATGCGAGAGAAACAGTCGGTTGTCTCTAGCACACCGCCAACTGGAGACGTGACCTGCAACCCAGGCATGTGCCCTGACTAGGAATCAAACCAGTGACCTTTTAGTTCACAAGCCAGCACTCAATCCACTGAACCACACCAACCAGGGCAGGGAATCCATATAATTTTATTAACCAGTGTCACCCCAATAAATTGAAATTGTTTTTGAAAAGGAAAGAAAAGGAGTTGTTTGAAGCACAGAGGGGGAAGTTTTCTACATATGAAGGGGCTTGAGAACTGTGACATGACCATTGTCTGCCTGAAAGGAATTGTAAGAAGCTGATTGCAGAGGTAGTAAAATGTGGAAAAGTGTGCATGTCAGAAGTATTGAATGCACTGTTTTATCATCCACTTCTTTTGTCATTATTGAACTTATGTAGTTAATTCAAAGATAGCAGTTGTTTATCTTATAAGGGGGCTCTGCTTTAAAGCTCATCGGGTAGTTCAGAGCTTGAAGGCTTTGCTTTATGTGGATTTCCACTTTTCACAGGTCAGTTAGTAGGAGCAAAATTTATCTCCTGAATTAGTGTTTTGGGGTTCTTTGGATATATTCTCAGAAGTGGGATCACTGGGTCAAAAAACAGATTTATTTTTAATTTTTTGAGGTATCTCCATACTGCTTTGTACAGTGGCTGCGCCAGTCTGCATTCCCATCACCAGTGCACTAGGGTTCCCTTTTCTCCATAGCACTTATTCATTAGTTTATTGATGATGGCCATTCTGACAGGTGTGAGGTGATATGTCATTGTGGTTTTAATTGCATTTCTCTGATGAGTAGTGATGTTGAACATATTTTCATATGTCTATTGGCCATCTGTATATCCTCTTTGGAGAAATATCTATTTGAGTCCTTTGCCCATTTTTGAATTGGACTGGTTTTTTTTTTTTTTTTTTTTTGGTGTTGAGTTTTGTTAGTTCTTTATAAATGTTTGATATTGACCCCTTATTATATGTATGGGCAAATATGTTCTCCTTTTCCATGGATTGTCTTTTTATTTTGTTGATGGTCTCCTTTGCTGTGCAAAAACTTTTTAGTTTAATATAGTCCTACTTGTTTATTTTTCTCTTTTGTTTCCCTTGCCTGGAGAGATATATCAGATAAAATATTGCTATGAGCAGTGTCTGAGATTTTACTGCCTATGTTTTCTTCTAGAACATAAGCAACCCTGTGTTCATTGCAGCATTATTTATAATCACCAAGATATGCAAGCAGCCCAAGTGTCTATCAGTACATGAATGGATAAAACAACTATGGGATATTTATGTAATACTACTCAGCTGTAAAAAAAGAAGAAAAATTTACTATTTGCAACAGCATGGATGGACATGGAGAATATTATGCTAAGTGAAATAAACCAGTCAGAGAAAACAAATGCCATATGATTTCACTTATGTGTGGAATCTAATGAACAAGCTGAACTTACAAAGAAAATAGAAACAGACTCATAGAAAGGATGACAGTATTACAGGGGTGGGGGTTAGGGGGTGGAGGGATCAAGTTAGAAGGAAAATGGATTCATGGACGTGGACAAAAGTGTGGTGGTGGAGGAGAGGTATAGGGGGTTAAATAGTAATGGAAAAAATACAATGAAAAATTTTAAAAATTGTAATAAAATACAAATAAAACCTTTTTTTTTTAATCTCTTGAGCTGGGGAGCTGACCTGTTTGTGGGTAGTGACAGCATGATGTAGGTTGGAATAACCTCTGTGGTGGTGACTGGAACAGAGAATGTGGACAACAAAGAACCTTCAACCAATACTCTGAAAACCAAAGATGTGGTTGTAGAATCTCTCTAGTCCACATTAATGTGGGATTTTTCTCTGGCCATGCTCAGCAGAGTATAGAAGCAAAGATCAAAGGTAGGAAGGTTTTATGGAGACAGCTTTGAAGAATAGTCTCTAAAGGCCCACACTGCTCTTACTTTCTTGAGTGTTGTGTAAGATCATTGCAAAGGGTGATATAGCAAAGAGAATTATGCAAAGAGCAGAGATGTAAAACCACTTATGAATTGTATTTCTGTGTAATGTATATGTGAATTAAAACTGAAAAAAAAACATATATATGTATACATAGTTTAAAATGATCTAGATTCATCTCCTTAATATGTTGGTCTCCTCTGACTGCTATTTATACTCAGGTGCCGATCTATGCGTGCCCACCTTTTGTGCAATTACATCTAAGTTCTGAAGTCCTTAAAATGCCTTAGATTGGAATTATTTAGAGCTATTTTAAGCTTAAATTATTTATTTTTGACTAAATCAAAGAGTAACATGCTGCGAATAAAACCTTTACAATTCTGTTATGGAGATAAGTCAAAGATCGTTGACTCAGTACCTCTGCACCTCTCATAGGAAAAACCAAATGATTGTATGTCATCATCATGTAAAAAATAAAAAACAGTGTGAACCTTGGAGTCACATTACTGGCTATTTCAATTACTGAAACCACAAGTGTGTATAATGTGTACTTCCTGGGTATGAAAGCTACTTAGAGTTGCTTCTAGTCCATTTGGGTTGATCTCATTTGATTCCTAAGCCATGAATGAAATAATCAATGTGTATAGCAAAGCTTTCTGCCATTTGCATTGTGATTTATTTCAATAAAAACCACGTGAATTGATGCATGTCTCCATTAAAAATAATCTGTTAATATAAAATTATCTATTAAATGAACTTGGAAGAATTAATCATAAAAGGAATAAGAGGAATATCCCTTCTCACACTTCTCCTTTTTATTTACAAATACTAGTAGTATACCCTTATTGTGGAAAGCAGAGTTCTGCTGGGCGATACACATTTTCAACTGAATGTGTGTAGCCTGTTTTGCAGGATGTTGAAAATCTCTGACACCCTTTAAAAATAAACTATCCAGGAAATTATAATCAGTAACTGAATGAGTGTCAGAATCTAAAAGTCCAGTCTCCTTAAAGGGTTGGACAGTACCCACCTGACAAAAATGAATGGCAGAAGCTCTGTGACTAGTGAAAAACTAGAGGTATTCCCACTAAAAGGTAATATGGGACTAGTATGTGTGATGCAAAATATATTTCCTTAAAATTGTTCAGAAAGTGCCAACCAAAACATTTTTTAAAAAGAATATAAATGATAAAATTTTTGATACTGAGAAACAAAATCTGGATTTAGTTTGATGACCTCCTTAAATAACTCAGCATAATTGACAAGCAATTGGAATTTATAACAGGGTAGTAAGATAATATAAAAAAAGAAATGATTTCCTGTATACTAGGAATAACAAGACAGAAAAAGAATGAAAACTTCCCATATACAAATACAATGTCAGTAATATATGAATAGGTAGAAATATACTTTCTCCATGATTTGAGAGTTAGTAAAAGAGCTTAGTGACCAAAAAGCGTGAATTCTGAAGCTGAGACAGTGGGTAAAAATACAAGCTTTGTCACTCATTGGCTGTGTGATATGAAGTCATTTCAAATTTAAAGAGACATCTCTTTGCCTTGGTTCTTTGTGAAGTTAATATAATAATGTCAATGTCATAGGGTCATGATGAGAATTAGTTAATATTTTTAAAGCTTTAAATGATGTCTACAGTGTAGTAACCTATAAATATTAGTTATATTTAAAATACAATATTTTAACAAAGAACATTAGTCGTCGTCAGCAGCCGTCCATCTGGAGAGACGATGGCGTAGCTTCTTGAGAGTCTATCTGCACCGCCGAGAATGGTTGTGCAGTCCGACTCGGGAGTGACAATCCCTGCCGCACTTGTTACAGGTGAAGGCAGATGGCTGTTGTTGCTGCTGCTGACGCTGCTTCCGCCTCGATCTTTTCTGGACCGCCTCCTCGTTGCGCGCAGCCTCTGCACGTGACGTACCTTGCCTGACCGCGAGCCTCCAGGCTAGGCGGTCGTCTGCTTGAACTTCCCATGTGTTGAGATTGATGGAGCATTGTGTCATGTCCTTTTTGCAGATGTCTTTGAACCGCAGTTTTGGGCGCCCTGTCATCCTCTTGCCTTCTGCTAGCTCGCCGTAGAGGAGGTCTTTGGGGATACGGCCTGCATCCATTCTTTTGACATGGCCGAGCCACCTGAGGCGTCTCTCGCTAAGAACTGCATGCAAACTGCTCATGTTGGCTCGCTTCAGCACCTCGGTGTTGGGGACCTTATCCTGCCAGGCGACATGCAGGACGCGTCGCAGGCACCTCATGTGGAAGCTGTTGAGTTTCCTTTCGTGCCTTGCGTAAGTGGTCCACGTCTCGCTGCCATAGAGGAGAGTGCTGAGTACGCAGGCTTGGTAGATGCACAGTCTGGTTTTCTCAGTGAGGCTGGAATTGTTCCACGCTCACCGGTTCAGTCTGGCCATAACTGTGGCTGCCCTGGCGATTCTCCGGTTGACCTCCAACATTAGTAAATAATTGAATAAAGAATAATCATAACACAGGAAGGCTTAGTATTCAGCATTCTTAATTCTCCCCAAATGACTCTGTAGATTTATTTCAAATCTTATCCCAGTCTCAACAAGAGGTGTTTTTTTTTGTTTGTTTGTTTTTTGTTTTTTTGTTGTTTTTCTTTTTTCTGATGGAGATGATGTATTATAATCATATTAATCATATTGGGTACAAGATTCAGAAACAGACAGCCTGGGTCCCTTACTTAATGGTTCCAGTCTTTATTCTCTTACCCTTATATGATTAAGTTAGATTATTCATGTCAATAAAGCTTTTAACATCATTCCTGACCCATAGAAAGTAATCCTTAAGTAACAGTTGACTAATATTATTAAAATTTTTTGGGAAAGGGATTTTACTAAAGAAATAATTGCACAAAAATAGCAAAAATGATTATGAACAGTAAGGGGGAGTGGGGAGGAGGCAATAGGGCCCAGGCGATGGCTCGGGGTGATTCTCCTAGATGTGGAAATGTGTTATCCTCTGCAGCTCCCAGCCTGGCGTGACACAGGTTCCACAGCGCAAGGCGAGGGGAGCTGAAGATACGTGTAAAAACAATGACAGCAACAGTGCACAGTAACACAGAAGGGTCTGTTTTATATCTGTACTCATTTAGGCATTTTGCATAGAAATTAACTACAACCCTGAAAGACAGGGACTATGGTTACCTTGGATTAAAGAGGCACATTTTCTTAGATTAACATTAAGAACAAGAAATTTTTGTTTTTCTGTTTTTAAAAAGGAAACAACTACAAGTGCAAAGTAATACAGAACACATGTCTATTTAACTATTGCATCAAAAGAGAGTCCCAATTTGTTGAAAGATGATACTAATTACTGACATATTCAAATATCTCAATAAATAAGTGCTAATGTCTAGTTTTGTTTGGCACAAATGACTACTACAGAAAATGACTTTAGTGTCTCTCATTTTAAAAAGTGCTATAAAGATGAGAAAAATTTCTGGGATATGGTTTTGTGTTGTATATGCATGCTTCATATTCTATTGGCTCATACATAATACAATGAATATGTGGGAGGAATCATTATAGCTTGAAGTTTGTATATCAGAAAAAAATTAATAGTTTGCTTCTTGATGGTTTTGGAACACAACTACTAGTTTTCGACCATAAATTTAAATTCTCTCAAGATATTTTCCAATGATGCATCCAACCAGGGGATAATATCCAAAATTCATAAAGAACTCAAACCAAAAAAACTAACAATCCAATAAAATGGATAGAGGACCTGAACAGGTATTCTCCAAAGAGTAGACATAAAAAGATGCTCAACATCACTAATCATCAAAGACATACAAATTAAAACCACAATGAGATATCACCTCATACCCTTCAGAATGGCTGTTGTAACTAAGTCAAGAAAAAATAAGTTTTGGCAAGAATGTGGAGAAAGGGAACCCTTGTGCATTGTTAGTGGGAATGCAGATTAGTACAACCACTATGGAGAACAGTAAGAAGGTTCCTCAAAAAATTAAAGGTGGAACTGCCTTATGACTCAGTGATTCCACTTCTGGGTATATCTCTGAAGAAACTCAAAACACTAATTCAAAAACATATGTGCACCTCTATAATCATAGTAACATTATTTACAGTAGCTGAGATATGGAAGCAGCCCAAGTGCCCATCAGTACACAACTGGATAAAAAAGCTGTGGTGCATTTACACAATGCAATATTACTTGGCCATAGAAAAGAATGCAGTCCTACCATTTGTGACAGCATGGATGGACCTGGAGGGTATTATGCTAAGTGAAATAAGCCAGTCAGACAAAGACAAATACCATGATTTCACTTATATGTGGATCTAAAGAAGAAAATAAGTGGAAAACCAAATAGAAACAGACTTATAGATACAGAAAGCAGACTGATGGTTGTCAGAGGTTGAGGGATGGAGTGAAGAAAGTGAAGGGATTGAGAAGTACAAATTAGTAGTTACAAAATAGTCATGAAGATATAAAGTAAAACATTGGGAATATAGGCAATAATGGCGTAATAACTGTGTACATGCCAGTTGGGTATTTTAAATATTGAGAGGAACACTTTGTAATATATGTGATTGCATAACCACTAAGCAATGCACATGAAACTAATAAAAATAATATTTAAAATGAATAAACAAATAAATAATTTTATCATATTTCTACTTGATAAAATGTATCTGTTAAAATTAGTTTGTTAAAATAATTAATCATTTATTTATTAAAAAAGAAGAAGAAGAAGAATATATGAAAGGGTGAAGTGGGAGAGCTTATATGTACGAACCATGGGCACGGACTTGGGGGGCGGGATTGCTGGGGGAGGGGGGTGCTGGGTGGAGGGGAGTAAAGGGAAAAAATTGGAACTATTGTAACAATATAATCAATAAAATATACTTAAAAATAATAATAATAACACAAGAAAAAAAACGAGTTTATTTTAGTATTTATCCTCACTTTGGTTTATAGGTGACAAGCATCAGCTATCTAACTGTATGCACGAAGGGGCCAATACAATGATCATATTCTACAGTAATGACCAGTCTTCTGTTTTGTTACAGTTTTATAAAACCAGCAGAATTTTTAAAAATACATTTCTGGGTATTATCTTCACAATTTAATCATTACTGTTGTTGGAATTAACGATTACTGTTGTTTGCCTAATATATGTTCCAGGTGTTCAAAGCAAGAAAATAAATTTGTTGCCATACAAATTACATAAATTGACATTTCCATATCTGTGCTCTGTATCTGGCATGACATGTTCCTATCAGCCTTTAAAATCCTATTATCTAGGTTGTTTTCACTTCTTATTGATCCATTTATCGATTCAATTATTAATGAAACTTTCCCACGGTGGAGAAGAACAGCCAAAGTATTCAGTCAGCCTCTGGACTAAGTAATTTGGTTGTGCTCCGTGCACCGAATATTTAAGAAACAAAATCAAGGGGTTGCCCGATCATTGCCTACCTTGTGTATTTGACAGCTGGAATGGATAATTTTGTAACATTCCCTCTTCCGTACAAAAAGTTATCCTCAATAATAACTATGAACTAGAGTAATAATAATAACCTGGAGAAAAGGCAAAAATGAAATTTGATTACACTTTGCATGTATGTTTGAGCTGATAAGACAAACAGATAATACAGTACAAAAAAAGGAAGTAATGGCTTAATAGTTCTTAGTACATTTGTGCATTTTAGGGGACCAATTAGAAAATAGCATTACTTTCCAGTATCTCAAAGTAATGAGTGATAACATAAGAGTTTAATAAAAAGTTACAATTATAAAAGATAAATAATGAAAAAAGAATATTCTGAAGTTGTAATTGAAAACAAGTAAAATGTTACATATGTGGACTATAATTTGAATGCACATGCACAAAATTATAGCTTACAGTTTGCAATCCCTTTTGCTGTTTCCAATTTGAAATGCGAATAAAAAGCCACATGCTTACATAGATTGTAACTCAAGTTCTGTGTCTGTGAGTTACAATCACTGCACTATCTTCACCTTGAAACTGAAGGCAAGACTATTTCCACAGGAGTTGGACACACAAACTGCAAATTCAAACAAGCTGGACCATTGCAAACTTGACCTTGAAGCAGGTATCTGAGTCTCCAGGTTTTGTGAGTTGACTATATAGCAGGAAGTTATATATATTACATACAATTAAAATTTTACAGTAACCACAGCCATTAATTACAACTTAGACCAACAGCAACTTTAGGAGTCAAGTATTCTATCTGTGACATGACTTAGAGTTGATGAACATTGTGTGAAGGAAAAGCAGAGGGGTTTTCACTTGATTTATTATTAAAATTAAATTCTCCAAGGATGAAATGTACCCTTACTGCTGGTGCCCAGGTACTCTGCCTCCATTGCCCCACCTATGGGCACCCTGCTTCCTCTTCCTTTAAGACCTGACAGGGACAGCTGATCTCCTTTTGCACCCAGCCATTTGTCACTTTCCCCAGTTCCGCCGCCTGGCTTGTGCACACTTTGTATACTGTGCACACCAGTTCTGTTCCACCTCAGGGCCTTTGCATTGCTCCTCCCTCTGCCTCATCCCAGAAGCCACAATGCTGGCTTCCTCACCTCCTCCACTCTTTGCTCAGTGTCCCCTGCTCAAGGACACATACTTTGACAATGCTGCTTCCATTTGCAGTCTTCCAATCCCTCAAGTTTTACTATTTTCTTTTAAAATGCATGATTACCAGCTTCCAACAGAATATATAATTTCTAGATTTATTATAATAATCTTTTATTTTCTGCCGTCTGCTGCTAGAACCTAAATTCAATGAGGACAGGGATCTCTGTGTGTCTATCACTGATACAGTCCAGACTCCTGAGCACTTCCTGACACGTAATGGGTGCTCAATCAGTATTTGTTGAATAGCTACACCCAGATTTTTACCATGTGTCAATGGGGTACAAAGTTTTCAAAACTTTGCATATTTTTTTCACTTTTAGAAAACAAATTCCCTGATTTTCTGTGTCAAGCTTATATAATTTAATATTCACAGAGAACAACAAACAATTATGCTAAGCCTTGTGGGAGAAGTGTGATTGTGTTATGCACCATAAAGAAAAGGCTTTGGGGAATGTAATGGAACCAATGAACAGCTTTATCATTTTTAAACATATAAATTGTTTTATATTACCTAAATGAATTCTTTCAATAACCTTGTGAGCAAGGCAAAAAAAAAAAATTACTCTTGTTCTGAGAAGGAAATTAATGCTAAAATAGATTAAGTGACTTTTCCAATGGGACATGGGTAGGCCTGGTAGAATGGAGGTTGGAGTGCTTCTGGACCAGTGATGTTTCAGTTTACACCTTTCACTCTTGCACACATCAGAACAAAAGTCTTGAGTGAGTTAAATGTACCTAGCTGATGTTTTTATACTGTTAAACACAACTGTTCGGTGATTTTTACATGGAAATCACAAAAGGAGAGGATGGCCCACCTTTCCTAAAGTCCTGCACTTATAGAGAGGAACCTTGAATATGCATGACAACCTTTAGAGAAACTTTCCAACACCTTGATTCACCCTGTGTCTCCTAGTGAACCCCTGATTATTTTTTTTCTGAACGAATGCTACATTCAGTAAAAGTGAAGTACTTTTAAGGTATGCTCTTAATGTATGTGGCTCTGGCATTTATCATTTCATTGATAAGCAGAATTGATTGGGCCCATTATTCCTTTATCACATCATTGAGTGGCAGAGGTTATTGGGCTCTATTTCTTCAAAAGCTCTGTCCCGAGAATAGCTTAGATAAACTGAAATGACTCTTCACCCAATGATGTCTGCATTAGCTCAGTAGCATTAGAAACATAAATGTTAAGTATAACAATAGCAATTGCTGGCAGAGTGATGCCTTATTATGTATCAGAGCCTCTTCTCTGCTTTTCACATATCATGTAGCTCATGTCATATTCTGCACAAGTGTTTGAAGAGGAAGGTTCAGCCCTTTCCTTTATGTTGCCGGGGATACTGAGCCTGGAGAATTTGCAGGCCTTAATAAGGGGAGCTGTTTGAGTTTTGAACCTAGGTATGTGTGACTCCAAATCCTGTCTCTTAATTAATAAACACAGTTATAAAGGTACACATTTTCCCTTGATAATGTAATACTATATATACAGATATCTACATATCAAAATTAAATGGCAGGAATTTGAAGTCAGCCTGTGGCAACTGGAAGGAATTGTTAATTGCTGAGGAAACGTTCAGGTTTGCAAAGCTGTCCACATCATGGCTATTCTATTCATTAAGTGAATCTTAAATAACCTCTAAAATAATTAGCAATGAAAAGAAACAGTCTGTGACTCCAAATAATTTATGTGCATAATAAAGTCACCATTGGCATTGAATTAATTATTTTCTCCTTCTGTTTTGCAATTTGCTCTCAAGAATTGCTTATTAGATTGTTTTTCTTTTACATATGGAAGAAACTGTTATAGCACTAAGGCATATATATTTTATGTTTTCTCAATGAGGATTCCTGAGAATTCATCCCTAGGCCTACACTTTATTTGTCCTTTCAACATGGTGTGGTACCCAAGAGATTTTTTATGTATTTTCGTATTTAAGAAATTCCATCTGCAAGATTCTACTTGGGCATGGGCCTGATAAAGGTTTTCCTTTCTTGATGTTCTACAGGCTTTTTTCCATTGGCTTTCATTATCAAGATAGGCCTTGGGTTTTGTATTTTGTTTAAGCAACACGTATCTTAGATAATAACTCATTCAAGACTATGGAGAGAGATTTTAATGTTAATCAGTTCTTTTTTAGTTCCCATGCTGAGAAGGGGAACGTGTGTTCTGTGAAGCCTTCGGTCTATCAAGTAATCTAAGAAAAAATAGATCCTATAACTAAATAATTGTGAAAATGCTACATATAATAGCCCTTTCTGGAAGATTCTTTAGGTGCATTAGCCTTTCAGAGGTCTCAAGGCATTTAAGTTTACCCAACATAGAAGTTTCTGTGTTATTGAGCAATGAATGGATATTATTGTATGTAACAATTATTAATATACAGTGGAACTTGGGGTAATAATGGTAATATTGTGTTAGCGACAGGATGCTGTAACACTGAACCTGCTACTTAAGTTAAGAGTATTCTTTTGGGCTATATGACCGATGATATTTTAGAAGACTTATTTAAGGATTGCCTAAGTGTTGCATAATTAGTGCTTCTCAAACTTGACTGTCCACATGAATCACCTGGCCATTTTGCTAATATAAATTCATTCCATAGGTCTGTAATGGGGCTCAAGTTTCTAACAAACTCTCAGAGAAGGCCAGAGCTGCCAGGAAGGAGACAACACTCTGAGTAACAAGAATGGAGATCAAGGTTCTCACCTTTGACACTGCTGGCATTTTTGTGCTGGATAATTCTTTGGTGTGTGTGATGCCCTGAGCATCAAAGGATGTTCAGGTGCATTGCTAGCCTCCACCCACTAGATGACTACATGGCACTAGGCAGCACCCCCTCACCCCAGTTTTGAGTACCAAAAGTGTATCCAGACTTTGCCACATGTCCCGGGGAGGCAGAATCACTCTCTCTTGAAAACCACCAATTAAAACAGTTTGTATCAAGATGACCTGTCTCTTTGATTTCTGAAGTATTCCCTCTTCTTCCTTCTCAGTTCCAATGGAAATAATTGGCCAAAACCAGAAAGATATGTAAATTGTCACAAATCACATAGTTGTTTTTCTTAAAAAGCAATAAGAAAATAGCTTTCTCAAAATTGGGGTTACTGGAAAGAAAGTAGTGGGTGCCTCCATGGTTCTATTTAATTTACAGGGATAGTTGGCGTGCACTTACTGACTTTTTTCCGGAGAACATATTTATAATTCAAAGGGACTTTTTAGAACCAAAGAGTAAAATGGGCTTCAGAGAATTTAAGGGCTCATACAGAACTAAAAAGGAAAACTAAGACATCCAGTCTGTTACTGGAGTACCAGTTGTTTCTTAGACTAATGGCAATGCTTCTTGCTTTTTTTAAGTAAAGTAGAATTCGGGCATAAAAAAGATTAGGAAACATAAATGATATAACAAAAACTAATGTTGCTAGCTTTCTGAAGAGCTGAATTCTCTAATGAGATAGTGGAGGGGTGGACAGAATGATTGGGAATGGAGCACTCAGTTTGGAGGCATATGCATTGTAGTTCCGAAAATGCAAGATGTGCTTCTGCCTGGCCTGGACACGCGTTTGCTCTACCAAAGGGGTAGCTGCTAACAGGAAACTGCTACCCCCTCAAATGACACAACTAATCTAAAGTTCTAAGAATGTATTAACAAAACTTTAATAAATCTGAAACTCATTTATTTGACCTTTAAAAATAGGCTGTTATCTTTTCTCATTAAAAACGAAGACTTGGGAGAGTGAGTTCTTTACATTAAATTTTACATTTGACTTGTTATAAGGTATTACTTTTCATAAGCAGTTAAGTGCATATCCAATTTATATTACTTCCCTGAGCCCCAATGGCTTTATATATAAAGTGAAGGCTTTGGATTAGATGATCACTATGGCATCCTTCCGGTTCAGTCCTTCCGGTTCAAGATAACATGTTTCAGTAATTCTATAATAAATTTTGAATGAAGGCAGGAGAAACCAAAGTGGGTTTGAAAAGGAATCATAAAGAGTAATTAAAAAACATAAATATGCATATTTTGCAAAGAGTTATTTTTTGATGAATAGATTGATGGGCTGGCTTTTAAGGTATATCTCTTTTTACGTTGTTAACAAAAGTATAAAGGTCATTATCATAATTTTCAAAATGAGGACTGAGACATTTATGTGAGTTAGAAATTGATACTACAGAATATTGTGTGTCAGTTTAATTTTCAATAGCCTTGTTCTGAGGCTAAAGAAGTGGAATTTTGTACTAGGAGATTTTGATAAATAAGAAGCAATTCAAATAAGAGTAACTTGTCATGTAAAATTTTTTTAAGAAAAGGAATTAGGATAAAATTAAGCATAAGGTGGATTATTTGCAAATTCTGAAGATGAAAATATTTCTAAAGTACATTATGTTTGAGCAAAAGCCAACTTCTCAGCTGGTTTTGGGCATTTATACCCCCTTTTTTTCCAAGGGAACTATTAGCAAGACAGTCTTTTAATACATCTCAGTACTCCCGAGTTGTGTGTTCTTTTAAAATGGTTTATTGGCAAGAACTCAGTCAACTTGGGAACATACACTTCCCCTCTATTATTTAAACAAAACTCAGTGGGCATTTAGAAATAGAAAATGCTAAGTAAATATCTTCCAAGATCACATTGTATTATGAAGGTGGTGATTTTCTTTTAGAATTTTACAGGTGCTAATAAAAATGATTGCTTTATCATTCAGAAATTAACATCTATTTGTGGTAGTAACTCCTTTTCCTTCAGGTAACCTTTCTTTTTTTTCATGCTTTTCTGGATCATGATATTATTTATTCCTGCTACAATCCACCTGCACCTTGGAACCCAGAGAAATAAATTCTAAGTCATAAAAGCCCATGTGAGGAATTGCCTTCAACTTCCAAAGGAAGGTCATAGTTTAATATTTATGTGGTCTCCACTGCTCTTTTTTTCATGCTCTGTTCAACACCAATGTGCAGGTCTTAAGCTTGCTCTCTGCGTGTATTGATAAATAGATCTGCTACGAATGGTTGCACTCCAGCTGGTTGTCAGGATGACACACTTTATAGTGTTTTAGAAGCATCTTCCAGACTCGAGCGCTGGACCTGATTTCGTTTGATTAACAGCGTTCCACTTTTCCAGGGCATCAGTGGAGGTAACTAGCTTGCCAGGTTGTACCAGAGGTTGGGAGATAATCAAGAGGGAATGCAGATAGTCACTGAAGGTGGTCTGCACTATTGTAACTGCCTGTTATTAGTATATGGTAGTCATTTGTATAACTCCCCCCTCCCCCGCAAGTCTATATTTTGTTTGTAGAAAAAGTTTTATTCTCTAATTACTGAGGACATGAAGTCTCTGCTGTCACTAGGATTTGGGTGGATATAGCAAAGCACTATATATACTGCTTCACAAAATTACTTCTTATTTTAATAAATATTTTATTCCAGGAAAGGAGAAAGAGGAAGAAAAGTTGATATTTGCTGTAGAATAAACCTGGGGCAAGAATAGATTTGAGACTGGCTGTAGTTACGGCTATAAAATACTCTATAACGAACTTATAAACAGTTGTATGTGTGTGGGGGGGGGTTGATTTCCATTGGAAGCATGATATATGTGCTAAATGGGATATGTTGCAAAGCATGATATGTGGTGCTCATTTAAGGGGGAGGTTTTCCAATTCCTCATTTTCTATTTATCTTTCAACCTGTTGAGTACATCTTCTGCCCCCAATATGGCATTAAAATTTCTCTAAAGGCTCCTGAACTCCATGCTGCCAAAATAATAGCCTCTCCCCCCCCCCCCCTTAAACTACTTGTTGTATTCACAGCATCTAGTGTGGGCTGCTCCCGCAGTAAATTGATGTTCACCCTGAACTGTCCAGCACTGCTGTTCTCGTTCTCTCTTTTCTCTAAGATTCTTCCATAACTGGCTCATTTTTTTCCATATTTCCCTTAAATAAAATACTAAAATGGCCTGTAATTCTATCCTGAATCCTGTTATCACTCTTCACATAACATTCTGGGCTGTTTTACATCACCTTGTGTTCAACTACCATTTATTTAAAAACAGTAAAATATTCAATTTTCCTGATTCTGTCTTCCAAACTCAGTGAGAGATTGCATCGAAGCAGTCACCTATTGAGAACTCAGATTCTCTTATGAAAGACTCCTTGTTTGTCATCTCTCTTCCCTCCAGAGTAAGAGAGGAAAAAGCATATAGTACAAAAAAAAAAGGGGGGGGGATTGACAAGAAAGACAGGAGAATATCCATGTCCTTCACTTCCACATGGAACTGAAAGGAAAGGTCTTATCTGAGTTCTGCTCCCAAAGTTTCAAAATGGGAATTCTCAAAAAAGGTTCATGGTGCCTTTAAGAAAGAGACGACCACCTTCCTCCATGGCTGTGGGTATAAGAACCTGTGGACCTGCTCCAGTTCCAGTGGAGCTAAAAGAGAATATTAGAAAAATATGGTGCTATTTGCAACCAAATAAATAAAGGGTAAAATTCTCCCCATCTAGTGAGTATATGGTCCTTTGAAGGTAGTGAAGATTGATGCCATTCTGGCCAAAGGCCCAAGAGTTGGGAAAAGGGGGATAGATGATATTGTAGACTTCCAAAGCACAGGGCAAAGAGTTTTGTGTAGCAGGAGTACGGGCCTGATTCTGACAGCTGGGTGTTGGACTAAGAACATAACCAGATTTCATGAGGCACTCCCAGTAGGTGCTGCATGGCACCACGTCCTTTGTGAGCTCTCAGCCTCTGCCGATGGCACAGACATTTCTCATGTTGCTGGATGTGCTATGATGACTGGCACAAGGGATATGTCCATATCTATCCATCTTTCCACTACCATGGTGAAATGATCTATGTGTTTACAAATAATTATCCACTTTCGGGGATAACCTCATAAAGAAACATCTTTTCCCCATCTGGTCAATACCCAAGAGCAAAGATTAGGCATAAAAAGATAGACTATACCCTTGTCTACACAAAATGACTAGACCTCAAATCTAGCCTTTATCAGGGGGAGGAAGTTATTTGATTCCAAGTGAAGTTTTCTTTTTAACTTGATAGAATAAAGTCTTAAGCTAAAATACAGAATTTTTAATGACCCACCATAAATAAGAAGTTATGAAATCAGACAGAAATTCTTTAAGAAAATTTGTATTTAACAGAAAAGAGGGTTATAAAGAATCCCAGTGCTCACCATATATATACAGGTTTATGTCTAGATTTTTAAGTCTATTCTTCCAATCTCTATCAAGTTGTTGCATTCATTATTGTAAATGCAATATTGAAATTTCCAATGAATATTGTTGAAGTATCTGTCCCCCTTCAACTCATTTTTGCTTTGTGCATTCTGGGGCTCCATAGTTAGTTGCATGTATATTCAGAAATTTTGTATCTTCCATGTGGATTGATTCTTCTATCATTAAAAATGTCCCTTTTTATGTCTAGTAGCATGTGTTGTATAAAGTCTATTATGTCTGACATTAGAATATTTACTAAAGATTTATTTATTCATTTATTTATTTTGCTATTCACATAGTCTATCTCTTCCCATTCATTTGCTTTCAATATGTCTATATTTTGATCCAAAAGGTGATTCCTCCGGACAGCATATGGTTTGAGCCTGAGCTTTTGTTTTATGTCATGTATGTCAATTTCTTCCTTTTGATTAGATTATTTAATTCATATACATTCACTACTTGTTAAGGTTGAGTTAATCCCTACTAATTTTTCTTTTTTTATGTTTCTTGTCTTTTTTTTTTTTTTTTGGTCTTCTATTCATCTTTCCTGTTTTTTCTTACAATAAGTAAATATTTTTAGTATAACATTTTAATTCATTTAATTACTACACTTTTTAAAAATACAGGCACATTGTACTTCCATAGGATGGAATATTTCTGTACAAATCAACCCCATAATTGGGAATAACTACTCACATATGTCTGAAATTCATGATTTTGACCCCAAGAAAAAAAAGTCCTCTTTTGTGTTTAACTCGCGTGGCTAGCTTCAGCATCTCTCCTTTCCTGTAGCAATAACTTCTCTTTGCAGAGCATGTTTTTCATCTTTTACTACATTTTTAAAGAAATTATTTTCTTAGTGGTTATTTTAGGGCCTAAAAATACATATTAACTTATCAGGTTTATAGTAAATTCTAGTGGCTGGTTTGGCTCAGTGGATTGAGCGTCGGCCTGCGAGCTAAGTGTCACTGGTTCGATCTTCCAGTCAGGGCACATCAGAGAAGGAAAACTCTGACTCCAAAAAACCTCCGCTGCCTTGCGGCATACCTCTTCAGGGGAAAGGCTAAGGGAGTAAACCCCGACAGAAAATCCGGAGCCGGAGTCCCTAAGGCGGTTTGACGTTGGAGTCAACACCGACAACTCCTGCGGCGCACCTGAAGCCAAGCTGTATTGACTCCGTCTTTCCCTTGGACCCTTCAGCTGCGAAGAGAGGGGGGGTCTGCTGCATGGGCAACAGCAGACCCTCCATATCACCCTGCCCAGGCTCTGTAGCTTCAGCTTCACTGGAGAGGACACTCCAGCGTCATCGCAAGATGTCGATTCAACACGGGAGGAGACAGATACCGTGTCACTCCCGAGTCGGACTGCACAACCATTCTCGGCGGTGCAGATAGACTCTTAAGAAGCTACACCATTGTCTCTCGAGACGGACGGCTGCCGACGACGACGAGTGAGCTATATAGAAAAGTTACTCTGATACAGCTCATTTCCCTCTTCCCGTTTTTGTGCTGTTATTATTATATGTATTACAGCCATCTATATTACATTGCAAAACCAACAATATATTTTTATAAGTATACTTTATATAATTTTGTCTTTACAAGAAACTTAGAAAAGAAAGAATATATTTACATAATTTGTTACATTAACTTTCTTTAACCACTTCTGATTCTCTTCATTTGTTTATAGGTATTCTATTTGCCATCGGTGTCATGACTTATCTAATAATGCTTTCCTTCCATTTATTTTCTTGATTCTGTTTTTATCAAATATGTTATATTTATATGTGCTATGGGAGCAGCTTATATACAATGATATACATATTGTTTTATGCAATTGCTTTCCAAATTGATTAACATAGGGGAAGAATTATACATTTACACTGTCTTTTATAAGTACATAATTACCTTGACTGGTGTTCTTTTTTCTAATGTTGATCTGAATTAATGTCTGCTGTCATACTTTCAGCCTGAAGAACGTTCCTTAGTATTTCTTGTAGAATGGATGTACTAGCAATAAACCGTGCAGTTTTTGTTTATTTGAGAGTGTATTTATTTCATCTTCATTTTTGAGAGATGGGTTTGATGAATATAAGGTTCTTGGTTGAAAGTTTATTTTTCTTTTAGTACTTTGAATATTTCATCCCACTTTCCTTCCTTCTTGCATTGTTTCTGGTGAGAAGTCAACTGTTAGTTATTGATATTCCCTTGAAAATAAGGAGTCATTTTTCTCCTGCTGCTTTCAAGATTTCTCATTGTCTTTTCTTTTAACATGTTAATTATGATATGCCGGGGTGTGAAATCTCTTTGTGTTTATCCCACTTGAAGTTTATTGAACTTCTGGGATGTGTAGATTAATGTTTCCCATTAAATTTGGGAAGTTTACAACCACTATATATTTGACAGTTTTTCTGTTTCTTTCTTCTTCTCCTGTGCTTTGGGTACTCCCTCTACATGCGTAATGGAATGGATAGTGTGGTGTTCCACATTTCTCTGAGGCTCTGTTAGATTTTCTTCCTTCTTCTCTCTGATCTTCATGTTGTATAATCACTCTTAGTCTATCTGTAAGTTCATTGCATCTTTCTTCTGCCAGATCAGGTCTAGTATGGATCTGCTCTGGTGAATTTCTCATTTCAGTTATTGTTCTTCGTGACTCCAGAGTTGCCATTTGTTTTTTGTTTTGGACAATTTCTGTCTATTGATATTCTCTTTTTGATTAGTCATTGTTAATGCAATGATTTTAGTTTAGCTCTTTCAACATATTTATTAGAGCTGCTATGAAATCTAAATCTACCATCTGGGTCCCATAATGGCAGTTTCTAATGTTGGATTTTTTTGTCTTTTGAATGGGTTATACTTGCTTTTCTGTCTTTTTGTAAGTCTAATAATTTTTTGCTGTTGTTGAAAATTTGACATTTTAGATAATAATATTAAAGTAATTCTGGATACTGATCTCTCCTTCTGTACACACACCTGAGCTTGTGGTTTCTTTTGTTGTGTATTTATTTCTCTAGCAACTTGGCTAGACTAGTTCAGTAGAGTTTGTTTTCCTTGTAAAACATCAGAGGGTGCATCCTTTGGCATGTGCAAGGTCTCCCTAATGCCCTTCCTCACCCCATGGTTGACCTTTCCAGGCTCTTTTTCATTGTCTTTTTCTTTGATCCCTCTAGTGTTTGATTTGCTTCAACTTCCAGAGCTCTCTTCATAGCTGTCTCTTTCCTGAACTCTCTCTAGTAAACTTCTAGCTGGTCTATCACTTCCTGTATTGCTATCATGAGGCTGCTAGCCTTCTCTTAATTACTCCACCAAGATATTTATTGTTTTTAATAAACCCTTGGGCTTGAACTTCCTCATACTCTGTTTTAAATATCATCAATCCCTTTAGGGAGAGCACTAGAGCTGTGTTCTTTCACCTTGCCTCTCCTTTTGGTTAGACCATCTGCACGACTGCTCTGGAGATGAATGCCAAGGCAATGACCCATCTCTTTGGAGTGACACTGAGCAAGACACTGAGCAAGGGTCTCTGAGCAAGACATTGAGATGGAATGGCAACTCCTGGTCTTAACAGCTTGCATCTCTCAGCATGGAACCTCCTTCTTTCAAGCCAGCTGGGGCAAGGCCAATCAGAGCCAAACATTGTCAGCTTGCTGCAGCTGGGATAGAGCTTCCAACCTCCAAAAAGGGCTGGGTAAAAGAAGAGGGCCTCAGACCGCTCAGCCACATTTGCCTGAAATCAACCTTCTTCAACATGGAGCTGCAAGGGAAAAGTAGTGCTGATAGTTTGTCCTTCTTGAAAATAAATGATAGCCCTAGACTTATAGGTGGTGAGAGTGGGAACCCTATCTTCATGTCCAAGCCAGTCAGAATAGAGCTTCTATCACATTTATCAGCAAGGAGAGGGATGCTATGTTTTAAATGCCACTGACTCTCACCTTACTGAGATTTAGTCGATTATCCTGAGTAAATGTTTCTTCATGTGCTATATGCCCCTAAGACCATTTCCAGAGACTTTAAAGGGATGTTGTTTAATAATTCTTAACAGTTATATTTATTTTGTTGAGGAAATGTTTCCCTACCACAATCTAGTTTTAGTGTCTGCATTACCCTAAAAAGTTCTCTCATGCCCTTTTTCATTTAATCCAGGTTACTAACTTGAGCTTCAGGTAACTACTAATCTAATTTCTAACTCTATAACTTTGCATTTTCTAAACATTTCATGAGCATGATGTCATACAATATGGAATCTTTTGCTTCTGACTTCTTACACTTATCATAATGCTTCTGAGAGTCATCATGTTTTAGCATGTATCAGTAGTTCATTCCTTTTCATTGCTGAATAGTATTCCATTGCTTAGATATCCCACATTTTTTAAAATAATTCACCCATAGATGAACATTTCTATTGTTCTTAGTTTTGGGCTATTATGAATAATGCTTCTTTGAACATTTGCATTCATGTCTTTATGTATACATAAATTTTCATTTTTCATGTGTAGATCCAAAGAGTTTATTTCTGTGGTGTTACTTTTATGTTTAAATTTTAAGCAACTGCCAAACTATTTTTCAAATGAGATAGATGTATTATTTTATGTTTCCAACAGCAATGCATAGTTTTCCCATGTCCTAGACAACATTTATTGTTATTTATTTTTATTACAGACATTTTGAGGAGTGTATAATGTCTCATTTTAAAATTGTGATAATGAAACAGTTATTTTAATGCCCCCAAGTAAAATGTTTTATATTTTTCAAGGTTATAGTAGATTTTCTCTAAAATATATGAAGAAACTCTATTTTGTCCAAAAGTAAACTGATATAAGTTACTGTTATTATCTTAGGTGGCATTACATATTATGTTATTGAAATAATAACATGTACCAAAAATGATAAACCACTTTCCTCCTGGAATCTCACAAAGAAACATTTCAGCAACATGTTCAATAATGTTTAGACATTGGAGAGTGTCTTTTTGTACCTACATAAAGTTGATTCTTAAGGACATATTTGGACAATACCATTTTAGATATATTGATTTTATTTCATGAAGTACTTCTAATCCTTTTAGCTTATATTATTATATTGCTTGTCTTCAGTACTGAAGTGTGTTATATTACTAGGTATTAATTTCACATAAAACTTCATTGTTCTATGTTGCTTTTGCTTTTAATTTTCAAGTAACCTACCTTGAAACAAAGGATGCTTCCATATCTTCAGCTGATGCACGTACAATCTTATATTTAACACAAGGCATGAAGGTGAATGCACAAATCTACCTTCTAGGAAACTTAGCCAGAAATAGAGACATGGAAATTGCCTCTTTTCACTGAAATTTCTGTTTGGGTGGTTTTTATAGGCTCATAAAAAATTTTAGGGCTTAAACAGACCTTTCACCATTATCTTGTCCATTCATTTTATTTTAGAAATCAGAAAGCTATGGCTTGGCATAAGATTTTAGTTGTAGAAAAGCTTGAGCATTATATAACTTTTTCTTATATTAAAAATAAATGTTTATCCTTAAGAGTAAACATGGTGAAGAATCTTTATTAATGGCAATATGTGAATGTTTTTATGGTAACTTAACAATGTGTCCCTTAATCTAGTTTGAATATTATTAGTAAGTTAGTGTGCTTATTCTGTGTTATAAAATACAAAATAGAATGTTTTTTAAATTGTTTCTTATCTTTAATTTAAAATAGTAAGGCCTGCCTTTGCCAAATAATAATAACCATTTTATAGTAATAAACTTTGTGTGTTCTTGTTCAGGAAAAGAGAAGCAGACCACAACTGCAGAGGAGTCCAGAAAGATTTCCCAAGAAATATGTGATCTTGATGTGTAATAAATGTAGTGTAATTCGTAAGGAATCTTAGTTTACTATGGGAAGAGCAAATAAAACTTCTGATGTTTTAAAGACCTAAACGTGATGATAATCCTATAAAACATATAGAATAAAAAGTTGGAGAATATATTAATAACATAAGGATAGGAAAAACTTTCATGAACAAATTTTTTTCCCCTAAATAACCAGAAACATAAGGAAAAAACATTGACATTATAAGTCTGTATCAGAATTAATATTTTTATTCACGGGAGGCCAATCCGGAGAAAATAAAGAGATGCATGAAATAGATGACTGGCAGAAGCCATGTTGACTTACCAGCAGGGAATTAATGCTGAAATATATAAGGAAACGATATACATGAAATTAAAAAGGAAAATCTTATTCTATTAGAAAAATGGGCAAAGCACATAACTATACAAGTTTTGGAAGTGAAAACCAGAAACCTTCTTAGTAACTTGTGCATGAAATTTAAGAAAAAGATAACCTCTTTATACCAGTAAACTTCACAAAAAATATTGAATAGATTCTGTCAAGTGCTATTCAGAATAGAAGGGGGGAAACAACATCCCACTGATGCTGCCGGTTGGAGTGAGTACTTCCAGCCCATCTGGAGGTCATGAAATTCAGTCTGCATGTCACCCAGTGTCCTGTACTCCACCCTGGTGTGCATTACTAGAGACATTCTTTGAGCTCCCAAAGAGGTTAGTGTGGCAGACACGCAGCACAGCCTTGCTTGATGGCAGAGAGAAGCAAAGTTCTCTGGAGGAATGGATAAGCCAAGTGTGGCACATGGAGAACTCTGCATCATCCCAAAATAATAAATAAAATTTTTAAATAGGCACTCGGGACTCAGAAGCATAATGTTGGGTGAAGGAAGGCACAATATATATTTTTCAAAGATAAACATATAAGTAGTAACCATATGGAGATGGATTAGAAGAACATATATTAAACATACTTGGGTGAGTTACTATGGAGACTGAATTGAAAATAGAATATGAAGAGGAGGATGTCCAAAACAAACAAAAACGAACATTAAAAAAGTGAACGACGGTTCATAGACCAACAGTAAGGGTTTCGATGGGAGGAAAATACACAGATTTATATTCTTTCTCCTGTTAAAAAAATGAGATACCTGAACTTAAAATTAATTATAATTAGTTTTTGTCTTAACAATTAAGTTAAGCATGACATATTTTATCCTGTTTGAATTGAGGGAAAAACTCTCTTTTAAAATAGAAACTGAACAAGTGTTCAGAGTTAAACAATGTGTGCCTTCAAATAAAACATACAATGGATAACCCTATAGCTGTGCAAAAACGGTCAGTGGTATTAACTTACTAGGTCATGATCTTCCCTAATTGCTGCTGGTTTTTATTTGATACATTCAAACTGCTATTTCAAAAGTGCAAATACTTATATTTTCTAAACAAATCCCATTATTAGTGATCTGAAAACTCTGGAGAATTTTAATGAGATGCCAGGGATTCCTGGACCACCTGGCGAACAGCTGGTGTATTGTTCACCAAACTGATCTGGCCCATCACCTTCTGTCTTCATTGGCTTCAGGCTTATTGACTATCATAAGAAGCCTTTTTTTTTTTTTTAACTTTTCTGGATTAGGTAATGGGAGTATAGCTGCTGTTCAGTGATTCAAGAAGATGCTTAATATTTTTCAAAAATATTTACTTGGAACTTAGTTTTTTAATCCTAATTTTAACATTTTCATGCTAACTCGGTCATGATAAATATAGTAGTAAAGCTACTTAGAATGTGAGGGTACCTTTTTGGTCACCCGGTCAAATCTACTGTCTTGGACCAACTCCATGAACTTGCATCATACACCTTTCAAAAAAAAAAATGTTTTTCTTTCATGCATAGAGGAGTTTCCTATCTGTTCTATTCTTGGATACTTGTAAATGTTAAATAGTTTTTTCCATAAGTTTTGCCCCACTTTCTGGAGTCATACCAAAAAAAGTAAAATTCAATTTGCAAATGATGGTTTTCCAGACATTTCAAAATGACAGTTGTATCCTTTCAAGTCTTCTCAAAAGTTATAATCACTCATTCTTCTTTGATCCTTTACCACCCTAAAGATGCTGTAATTTGAACAACTGTAATTTTATAAAAAGAAGAAAAAAGTGGTGAAGAACAACCAATTGTGTTAGTCTGGACAACATATCTCCTCATGCAGCATAAAGTCTTACTGGTACATTTAGGAGCCAGCTCATACCTATGCCTCCTTGAGAGTCAGTATAACCCTGGTCGAAAGCCTGGCTTTAGACCCAGAGAGCCCAGGAGCTGACTCCATGTTGTGTTACGTATTATTCGTATGACCTTGGGTGGACTGCTTAGGCCCTCCCTGTTATCAATGGGCTCATCTTTTACTTGGAGATTTGGAGATCACTACCTTGTAGTGTTTTGAGGATTGAACAAAATAATACTTGTAAAAAAGCTTTGCACTTAAAATTAATGCAGAAAAATGCTCAATAAATATTTTCTATTAATTTGTGATCTTCTATGCATGTTATTTTATTAAGCTTCAGTGTGTTCATCCCACACTATAAAATATTTTTTACCTAAGATGAGGACTTTTTATTTTTCCTGTTCAAATTTCATTTTTTAGGACTTAATTCATTGTTCCAACATGGTGACAACTCAGAGTTCCTCTGTCATCCAAGTAACAGTTATCTCTATCTAAATCACAAATTTGATAAGAAAGTCAGCTGGGCGCTGTAAGATAACCTTTCATTTGAAATAGTAAATACTGTTTTCATGTTGTCATTAAGCAATTACCTATATCCACTGTTACCCAAACTGAATTTTTCTCATTTTGTCTGCAGGAACATCATCTACAACTTTCCTTAAATATTTGTTGATATTTTAATGCAGGCAACATTATGTTATATTAAGGATCACATTCAAGTAAAGGTGGGTAGTATTAAAACAAATGGTGACAAGCACCGAGATGCACACCTAATAAAATGGCACAATGGAGGAAATCTGTTCTGTGGACCTACTGAACAGCTGCTTGTGATGCTACCTAGGTTAACTAGGGTCTCCTTTGCAGAGTTGGTGACATCTGGATAGGTCTTAAAGAATGAACAGATATGATGAAACTTAGAAGGGCATTCCAGGATACAGTATCTCGCCCCTTATCCTCAGTTTAACTTTTTGTACTTTCAGTTTCCCTTGGTTAACTGTGGTCTAAAATATTAGTGGAAAATCCAAGAAATAAACAACTTATCAGTTTTAAGCCATGCACCATTCTGATAAGTGTGATGCAATCTCAAACCATGCCACGCCTTTCTTCTTGGGACGTGAATCATCCTGTTGTCTACAGTGTTCACATTGTGTATTCTACCCACCCATTTGTCACTTACTAGCCATCTTAGTTATCAGACTGCCTGTCTCAGTATCACTGTGCTTGTGTTCAAGTAATCCTTATATTACCTAATAATGGCCCCAGGGTGTAAGAGTAGTGATGCTAGTGATTTGGATATACCAAAGAGAAGCCATAAAGTATACGTATGTACAGGAAAACATGATATATAATGTGGAAAGTTCAGTAGCATCTGCGATTTCAGGCATCCACTGGGAGTCTTGAAGTGTATCCCCAGTGGAGAAGGGGGGATGACTGTACTAGAAATAGTCTTCTCAGATGATTGACTCAAATCCAGATGCATTGTTTTCACAGAATTTCCTACTTCTCTCCATGTTAATAAATCTATCAAAAAGATAAAAGATCTGTCTTATGGGACTTGCTCTTGCTGACCCAATTTTGGAACCTAGTGGTCATCAGTAATTTTTCAAATGCTTCCCAAATGTCTCTGCAGATTAACTCAGACTTCATTCACCCTTTATCCTCTACATGGCAGCTAAAGTAAATGGAACAAGTGTAGCAGAAACAGTGAAAGAGCTCCAAGAACACCAAATAACGAGAAAGAAACACACTTTTGCAAAATTGTTAAAACTTAGATTAAAATACCACTGGGTTGGTTCTTCCGTGTTTTGTGTTTGTGTACTTGTGTGTGTGTGTGTGTGTAAAACTCTTCCCATACTTTTACTTTCTTATTTGCATGTAAAGTTTAATATACATATTTCATTTTATAGAAAGCATGAACCAGTGTATTTTGGTGGGTGGGAGATGGGATATCATAGCTTCCTATATCTGAGGTAGTGGTAAATTTGCTGTCTTAGCTCTGCTAAAGAAAGAACATTAATTAGACAGTGGCAGCCACCAGAGACAAAGTTAGAGTTTAGCAAAATGGAAAACACATTCCAAGACCCAGCCACTTAACGACGTAAGTGACTTAAACACCCTGACTCTTCAATCTGTGATGGTTGAATGTGATTTTGTAATTAGCAATGTGTATGTTTCTGCTATGGCAGTGTTTTATATAATTTCAATGAATTATGTAAATGTCTTACCTGTAAGCTTATATTTTAGCTTTTACCTCATGACTAAGAAAGCACACATACTATAGTGTTCACTTGTAAGACAATGCAATTAAAAACTTTAAATGAGATAATTAGGAGGCCACAACAAGCAATCAGTCTGAAATCTGCAGTCAAATGAAATAAGATGTAAACCTGGCTGAGTGTTTGGGGGAATGTGGACAAGATGGTATCACCATGTAACAAAAGACTTGGGTGAAAGAAGCATGTCCTTTTGCTGTGCTTGCAAAGAAGAGCTCCATAACCAACGTGTTCTTAGACTCTAGCTGGGTTGTATTTCTTTTATGGCTCAGGGTTTATTTCACATCATGTATCTGATATATAGTAGGTCCCCGTTACCTGCTTGGGATATGTTACAGGACCTCCATCGCCGGTGGACGGCCTGAAACTGCAGATAACACTGAACCCTGTATCTATCTATCTCTATCTACCCCTCTACATTTTTTCCCCTCTGCATACATATACTTTACGGCTTCTTTTTGGCATATCCAAATTATCAGCATCACTACTCTTATACTTTGGGGTCATTATTAAATAATATAAGGGTAACTTGAACGTAAGTACTGCCACACCAGGACAGTTGATACGATAACTGAGATGACTACTGAGTGACTAATGGGTGGGTAGCATCTACATGGAGTTGCTGGACACATGTCCCAGGCAGGAGAGAGTAGGAGAACAAGAGGTTTTATCACACTACTCAGAATGGTATATAACTGAAAACTTACGAATTGTTTACTTCTGAAACCTTTTATTTAATAATTTTGAACCAAAGTTGACCTCAGGTAACTGGAAGTGCAGAAAGGAAAACTGCAGGTAAGGGGACTATTGTATCTAGTATTTTGTACTCAGTTTTTGAAAGAGGAAGATAATGCCATTCTATACTGATCAGCAGAATTTTTTTTTAATTTAGAGTTTTTAATCATCATTGGCTTTATATGGTTTCTCTATTATTAGGTTTTGGCTTTACATTTATATATTTTTATGACTTCTTGACATTACTCATGTTATGTTATAAGTGTGACTCAAAGTGTCACTTGTAGGGCTGGTCAGAAATAACTGATATTCTTGGAATTGTGTCTATAACAAAAATAGTATATGGTGGTGGGGGTGTGTCCTGGACTCATCACAGGGTCACATGCCACTCATGGTTGGATTTTTGTGAGATCCATTTAGACCATTTGGCAGCTTTATGATGTCATTCAAAACAGTGGGCTGGTAGCAGAAATCCTCAAATGGAATTAGTTTATCTTATTTCAAAAGTTACTTGGGATGGTAGTTGATTCCTATAGTGGAAGTTTGCTCAGATGACGAGAGCTGGAGAAAGATAGACTGACTCTTCCCAGCTTCAGTGAGAACTGTTTTTCCTGTCATGGTGTCCTAAGCAGGACCTTTAACTCTAAAGATTGAAACCTAGACATGCCAGTTCTTCAAAGAGACCTACCAAGAGATGGACACCACCATCAGAGACTGATAAGATCCTACTGTGAGTTTTAAAACATCTCATTCCTGAGGTTATCTCACCCATCTTCTTACCATCCTCATTGTTTGACCCCATACTTCCACATAATCGCAGACTTCTAAACCTCCTTTCATCTCCTCACCTGTGACCCTGTATCACTCTACATGGTGAGTGCAGTTGATCACCAGGTGGCCAGCATACTCATCTTCATCTCATTCTGTGCTTTGGCTGAACTGTACACCTGAAACTCAATACTTCTAGAGGAACAATTCCTAGTCCTCCTGATATTTTTATTCCTTTCTTTCCCTTGTATTTCATGTTGCTGAAAGAAGTTGCATTAACTTTTCATATTGCCCTCTCTTCATTTGCAGTAGCTGACTGACTGGATCTTCTAGTGTATCTTTCATTCACCAAGGAAAATTTAGATAATCATGTTTATGTTCACACTAATGACAGTGTTTCACTCAGAATGCATTAAACTGAACTGCTTGTACTCCTTTGGAATATATATTTGGAGTGAAAGAATATGCTTGTAATGTGTATGTGATCTCTGTAGCAAACACTAGTGCTATTACAATTTTATGGCTTTATTTATTTATATTTACGAATCATAAAACTGACCACTTTTAAGGGTATAATTCAATGAGTTTGACAGATGTAGCCAGTCATGTAACTACCACCACAATCGTCCAGGAAACCCTCCCCAACACCTGGGAAAGTTCCCTTGTACCCCTTTGAAATCAATGCCTTTTTCTCTACACTCCCTAACCTCTGGCAACCATTGATCTATTTTCAGTCACTGTAGTTGTGTGGGTTTTTTTTTTTTCCCTAGAATTTCATATAAATGGAGTATTTAGTCTTTTGTATCTAATTTCTTTTAGTTAGCATAATACTTTTGAGATTCAGCCATGTTATTTAGGGTATCAGTGTATTATTTTTTACTTACTGACTTTGTATTTGCTTATCCAATATCTACTTATTTCTATTTTTGTGATTATGAATAATGCTATTGTGAACATTCAAGTACAAGTCTTAGTATGGGCATATTTTTATCCTCTTGGGTAGATACCTAGAGGTAGAATTACAAGGTCATATGCTAAGTGTATGTTTTTCTAAGGAAACCACCAAACTTTTCTCCAAAGTGCCTCCCCCTTTACTTTCCCCCAGGCCAAAAACATTGTAGAGACTTTAGAAAGTATTAGTTAAAGAATTAAACACAAAGACCAAACTTCTGGCCTCTAAAATCTTTGTCTGGAAAACAGAGAACAATAGACTGGCTCTGAGCATCCAGTCAGCTCTATTCTAAAGCCCTTCTCACTGCATCACCGGTCCAGGTCGTATCCCTTAATTTTCCACTTCTGCCTGGCGGTTACAAGTCTCATACATTGTATGGTAGAAGGAGTACTTTCACGAACAACTTTTAGAGACCAGGAGGGCAATTTTAAATGTCTTATTCTTATCCAGCAGGAATAGTTTGCAGGTGAATATTCTTATGGTGCCAAAAAGAAGCCTACCATTTCATAAATGTGACTTTGAAGGGCATAATCATAAGACTAAAAATATCAACAATGAACAAAAATGTTTTAAGAAGTGGAAATCTTCCATGTTTGGGAGTATAATGGATGTTTTAATCATTCTGGAGGTAATGTGTAAAATATTAGTGTATTTGTTAGTTTGCTTTTTAACCCTTCAGGGTTTTTTTCTCAATTCCAGTTTGAAGTAGACAGGATGTGAATAAATGCTTAAATGCTTAACAAGGCATTGTTGTGTGAAGGTGGAAAAGTTTTTGGATCTCTGCCTCCGTGGGGTACAATTTTGCCTCTGTCAAGGGCATGTTTTTCTAGAAAGCACTGGACAGAGATATAGTCAATATGATCATCGTAGCCATTTTAACTGCTTGGTCAGGCTAATCGATTGTGTTTTTTTAGGATGGTTGAAATAAACCAAATCAACAAAAACTGTTCAATTCACGAGCCAACATGAATACAAACAACTATGATCTCTCTTTTTGACAGAGGCTCTTTACAATAAAATAGTCAAAACTGTCTTGTATATTATCATTATTGTGTTTACTGCAAAATTCCTTAGATGTATTTGCTTTCTGTTGATGTTTTATATTAATCTGGCTAGTGTTTTATTTCCAATCGATAGTATATTCATCATGTTTTATGCTGGTAAGAAAATAAGTTCATTTAATATTTGGTCTTCATTTGAAGTAAATCTTCTCTTGGGAAACAGACTATATCAATATAAATTCGTATAAAAATCATAATTTTAAAGTATATTGAGAGCTTGTGGAACAAGTTACATGATTTCTTACCAAAATTTTATGTTATATAATTATCAGCAAAATTTGCGGGAAGGCACAGGTGTTGTTCTGTTCTCTAAGTAAGCATGATGTTTTAAACTCTGTATTTGGGGCCCAGTTAGTCATATTTAGAGACTATTGAATTTTAAAAGATCCATTGAAAAAATTTAAATTTATTTTTATTTTGAAATGAGGATGAATATCTTATTTCAAAAATAGTGTATTTGTTTCTGTAGATATATGTGCAAGTCACAAAGACTTTAGGATAAGGGGGGGGAGTTGCTTATAGGCAGCTTATTGAACATGCCAACTATGGCAGGCAAACTTTCATATATTTAATAAAGCAATTCTTACTTTTAGGAAATAACCTAGAGCCTTGGGGGATAGGATATAACACAGCAAAATTGTGGTAGAATGTTTTCATACATCATAGCTCAAGGATGGTGATCAAGCTGCTTCCTGTTCTGAGTTAGATTTTCTTCTGTGCACTCTTTGGTTGTGTGAAGGAGATGAGGTGTGTGTTGATTCATCATCTCTTCACATCGAAATTGAATAAGCTGTACCATATTATATTTGAAAGATATGTATCATGTTTCTACATTATTTAAGCATATTTATATACACTACAAAAGTGTACTACTTACAGATTTTTTCCCTCAACATAAAGATACAAATTCCAAATTCAGTGAAATCTGTTATATTATTTTCTAACAAAAGTCTCTAAAAATTCTGGACATATTCCACTTTAATTCCCAATAGTATAATTGGAAAGCAGGCTACTGGAAAAGTAAAATATTTATATTTGTCTTATAATCCTATCCTCGTTTAAGAAAAATATAACAATATAATCAACATGAAATTTGTATTTAAAATATTTTTCCATATATATTTATTATTTTATTCTATATATGATATACACACACATATATATGTAAAAATTATTTTCTAAGTACAAATATGGTAGTTCAAAATCTGATACTTATTTTATACAGTTTGTGTCATACTGATTTTACATGTTTACATATAGTAGAATTATTTTTGACAGATATATGTGCATGTACATGTGTGTAAATGAATGTGTGTCTGCAGGTACACATGCAGGTACTCAGCTATGGAACTTGAGAATAAACAGTGATCAGCCAGGACCTACTGAACCTGAATTCTGGCACGAGACAGACAGTGTCAGGCAGGCCAAATGTTGGCTTAAAGGTTATTTTCTGTAGCCATAAACAGCTGCATCAGGGCCCTACTGGGTTAGTACTCTTTGAGGACCAAATAGACCACTCAGTCATTTGAGATCAGGAAATGTTGGGAGCAGAAGTCAGAGGCACTGGGCTGGGACTACGAAGAACTCCAGGCTCCAAGTATAGAGGGGCCAGAAAAGTCACAGGTTACAAATATAGAGACTTAGAAATAGATATTAAGACCTGGGCCTAGTGACCTATTGATTTTAAATGTTGTTTTTTTATTATTCAAACATGCGAAGCCAACCAATCAGGAGATGGTTGTTACTGAAAAGATAGTACACTTCCTGAGAGGTAGTGTGTACCACACTATGCAGGGCCTTTCAGGAGAGGCAGAGGGAGCAAGTGGGTATTTGTGGGCAAGAACCTTTGCTATGGTTCCCTGGCAAGGAATAGGTGGGGCAGTGCAAGCAGTGGAGATTTGACTATCTTCTAGAAAGATTCTAGAGTAATATGAATGGGCACTGGAGAATAGGTACTATTGTCCCTGAATGCGAGAGCCTAATAGAGGAAGTGCTGGGGTATGGGGAGGTGAGGAGCTCTATATTGGTTAGTTTGCATATTAAAGGGTGGTAATGAGAGAGTCATTGACTGTCTCTGGGAATTGGAAGCCCTGGGAGGGGCAATCTCAGGGTCAGCAAGACTCCAAAATGTCAGAGCATTGTAATTACAGAAAATATGAAGAAATAATTAATGCACCCATGAAATACAACACTCTTGAGAAGAATAACAAATATAATGATAGAAGCTACTATTTACAAAGTATTTATTTAAGATTTATGAGATTTTTAAATATAGAAAATGGAAAATATCATTGATTAACATTTTATTTTTATTTACATAGAAATGCATTTAATACATTATCTAAAACAGTTTTAGAAAGCATATTCAAAAACAAAGATAAAGCTCAATGTTTGGCTTCAAATCCAACATAATATAAAATGTAAATGAGCTTTTCCAACAAATACAGTGTACCAATAAAAAAATGAGTTATGCTTTGTAAGACAGTAAATATGTATGAAAATTGATTGGTACTGTATAGTATGACAGTAATTTCAAAATTCAGATAATAACATGAGTCCTGATGTTTCTTCTGTGAAATATCCAAATACCCTCCAATTTGCATGCCCATCCCTTATGTACCAACAGATGGCACCAGTAGTTAATGGAGAAGGTTATGACTCTGGATGAGATAAGTGAGGGAATTAGAGATTATTTTTGGCTACTTGTGCAGGATTAAGAAACTGGAATATTTTGTAAATGTCATTTTTATGTACTGGCCTAAGCCAAAATGTTTATATCTTCACTTTGGAGTATTATCTAAACTCTGCTGTCATGGAAACTATTCAGAACATTAAAATATCTTAATGATGTCCCATGTTCAGGGTGCAGCCAAGTTCTGATCAGCAGAAACTCTTCCTCCTGTGGTTAAAAAAGGCTACCTAATGACTAACCCGCCAGGACCACAAATCAACTGTACTTTCAGACCACACACAGGGCAAGGCAAAGAAAGAAACAATGCTGAGAATATATTTTGAGTTGTTTTTATATGTAAAATACTTAAGTTTGTAGTGCTTATAAATAAAAGCCATACACTAGAAAATCCAAGGAAGAAGATATTGGGTTTTTAATATGATTATCTATTAATTTTGCAAAATTCTTATTTAGATTCATAAATCTAATATTATATATTTTACTAAAAAAAATGGAGGGAAACATAGCTTTCAGTTAATCAATACTATGTTTACTAAAGTGTATTTTATTTTCAGCAAAAAAAAAAAAAAAGGAACTTTTGAGAGACAAAATAATGTACTGATGAAACGGGGATGCAAATGATGTCAAATATATGTCAAGGTTCCTCTAATTCCTGGAAGATTGCTTGGATAATAGTCATAATGATTTTTTTAAAACTGGAATAGGCTATACAAATTTGGTTATAAAAAGAAAACTATTGTTAATTGTGCAACTAAATGATAATTAGTTCTTGTTAATATATTAGAGAGTCAGAAGTATGGAAAAGGTGACAGGCTTAAGTAGTATTTATGACCAAGTAAAGTTATTATCACTTAACTGCATTATCTATGAGAAGTGCGTGTGTATTGCTATGGTGAATGTTGTGTTGCCAAGATGTTTCTTAGGGAAGTTAGAAGTTAGCAGTGTATTGTCGGCAACATGTTAAGGAGAGAAGTAACCAAAAGCTTTTTCTTTTGACTCTAAACCTGACCCAAACTATCATGATGCTAGGTATGGTATTATTAATCTCATTAAATGTGAATAACTGCCTGTATTTTTTTGTAGAAAATGTAGTACGTTGATTGTGGGTATTTCTCCTGACTTCACAGTGTGTGTATAGTAATATAGTTATATTTTTTTAAATCTGCATTCAGAAATACATCTACGTCAAAGCATTTTGTATAAGGGATTGTGGACCTGTATTTGGAGAAGCATGAATTGGCATTTTTCAAATTATGTGAAATGAACATCACAACTCAAGCAACTGGTATGGTCAGATATGGTAAGGTTTAAGCGGAGAGGGGCAGGAAGGAAGGTCAGTGTATAGAGCAGGTTTTCAAAGTACTAAGAATGTGTAGCATAAAAGAGAAAAATGTTTAGCAACTTACAAGGAATTATATTAGCCATACTTTTATACTTTATTCTAATAATTATTTAAGTTCTACTAGCATCAGGCCCTGGCTGGTTTAGCTCAGTGGATTGAGCGTCGGCCTGCGAGCTAAGTGTCGCTGGTTCGATCTTCCAGTCAGGGCACATCAGAGAAGGAAAACTCTGACTCCAAAAAACCTCCGCTGCCTTGCGGCATACCTCTTCAGGGGAAAGGCTAAGGGAGTAAACCCCGACAGAAAATCCGGAGCCGGAGTCCCTAAGGCGGTTTGACGTTGTAGTCAACACCGGCAACTCCTGCGGCGCACCTGAAGCCAAGCTGTATTGACTCCGTCTTTCCCTTGGACCCTTCAGCTGCGAAGAGAGGGGGGGTCTGCTGCATGGGCAACAGCAGACCCTCCATATCACCCTGCCCAGGCTCTGTAGCTTCAGCTTCACTGGAGAGGACACTCCAGCGTCATCGCAAGATGTCGATTCAACACAGGAGGAGACAGATACCGTGTCACTCCCGAGTCGGACTGCACAGCCATTCTCGGCGGTGCAGATAGACTCTTAAGAAGCTACACCATCGTCTCTCGAGACAGACGGCTGCCGACGACGACGACGACTAGCATCAGTTTCCCCATCCATAAAATGGGGGCAGGGACACTACTTTACCACTCTATTACCATGTGCCAAGGGTCAGCCACCTTGTCTGATGTAATAACTTAATGGCTCTACATCCCTCCTTTCTTTCTGGAAATTTACAATCTCTATCTGTGTATCAGTGGGTCTGGGAATCATGTAATAAAAACCCTTGTTTATTAACTTTGACCCATGGTGTGCCAGAATTATTTTTCCATGACACTTGTGGAAATATTGTTCCCTAGAAGACTTTTTCAGAAATGGCTCATATTTTCAGCATACCAATATTACACAGGAAAGAAGGTTGTGAGCCATATTTTATTCATATTCATATTAATGTATTCCTAACTTAACAAAAATTCTAGAATAACAGCTTCTCAGTAAGTGTTTGTTGAGTGATTACATGAAAAATTCTTATCAAAGTAAGTTGCAGGATACATACTCCATAAATGATGAATGAATAGTGCATGAGCTAAAAATCGGTAATGTAGAAGGCAAAACATGAATCAAGTTAAGGGACTGTGGCATCATTTGCCTCTGGGTGTTAGATGAGATGAGAATGAAATGGTACCAGGGACGCAGCTAGTGTGAAATGCCCAGGAATTTCTCTCCAGAGCAGAAAAATAAGGAATTGGAGATGGTGTCACTAGAGGTAAATATGGATCATATTTGACAGACACTCTTGAACTTAGAAATAAATGTAGGAAGTGTATGAACAAGAAGAGTTGGAGCTAACATCATGGTTTTGAGCCTGGGTGACAAGAGGAATGTAACATTTATAAACCAAGATGGGGAATCTAAAAATGAGAACATTTGTATAAGGGAGAAAAATACTGTTATAAACATGATTTTAGTAACGCCTTGCCCATCCATGGAAGTAATGGATAGTTGGAAATGCATTCCTGAGATGTTTTAGAAAATTTGGGACAACAGATGGCCAGAAGGCTAATCCATTATAGCTATGATATTTGTGCACACAATGCTGTCATTGTAGAGACACGCTGGGGCCTGAGGTGGTCGAGGTGTCCACTTCATTATTTTGGGGTTCAAGAAGACCTTTATTGTTGCATCCTGATAAATGTTGTACAGGCAGAAATGCAAAGAATCTGTGATTAAGGGCAGATAAACAATGATGGTCCCAAATGTTGCTTCAAATGAAATACTTGTAAATTCTACTTATAGAATTGCCATGTTTTGCTGTTAGAGATCATTTTACTACCAACTTAGACATTATATTTGTATCCAAACTCTTGGTTCCAAATTACAGTTTACCTCTAATCTATTTGCCTTACGTAGAGCATCTTCTCACTTCAGCAGACAAGAGCTTCCTTTGATAGTTTGCAATAGTGTTTTTTTCACTAAACATATATGCAACTCAAGTTCACCAGTGTAGCCATATATGTAATAAATCATTCATATTAGAAATATGAAGTTATCACAATTTTGAGATAAATAGAACTCTGGATGACATTTTGGGATCAACATATTTTTGCTGTGATTGATTTGGGCTACATTCATGATAATGTTCTGTTGATTAAAAGTTAGGAACCATTAGCTAGAACCCAAAGAGTTTGTTTTTATAAGCAAAGGAAGAAAAGTGGCTTATTGGAAGGTGAGTATCCTGGGCTGAGAGTAAAATTCAGGACAGCCATCTGATATAAAAATTTAGTGGTTTATAAACCTGGGTAACTCAGGTCCTTTCTCTGGGCTTCAGTTTCTCCTCTGAAATGGGAGCACATTGTTCTCATACATGTCTTAAGGGGTTGTGGTGAATATCACATCAGATTATCACAGGCTTATCTTTTAAAGTATTTTAGAACACTCAGCTATTTTTGTAAATAAATTCTTTAACAACTTTTCAACTAAACAGTTTGAAATCTTAAACTGTTTAGTATCTTTAAATACAATACACAAAACAACAAGAAGGTTTTGAGTGTCACTTCCTTGATGGTACAAACCAAATGTTTGTCCTTTCCAACCTAACAAGGAATGCCTTGTTCTCCTTTGGATACGTTTATGAAAGGCATTACTCTCCTCTGGGTTGGCTGGGCATTGCACAGCTCCGTGCGCTTAGAGGCAACTCAGTGTATGGAGAGCTAAAGTCAAACTTCGTGTCTGGATGTAGTCATAAAACTCTGTCCTGGACACTTATATTGTTATCATAAATCAACATAACAAATACTAGGACTCAAACCAAATTGCTGTCAAATAAATCAGTTCTAAATTTCTTCTCGTGTTTAAAGGAGGTCATTTTGTAGGTTAAAAGATTCTCAATGTGATTTTGTTAGAAAGAAACTATAATGACAATATGAAGAATGTTTAATACGATTCAGTTGTGAGGTCATAGTCCCAACCTTGGGTGTGGAGATTGGGGAATCTCCTGTTCAAGCCTTCCCTTGGAACTTGACCTCAAACCTAAGGACACCTGGGTTCAACCAGACTTTATCTAGATACATGTTTCCAGGACTTGAACACAGTCACATTGACAGACAAGGCATCCATTCCTTCCTCTTATATCACTGGTCAGTGTTGGGCATTATCAGTCACTACTGGACTAAAAAATAAGTTATGAAATTTTGTCCATCATGGATATTATAAAATATGTTATTGTCCTCTAATAGGTCAAAAAATGTCATTCTTCTGTTAATGGTGAACAGCACCAGATGTTAGACCTTGGTCCTTGAGTTCTGGCTAAGAAAGAATTTAGATTCAAGACTCAAATGCAAACAAAAGTTTATTTAGAAAGTCACAGAGGTAGAAGTGAGCTATAGAAGAAGGGAGCCAGCTGGGATGAGTGGACTAAGGAAGCAAGTTACAGAGGCAAAAGAAGGACCCTTGGAGCTTAGGAGGAAGAAGGGCAAAGAAAACTTGCCTGGGGGAAAGAGAGGGGGAAAGGTGTGGTGAGGGAGAGGGAGAAGGTGAGAGAGAGAGAGAGAGAGAGAGAGAGAGAGAGAGAGAGAGAGAGAGCAAGCAACCAAGCTGCCCTGAGTCCTTCAGGGCTTTTATCTGGAGGTCTCAGGAGAGGACCCCACTACAATATTCATCAGCTTTAAAGGTGTATCTCCTCAGGGCCATGGGCTCCATTGATTGGTTGGCACCAGGGCAGGGGATCACTAATCATCAAAACAGGTCCTGATGTCAGCCATGGCATCACCCACATGGCTTTGCTGCTTTTCTGGGCCTGGAGCTGAAACACACTGAGGCCTAGATGTTATCTCTAATTTGACCAAAACTCTGTCCCTGTGGTCAACAGAAACCTAGGCTTTGTTCCTGAGATTATTTGATACCAGTTAGAACCTCACTGTCTTGAGGGCTTAATGCTTAAGGGAAGAGTTGTGAATGGCCTTCTATGGTAGTCATATGAGGCTTTTCACCAGCCTCCTTGTCCCTCCTCTAAAGGAGTCTACTACATGACTAGCAGCATTCCAGGGGAGGGAAGGGCAGGGGAGGATCCAAACCACGTGATTAGCAATAGGAAAGGTCAGGAGGTCTAAAATCCCATGACCAGCTATATGCTAGGGAAGGAAAGGTCACTCTGGGGGCAAGGTTCCACCTTATAATTGCTTGTTGCTAGGCACCATGGGTTTTCTTCCCTGCTCCCTGATGATCTTCTGTACCTGGCTTATTATTCCTACTCTGATCATCTTTCTAACTGCCTACCACACTTCCATTAGGGTATCAGTGAGTGATTAATAATTCTACCTCATTTAAAACTGTCATAGTGAGCGGAGGTCAACTGAAATCCACTGATTTGGAAAGAAATTCATACTCTTAACAAGCACATATTTTCTGTGTTAAGTAGAAAAATACTAGCTGTATCATTGGTCAAACTATTCATAATTCATCAATAAGAGAAAATAGCTTCATGTTTTGTGAAAAGTAAACAGAAACAGACCACACTGTCTTACTGGGAGAGGCAAACAATAAATATGTAAGAAAAGGCAATAACCAAAGATAAAAAAAAAAAGAAATATGAAATACATGGTTTCAAGTAGTGGTTGGTGGAATGAAGAAAATAAAACGAATGGGGTAGAGAAATTGAGAGTGAGTGGGGGAGACTATGGCAAGATTACATGAGGGAAGGCTTCTCTGGATAAGCAAAATAAATGCTAAGACTCAGTGAGAAAGCAGGAGGCAGCAAGAGGACGGCTGTGGAAAGAATGGTCCGCCGAAAGGAATTGCTTCAGTAGTGTGAAGGGGGAAAATGCCATGTGTTTGAGCTTAGTCAAAAGGGATAGTGACAAGCGCAAAATCAGAAAAATAGACAGGAATCCAATCCAGGTACTGTATGGATGAGATAATTATGATGGCGGTGGTGGTGGTGATGATGATGATGGTTTCATGAGAAGCTTTTTAAGTATTGTCAGCAAAGAAGTGAAAGGATGTGATTAAAGATAGAAAAGCTCCCTGGCTGCTCTGTGGAAAATAAAGACTCTGGAAGCAGTTGGGTGTGGAGCAAGAAGGGAAAATGGGGAAACCAAGTAAGATTTTGTTGCAGTAATTCAGAGTGGAAATGATGAACTAGTTGGCATCAGTAAGGATGCCGTGAAGGAAAGGAGTTCAGGGTATAATATGCAGGAGAGCAGAGCCAATAGAAACTCGCTGGTATCTTTATTGTGGAATATAAGAAGAGATGGTCCAGAATCTCATTATGTTTTTGTCCCCAAAGACTAGATGCTGGTGGGTCCATTTACAGAGACGAGGAAAGATTTGGAGTAATGGGATGGGAGTAATGAAAAAAATGACAATTCTCTTCTGGGTAAGTGAACTTAGAGAAGCCTGGTAAATAAATACCCAATGGAAAAGGGAAGTAGGTAGCTGCCTAGCTATATGTATGCATGGGGCTCAGCGGGGAGGTCAGAGCTGGGATGAAAGCATTGGGAATCATCAGCATACAGATGATGTTTAATGCCTTGGGCCTGGACCAGATAACATTGTATTAATTTTCTCCTGTAGTCCAGTGCTGTCTGGGTTTCTATGAATCATTGTTTTTCAGAATTTAACAGGACTCTTTATAGCTTCCATTGTTCTGGATGGGTTCACATTTCATTTATTTAGCATAATAGAGTAAGTTGGCAGTTTCTATTTTTAAGTTTGTTGCATATTGTTGACAAAATTTATAAGTGCTATATTTTATGAGTATTTTTCCTGAATCTTTTTTATGGTTATTAATGAACTTGAGTTTCTTATGATGCACAGTGTTAACCATAATAGCACATTTCTTTCATGGGGCCTAATTATGTAAAGTATTCTTCCCTTATCAGGTTGGGGGCATTAAGTTCCAAGACCCCCCAGGGGATCCCTGAAACCATGGATAGCGTCAAACCCTATATATGCTCTTCTTCCTTGTATATACATACTTATGAAAAAGTATAATTTATAAATTAGGCATAGTAAGAAATTAACACAATAACTAATAATAGAATAATTATAACAGTATTCTGTAATAAAAGTTATGTGATTGTGGTCTCTGTCTCTCAAATATCTTATTGTGCTATATGTACAGCTTGAATACTCTAGACATAAGGATGATTCACATCCCAGGTAGGATAGACTGGGACAGTGTGAGATTCTATCATAGTACTCATAATGGCATACAATTTAAAACTTGTGAATTGTTTATTTCTGGAATTTCCCATTTAATATTTTCAGATTGTAGTTTACCACAGATAACTGAAACAGGAAAGTGGAACCATGGATAACAGCAGGACTACTTTTTAAAATTTTCTTTATAGTAGAAGGCAGGTGCCTTTTGAAGTTGGAGAGTGTTATCAAACCTGTCTTGTTCATAGATATTCAACTCAAGTTCTGAGTTTCTCCCACTTAGAATGTTGATAATTAGACATTTGTAGGAGGTCTAAGTTAAATAAAACAGTATTTGAATAAACTCAAGGAATGTCATGGATAAGTGGTTTCATAACTAAGACTATTGAGCAACTTTCCATAATTTTTATGGAGGATTAATATTCAAATAGTAATTTGTGTCATTTGAATTTATTATTATTTATCATCTAATAAAATAAACTTTAACTTCTAAGTGATTTTATGCGTGATAATTGATGTATTTTCTGTTTCTTAAAAAACTGAATAATTAAAATTATGTGATTACTGTTGCAATTATTTTTCGTTGCAATTATTTTAATAGATCTTTTTCCTTGCCCCAGGTTCATCTATTTTGTTTAAGTGGCTGATAATATTATATATGTCAGCTGTGGAGATTATATTGCTCAAAATATTTCTGTACACCTGCCTCAGTGGTCAATGCCACAATATTATGCATGTGAATTCGTATGGTTACTGTCACAAAGTAACACAAACTGGGTGGCTTTCTCAGTTCTGGAGGCTAGATGTCAAAGACCCAGGTGTGGTTTCTTCTGAGGCTGTGATAGAGAATCTATGTGCTCTCCCCTAGCTTCTGGTGGTTTGCTGGCAATCTTTGCTGTTCCTTGGCTTATAGACACATCACCCTCATCTCTGCCTTCATCTTCAGTGATTTTTCCCTCTGTGCTTCTCTTTGTCCAAATTCCTCATTTAGGATTAGGGACTATCTTAATAACCCTATTTTAACCTGATTACATCTCTAAAGATCCTTTTTCCCATTATAGACACATTAACATGTTCTGGGAATTAGGAGGCCAGTATATAAAAAAGGCAGAAAACAATTTCACCCATAAAAGTGTGTCCTTCCTAACATTTCTAATTTTCCTTAAACATTATTAATGACCAAATCCTGAGAATGTTCTCTCTTTATGTGTATTCTAGAAGCACACATATAGCTTGATTTATGTGTTTATGACATATTTTTGAAGCTGATTTACATTTCCAGCCCTGACCACCCTTCTGAATTTCAAACTTATATTTCCACCTGCCTTTTAGTCACCTCTGTGTGGAATAATGATGGACTTCTTCAGCTTAACATGTTCAAAACAATTTTTGTCTATTTCCTTCCTCAAATGTTCATCCTTCATTCTTTTCCATCTCAGTAAATTTCCTTTATTCTCCTAAACACTAGAGAGAGCTGAGTCACCCTGACATGTCTCTCTCACCTGTCCCCTTCTAGTTTCTATCCCACTGCTGTGTTAGTTTCATATTGCTGCTGGAACAAATCACCACAACTCAGTGGCCTAAAACAACATAATTTATCTCACTGTCTCCGAAGTTCGACATGGGTCTCATTGAGCTAAAATCAAAGTGTCATCAAGGCTACGTTCCTTTTTTGGAGGCTCTGGGGAAGAACCTGCTTCCAGGTATATTCAAGTTGTCTGCCAAATTCAGTTCCATGCAGTCCTTGGATTGAAATGCCCGCTTCTTTGCTGGCTGGTGTCTGTGAGTCATCCTCAGCTCCCAGAGTCCACCTGCATTCCTTGGTGTGTGGCTCCTTCTCTTCATTTTCAAAGCCAACAGTGGTGGCTTCAACTCTCTTGGACCTCCGCTCCTGTCTGTCTCTTTGGCTTAAACCAGAGGAAATTATAGGCTTTTAAGGGCGCATGTAATTAAAATGGGCCAATCTGGCTAAACCAGGATAGCCTCCGTATTTTCGGTTCAATTCATATGTAACCTTAAGTCCATCTTTAAAGGCCCTTCACGGTAGGACTTATTTGAATATCTGATTAAATAAAGAGGCACATCCAGAGTTCTTGTCACAACTTTCATGTCACGAACGTCCTGTTAGCTCCACTTTAGGGCAATTTCGCTTTTCTTCTTCCACCACTACCACCATACTGCCACTTCTGGGTTATTACCTTATCCTCCTCACTGAGCACTTGCATGATTTCTGTGAATTATGGTTTTTCCGATCCAAACCGAACTATTTCTATTTCTTCATTGCTGATATTGTTCCAGATAGTTGCGTGTTCAATGTGGTGTAATATATTAAGTTGATCTTTCTGAAAACAACCTCTGTCAGGTTGTGTCAGTTAGATCCCTCAATGGCTTCCTTGAAAAAAAAATCCTGACCTTGAAATTATCTACAAGGCCCTGCTGACTCCTGTGAAATTTTGATCACTTCAACAGACTGTTCTATTTTCTTCAGAACATGTATCACCATGAGGAACCATCTTTTTTTATTTAGTGTGGATGTTGATTGTGATGCTCCATTGGAATGTGAGGCCCTTATCTGTTTGCTTAACATCAAATCTTCAGCTCTTGTAACACTTTGACATTGGTTGGCATTTTACATGTTTACATCTCTATAGAATTTAAATTGCTTTCCCATGTAGACATTTATTTCATAGCATGGGCCTGCCTGCTGTGAGGGTGTCACTGTGCTGGGTACCCTCCCAGATTCGTGAAAGGAATAGTTCCTGAAGAGGAGTTCCCCTAGACATGGTGAGGAGTGTAAATATGTACTAGACATGCCCTCAACCCCACAAAACTTGTAGCTTTAATCTCGTCGTATTTCTGTCACCTGTTACTGAGCTAGGATGGCCATATGAATGTTACTCTAACTTTATCAAGGAAAGAACTTCATATACCACAAATCGAGTGACTTCCCCCAAGAACTCTGAGTGGTTGCTCCCACTTCAGATTCCTTTCTGAATCATACCAGCATTATAATTTATGCCACAGTTCTTGAAGCACAGATAAACAAATTAATTAGTACTTTTTCCCCAAAAGTGAATATATATCATCATCATGTTATTGTTTCATGTCTTGTCTTTGTCATTTTCACTACTACCAAAAATTCAGCTATATAGAAGATGCCTGAAAACTAGTGACAACATAGTGCTATGCAAAAGGAAACCTTTCCAGACCAAGAAAGAAGGAAGGTTAGAAAGGTGGGATGATCTGCTGAGGGGTTTGGGGTCACACCTAAAGCTGCTGGTCATTCTTTCTCCAGTTCACCTGGGAAACCAAGAGCAAGCAGATATTCATTCCTTTACTGCTTGGGACCAAGCCTGACTGTGACTCCTAATTCCGCATTCCCTGTTTCTGAGTCCCCGAAGGAACAAAGCTATAAGTAGGTCTCCAGATACTAAAATGAAGGCTGCCAAATGCTCATGAAAATCTCCTTCTCACTTTTCCACTGATGTTCTTGGGGTTACAAGATTCTTCAGTCCACTTAATGCAATCATATCAAAGCAACTTTTTTATTGGAGTACTTTCTGACATTTGGGGGCACCAGTGCTCAATTAGGGTTCAGATAATATGAGAGCATTGGACAGATCTGGAGAATGTGAGCCCCAGGCTTTCTATGGGAGAAAAGAACTAAGATTTGGAAAGCAAGAATGTATGCAGAAGAGGGCAAGGCACTTGTAAAATGTGGGGTTAAAATTCTGCAAGGAGTGACCCAAGGTTTGAGGAACACTTTTGCTCAGACCCATTGGCCATGATAGACTAGCTTAGTGCCTGACACAGCGGCTCCCATTCTTGAATCTCTCTCATCTTTAACAAAGGGAAATAGCACTTTATTTGCAGTGGTGAGATTTGTTGTTGATATAGATAAAGGACTTTTTACAATGTCTAGATCATAGTTATTGTTCAATTCACTGTAACAAGTACAACGTTTGTAAATTTCCCCGGCTAACCAGATGGTAATGAAGACAAGTAGCAAGTAGCCTTAGTGGAATACTGCCAAAATGAAATACTACTGCCTTTATTCCCAAATCTAACCTCCCATAGACTGCATTCCAGCAACTAAGACTTCAAACGTAAAAGGAGAAGCAGCCTATGAATATGCATGCTCACCTAACATGGAATAGTAAGGTTCTGTAGTCTTATTTCCACTGCTGTGTCTGAGCGTAAAGCAATAAGTACCTTTGAAGTTTCAGGATATGCCTTAATACTATATACATTTTTCAATTGCAAATGAAAATATCTAATCCATCTGCCAGGGCATGACTAAATGCTTACTATGTGCAAGTCACTGTAAGAATAAATAAGCTGATTTGTTTAAAAGAGATACAATTGAGTTTCTAGGAGAATCTGGAACAGATGTCACATATAGAGTATTTCAAAAAATAAAGGTGGACTGCGAGCCATTGAGGGTGGGCCTATTTCCCTTTTACTGCCTTTCAGGATAATACCTAGAGCAAAATAGGCATTTAATAACTATTTGTTGAATGGATGAGTGGGTGAATGAATGAATGCACATGAAAACAGGAGACTTCTCAACTAATAATTTGTTGTGCTGTGTAATTGACATCTGTGTAGCATGTATTATCTGTCATAAACTCAGCTGCTGACCATTTATGTTGACTTTTAATTTAGAGAAAATAATCTTTCTAGGCTTTACATTTTAATTAATTAGCCATGTATTATGGATTCCTTTAGGGCCTCTAGTCTGTTCTGCTTTCAATGCATATGCGTATATGGGAGGGTAATCTCAATTCCTTAAAACAGGTGGGGTGTTTCAGAAGTCCTGGCAATAACACCAACAAGGGAGCCTAAAGTTGAAAACCATCAGCTACTGGAAGTATGACTTGTAAAATTATAATGTGCATAAACTAATTATGTTTCTTGTGTGGTGTGGTTCAGGTTAAATGCATATACTTAGAATCCATTTTGGGAACTAAAATCAACAAAATCCATATTTATTGCAAAAGTAGGTGGCCGCCTTTTTAATATACTAAATGCAGATAAAGTGTGTTTTATGGATTTATGAAGCTATGACATTTATACTTAATGCTGATGGTGAGTACCTGTTACTTTGTGGAGGGAGAGGCATAAAGGCTCAACCAACAGTTTGTTCAATTGTTAAGGTGTGTATTGTGAAGAAACCTCCTCTGAGTTCCTCTTTTCTCTGTAATAGGGTAGAGAAAAGTCCAAGGGGCACTTTTAATGTTAAATTACCAAATGATTCATATGCGTTATATTTCTCAAAATAGTTTAATAAATCCTCTCACAGTGTTGCAGTGGTCAGGATTTATCCTGTTACTGACTTTAGGCTACTTCTGGCACAGGAAAATCCTAGAACTAGGATTGCTTCAACTTACCATTATACAACCATATTTTTAGCTTGAAAAATGAAACAGTATACCAGATTGTTGATTGTTTTTGTTAATATTTCAAGAGATAGTGAAACTGTCTCTTGGTTTCTCACTTTTTCAAACTTGAATGTTGTAAGGTTATTCCATTAATGCCCCCACTGGCTCAGTGAGTCACTCTTCCATCTGGACAGTCACTGGATGAGACGCTCTGGCCTCCATGGCCAAAGGGCAGTGCCCTTGTTCCTTGCTATGACTGCCAAGAAAGTGTTTGACTAGTGCTATGTAATGTCATCATGTTTATTATGCACACTGACACATGTCCATGGGGAACTTGCCTGAAAACGAATATTCATTTACGTTGCTTTGGATTTTCGTACCTTCCCAGATGACAAAAACCATGGAACTATTGTTGGTACCAAAGGTGAAAAAAGTTACTTCGAATTTTTCTCTACCTATAATTTTCTAATTATGATAATATTATTATTGAAGTGGTCATATTAATGTATTGTTCTGAGCCATTTGCAGTAGTCAGAATAAAACGATTACAGTGGCTTATGTTACAATAGTAAAATAGATAAAAAAGAAATCCTGTCAATTTCCATAACAAGAAAAACCAAATTTCATAGTTCCTAGCATTGCTTTATTAATAAGGGCCTTAATTACTACGCCTTTGGAGGAGCGTCCCTACCTGCCTGAGCCTTGGTAACAGAAGATAATAGGAAGAGGTCACCTTTCGTCATTTGGCAAAACCTCCTAGAGAATTGGGTGGGAGAGGGGCTTAAAGGAGTTCAGGTAAATGTTTTGAAACATAGCACTAAGTGCTTTCTTTAATGAGCATTACCTCTCTCTATTTTAATATTTACCTGAGTGTTTTTGTAATTAGCTCGGTAATTTAACTTCCCAAATAAGAAGTTTGATATAAATTAGCTCTCTGTTATTAAATTCATAATATATTTCTGATTTAAGATAATTAATATCAATTAAACAATTATTAAGATCAAAAGTGATAATTTATGTAAAATCATTTTGTGAACCATAAGACAACAGAAATATTTATGTGGTTATTATTATGATATATTCACATTTAAAGAAGTATGAGTTATTAAAATCTTAATGACTTGTGAGAAGTGAACAATTATTAACAATTAAATCTAATGAAGCAATTTCCATAAACTCACAATGACCAAGGATGTTCAAACAGACCACATTAGAATTTAGAAGTCTAAGTTTTATTTTTAATGACTTGAATTAAATCTGTCCCAATTATTTATGGCTTATTATGATGCCACTTTCCTTCAGGGAATTTTCTGCACAAGGAAATAAATTTCATATATAGCAATATTTCATTTTCTGTAGCATTGTTAGAAGGAGTCTAAGACATGAAGGGTGGATAGTGGACTAGGACCATTTCAATTAGGTCATAAACAGAAAATAGATGAAAATTATGCTATGAAAAAAGGAAACAAAATATTTGTGAGACTAGCTTTCCTTTAGTTATCATATGTGTTGCTCAGCATTGTGTACATTTGAAATGTGTGCATGAGTGTTCTCGTTCATACAAGTATCAACACAAATACATATTCACATAATTCACATTCTTTTCTTTCAGAGCTAAGATAGTCTAAAATATTTCTCTATCCATATGTAGCATTACTGACATAGAGAATCACTCCTAATGTCCTTGCTGCTTTAGACAAGTTGAACTACACACTATATTTGTTAGATTTCTTTACATGCTTTTTATTTAATTAAGCTATTTATCTGTAAACTTTCAATCTCCCCAGTGGACAGGCCTCATGGATGCCTTCACAATATTGTTCCTGTTGCATATTTATCACTAGTACCCTTATTACCTCCAACTTCTGCGCTATTACTGCTGGACTAATTGCTGACATTTCTTTCCAGATCAAACCTTTCATTACCAACATTGTCTGGAAGTGTCCTGCCCAATAATTAGAAATACAATTTCCTGCAATAGTCTTTATTTTAAAAGATATGCGTATATATACTGGTTCAGATATTGACATGTTTTTTCAACTTGGAAAAATAAAATCTACAATAGACATAATATATTTGGTACCTGTTATGCGTAGGTAAATATTCTTAATAGTTTTGGGGTAATCCAAATATAGCTTAGAATCTAAATATCAGAAAATGCTTTTTACACGCTGATACAAAAAAAAACAAAACAATTGCTCATATATTGACATAGTCATTAAATATGTAATCCTCTTAGTACATACTGTATTTTTCTCTCCATAAGACACTTTTTTCCCCAAAAGTGGCAGGAAATGTCTGTGCATTTTATGGAGCAAAAATTGCATCACAGACCATGGTGTGTATTACCTGACCTGTCAGCTGTGGTGACAGCTTGTTAGAAGAGGAAGTGGCGGGCCCAGGTGAAACCCCTGGGGATGCTTCAATGTCCCACTTTCCTGCTGAATCTCAGGGCATCTATTCAGTTGCCGTCCACCTCTGCCCATCACCTGGGACCTGGAAGAGTGCAGAGAGCCACCTGACACTCCCAGCTACAACCACTGACCTGTCGAATCAGCTGAGGCTAATAAGGATAGGAATCGCAGCACCAATTGCCAATTGTCTTTGACACTGGGTGGGGTCTGTGTCAGTAGAACCGCCTTCAATCCCCAATCACTGTGTCTTAAGCTCTTCCAATCATGGGAGACAGATGAGTGGAGTTGAAGTAACATGTTCTCTGCTGGCTGCTGGCTACTGGCTCCATTAGATGCTACAGCTGTCTCATCTACCTCCATACTGTTTCCAGTACACACCAGATTTCTATGTGAGGAGGCCAGCAGTAACTTGGTGAGCAGCCATAAATGCTGAAATTTGAAGTATATAAAGGGTTATGGTGGGGTCACTATTCTAGTAGTAACACAGGCACTGAGAAGATTAAGGGGTATCACTAGTCATAACAGGCACTGGGGGTAGTCCTCCAGAACGTGTAACTAGGATAGTGATACTCTCAGTGACTGTTACAACTAGTGATATCTCTTAACTCCCTCAATGCCTGTTATTAAAGGCCCCCATAAGTTCTGACACTAGTGATCATGAGTTCTTGGGGTTCCCAGAAAACTAGACTACTTGAACATTAAAGTCTCTCCTCATTTGTTAGTGACAGTGGTGATGGTTCTTCATATAAGAATTGCTGTTCACTTTACATGGTTGAAATATTATTCTGTTATATTTTATTAAATATTTTAGCACACCATTTGGTTCAGAATGTTTTTTTCTTCTTTTCCTCCTCTAAACCAAGTGCATCTTGTGGTCAGGTGCATCTTATAGTGTGAAAAATACAGTAAATAGCCTCAGTTATTGTCTAAGACATCTAACATCAGATAGGAAAACATTGATGATCGATGAAGAAGTGGAAGTTTCAGTCACGTGCTTTAATTGTGGGTCATTTTTGCTCAGTTTTGTATTTATATCTGTGCTTCAAAATTGGATAACAAACATTTATGCATTTATGGTTCCAATATTTAGGATTTTTTGCAAGTAGGTACCCTGATACATTTTTGAGCCACTTCTTAGTTTTGACATTAGTCAGCATGAAACTCAAGTATCAACTTAATGGCAATAGAATACCATCAGAATATCCGAAGAAACTTTTACCTTTAAGGGTCCCATGTTACAGTAAGATCCCCAACAGCTATTTCCATGTGCCAATTCTTACGCAAATAATAAACTTTGTGGCCTATGAACCCCAGTGGAATGTCGCAACTATACTTCATTAATCCCTTTTCTATTGCCTCTTTCCATCACTGAGTTGTACCCTCAGAAACAAATCTCACACTTGACCTCATGGGCAAGCAGAGTTTCCAAACTTTTTGGACTTTAGGAACTAGAAAAAATATAACATAAAGCAAAAACAACAACAAAACACTGAAACCCTTTGCCAGCCATAGATACCACATTTAGAGGAAAATTACTATATTTGGTAAAAACTTGTGGCCAGTTCAAGATTTCATTCACAAATGGGGTTAATGAAAGGGGAAAAAAAAAAAAAAAAACTTCCCAAAATGCCATTAAATAAGTATAGCTAAATATGTTGTTGAACTTCTACAAAAAATGTTTTAGAAGACACAAGCTTCCAAAAGGATGTATTAGAAATAAACTACTCTTTTGAGATAAAACTTGCTATGATAGTTAACTTTTCTCCTTTAGCACTGACTTCTTTCAATTTTCCAGAATTACTGGAGCATTCTGATCTATTAAAGCAGATTGGTGCATACATTTTTCTTGTTGTTATGGACACTACTTATTTTCGATATTTATGAGCCAGTCCTTAATGGATAGTAACTTTAATGAATATTAAAGTTTTACACTTGCACTTACTGGTGAAATGATTTACTTAAGTCCTGTACTTTCCATAAATTATTGTGGTGCCTGAAGATAGGTGTTTTCAGCTCTTGGCCTTCAATACATATATTGAAAGGCTGTAAAGTAATAGCCACTTCCTCTCTCCCCTCTACTTGTAAAACTTCCCATAGAAGGTTTAGTGAAGGGGAAAGTGATTTGTGTTTCCTTTTATTTAAGGAAGTTCAACTAAATCATTCAAATGTAAGCAGATAAAGGATTTTTAAATTTCTCTATACAATATGGACCTTAAATGACCTTTAAAATTATAAGCAAAGCCATTGTTGGTGAAGAATTACTTAGTAGGTAGATTGGATGGGGACAGATTTGAGGTGCTGGCTCCCCTAGGAACCTGGCTAATTCTTAAGGCTGTAATTACTCCTCATTAGAACTTTCATCCTTGGTGGGGGTACAGGTGTAGACAATCTGATTTTTCATAGCTGTGAAAACCCAGAAGAATGTGATGTTGTGATTTTTAGGCGTGACTCCTAGAAGACACACTTAAAACCTCATGAAAGATTATAGGTATCTCTGTTGGTTCAGAACACCACTTCTGTAGTCAAACCTCTTCAGTTCAAATACAGGTTTTACTACTTACAATCTGTGTTATTTGGGGTAAGTTATTTAATCCCTCTGAATCTATTTTCCTGTCTATAAATAAATTTAAAAACTTACTCTGTATAGATAAGTGCAGAAACAATGGTAAAATTCCACTCTACAATTAAGCTGCATTTTTAGTACAACAGAAAAGACACTTATTCCTTATCACTTAACAGGCAATTGAGGGGTATGTTAAGCGAGTTCTTGTTATACAATAGTGAGTTATCTACCCGATATAATGCCACCTGTTCTCACTATCATTATTTTTTATATATTCCGAGTCCAGAGTGCTCGACTAAATTGAGAAAAATCATATTGGCAGAGGCCAATTTGTAAACTTAGAACAAGAAATATTTAACGTAGTATAAACCTACAGAGCTGAGTGTTAAATTTTCACGCAATCCATCAGATGACATGAAAACTTGTGAAAATGCCAAGGAAACATTTCCAGGTGGGCTGCAGTTATGAAGAGAGCAACCTCCTTATTTAATAGATTTTAGGAGGTATAAGCACAGCCTCTAGATATACAAACAAACACTAGTTTCAAATATGAAGCATCAATTGTAGAACCTACTTAAGTTTTATCAGAGAGACAAGGCCTCTATCTTCTGGACGCCATACATGGGACATGTTCAGAAAGAGAGGTGTATTCCAAGCATCTTGCAGAAAAGTCTTCAAAATTCTCAAAGCAGAATGTAATATTTTGAAAAGTGATAAAGCACTGAGCCTGTTGTGATTCACGTCTGTTGAATATACAATGTTACAGAATCTGCAAGCAAAGTCCTTCGGTTCAAGATCAATTTGGACTTGTTTAGGTGAGCTCCTTACATGTCCAACCCCAACATAAGACAAAGAACAAACTCAAAGGTTGTCCTCAGGCATTCAAGAAGAAATAGAACAAATATACTATGGTTTATGAAAGATTAATGACCAAATATTTAAATACTGCTATCAGTTTTTTTAAATGTTGACAAACAAAAATCATAAAGAGAGCAGTAAAGTCTAAAGTTATAGGAATGCCAGCCATATGGAGCCTTGTCTGTCTGTCTGTCTGTAATCCCCCTCATCTGGTTCAGAGTGCCAGAAGCCACAGTCTTTTATAACTTCCTAAGACACTAGTTAAATCTTGAAAAGTTAGAGGACAGAGTGTTCCAGACCAAATGTCAGAAACTGATACTTACCCAAGGATTTTGTATCCTGCAGGGAATCATTATATTAAAATATTTATGTAGTTACGATTGGTCATATTGAAATGTATCATGTTTTTAAAAATTTACTCATGTTTGTTTTAAATGCACCCTGTGATTTCATTAAACCTTGGTAATTTTTCTTTTTTTTTTTTTTTTGCAAAGAAATACTTTTAAAAGTATTCTCCTTGGCTAGTGGTTTAGCCAAACACATTGTGGGAAGAACTTAAAATGCTTAGTCATGTGCATTTTCTTATTGGTATTCCTTAGGTGTCTCAGCCTAGGGCAATGACATAATACCTAAGTCCGGTGAAAGGAACAGGGCCCACTCTGTTTTGACAGAGTATTATTCATGATCACTACTTTACATAAATGTTAAAGAACATCAAATAAAGACATGAGCTAATTATGCAAAAAATTGAAACAAATGCTTCTCTTAATACTGTGAGATTAAGATGTAATATTCTTAGCAGTCAGATAAAATGAACTATTTCTTACAAGATAGTGTCTCCAATATGGGTTTTAGATATAGAAAAGGGTAAAATATGATAGACACTTGCCATCTGAGTTCTGCCAGAAGTAAACTCTTCTTTGTAATTTGAAATTTTTCATTCTGCCAAGGCTTATGAGTGTGTGTGTGTGTGTTTGTGTGTGTGTGTGTGTGTGAGAGAGAGAGAGAGAGAGAGAGAGAGAGAGAAAGAGAGAGAGAGAGTTTTAAAAATGCATATCTGCATTTGTTATTGTCAACATTATTTGGAAAGTGCTAAAACCGGCCCATTGTGGCCTTTTAGGGGTATTGCATAGGGCAGATGTGTTTCAACCTTTGGTTAACTAATACATTTTATGAATCGTGTCCTAAAGTCATTCTCTTGCAGTCATTACAATCACATGTTTGGTAACTGATGATTCCTACCTTCAAGTTTTATTCATGCCAAAAATACAAATTCATCTGAACTTCACAGATTGATAATTTACAACATCAGGAAAGTCAAGGGTTTTGCTGAACTGTTACTGCCTGGTCAAATGCACATCCTATTTAAGAAATTCAAGGGTGCTTTGAATGCAGTGAAATTAATTTCATGCCAGGGTAGAGCACTTCCCCTAAAATCCTTTGGTCTTCTTAATCCATCATTGCATGAGCTTTAATTTAAGGCAGGTAGTGAATGAAAGCGTGTGACTGGCCCAATGTAAAAAGTCCCAAATAAGAATTTTATAGCCTACTAGGGCAAATGATAACCAAAATGTATCTTATTAGTGGGATTTTGTATAGCCTACACTCCTAGTGACAGGATTCAAATGTACACTGATTCAGGAATAAGTGCTAATGTGTGATGTCATGTATTTCCAGCCTCTAAGTATCAAGTGCCCTATTTCTGAGTGTATCCAACACGTTGTGTTCAGCAGCAGCAGTTTGATCTGAGTGTCTGTCACCATCAGGGCCTGAGGCAAAAGTCCAGTACTGTTTGTTTGACTTCTTTCCTCTTGCTTTTCTCCTCTCCTTTCCTCTCCCACATCCTACAATCCATTCTCGCAGTGGACAGCAGAGATAGCTGCGAATTACAAATGAAAAGCTGAGCTGGCCCTAAAAATATTACTCCTCAAAGCTATTTAATTGCAAAAGAATTTTTGCACTGGAGCTTCACTGTGCCCGTAGGAAGGCAGACTTAGTAATTTGTCTGTCAATCATTTGTAATTTTATACCTTAGAATCTGGAGGGACAATAAAATAGAATTACAGAGTTTTACACTGGAATGCTGATCTTAGAAAATGAAAAGCCAAAATTTTAAGAGAGTTGAGTCTTTAAAAAACAGCTTCTACAGATCAAGTTTTATTAAAATAAAAAAAATAAATGCTTAACATTAAACTTATTTAAAAATCATTCCAAAGTTGGTCACTTATTTATTGTATAATGTTGAAACTTTCCTATATTAGAGCTACTTATTTTTCTACGTTGCTATCACAGTTAGTAGATAAAAATGGCCAGTACATTAAAATGCACTTTTTTCTTTTCTTTCTTTTTTAAAAATTTCCTTCCCAAGCAATTAGGTTATTTGTCCAAAGGACCACAACAGGTGAACTGTTTTAGAATTGATGATGTGACAGCAGATAGTGATTTCTTCATCCTTTAGTTCTTTTTTCTATTTTATAATACTTAAAAATTCTTTATTGTCTTTTAAAACAAAATTAGTAAAGATATTGTTGAAAACTTCTGAAGTTAAAATGGTACCTATTTTTTTTTTAATCAGGAACATTAGTAGGTACATAATGTTCATTTTCATGCATGTCTTTTTTGACTTCCAAAAATCCAGGATAACAAATAATTTAGGATTTTATTATGTATGACATACATACAGCAGAGGGTATACATCATAGCTTACTCAAGATTATGTGTGTAAAGACTCAGCCATAATAGTATATTTGGTTACTGGCTTATCTTTTTTGCTCAATAGAATTTTATTTTGCACATGTACCATATCATATCCATTGTTACCATTGGGCATTTCTGTAGTGTCCAGTTGCAGCTGATATGAATATTACTGGTATGGGCCTGACAGTAGAGTTCTCCTGGTCTACTGATGTGCACATTTCTATTGAATATTCATCTAGGAGCAGAATTGCTGATATGGAGTATGCATATAAAGAGCTTTAAAAGAGATTGATAAACATTAAATTTCTTTTACCGTTGTACATTTTCACTCGCCGTTCATAAAAATCCTGATAACACCCAATACTTGCTGATATTTGACATTTTTTCTCCCTTCTCTTTTTTTAAACCATCCAGATAGGTATATATTGACGTCCCATGGGGATTTTAATTTGCATATTACCTTATGAGTAATGAAGCTGATCATCTTTGCATTTGTTTATTGGCTGAGTAGGTATCCTGTTTTCTGAAGTGCTTGTTAAAATATTTTGACCTTGTTTCTATTGGATGATGTCTACCATTTTTGCACCTATATTACATTTCATGTTTTTGCAGTAAAATATAAAGATAGAGATAGATGATACAGACACAAAAGCTCATGCACACACACACACTCACACAGAATGAGAATGTTCTCTTCCACAAGTGCCCCTTCACTTTCTCAACCAACCTTGTCTTGATAAAAAGAATATCTAATTTTTAATATGGCCAGATATAAATATTTGAAAATTTCTTTAATGGTTAACACTTTTTGTGTCTTCCATAAGAAAGCATTTACTGCTCCAAGGTCATGCATGTGTTCTATATTTTACTTTAATGCTTGATTGTTTAATCTTCCACATCTAGATTGGTACTCCATATGGAATTGATTTTTATGTATTTTTTGAGATGGGAGTCAAAGTGCATCTTTTTTTTTTTTTTTTACCATCTGGATATCCATGTGGAAGCATCTTTCCCACAATGAGGCAGTGGCATGATTCTCATAAATTAGGCATATGTATGGCTTAGTGTCTACATTCTCTCCTGTTCCACTGTTCTGTTTGGCTCTCCTTACATGGACTCTGCATGGTCTTAATTATGCCTTCTTTGTAGGTTTGTAATATGCCTTCTTATCTGGTCAATTCATTCTTCCAAAATCGTTTCTTCCATTTAAGACCTTCTCTTCCTGGTCCTTCACATTTTCACATACATTTATTGGGTAGGGATTGTGTTGAATCTATCCGTTAATCCAAGGAGAGTGAATTCTTTATATTACACCTGCCAGTTCATAAGCATGGTGTTTCTCTTCAGTAATTTAGGTCTTCATTATTTTCTGTTGTGTTGTGTAGTGTTTGGTGAAGAGGTCTTACACCACACTCATAGATTTACTTCTAGGGACTGGATGTTTTTCTGTGATATTTGTAAATATTATTGTTTTAATTTTTTTATTGCTGGTAAACAAAATAAAATTGAGTTTCATACATTGGCTTTTTGTTTTCACTTTATCAGTACATGTTAAATAGAAGTGATGATGGCAGTGAATGACAGTATAACTCCAGAAAAATAAAATTGCTCTCAAATAACTTAGGAGGAAATTAGCCATATACTTTTTTATAGCCTAAAGACATTAAAAATAATGAAAAAAAATGAATCAAAGAGAGACAAAGGAAGTATCAAAGGAATAACAATGAGCTGGCAGTGCTCATGGGAAAATAGGAACAGATAAAGAGATTGCTGAAGTAAAATCGGAAGCATGAAGAAGAATAGATAATGCAGAAATAAAAAGGACTGTTATAAAGAAATAAAGCAGAAGAGAGGGAAAAAGACAAAAACAATTAAAAAGAAGACAGCAGATATAGATGAGAGAACAGATCTAATATATGGGTGGTGGTGGTTTTCACCTGGAAAGTAATTTTTCTAAGAGAATAATATTATACTGGCTTTTTAATTCTCCAGCTTCCAGTGTCAGAAGGTGTCTGAATGATTTATTCACAAATATTGTATAATCATCTAAGTAGGGCCATGAGTTGTCCAACCCCAGGGTTGTCCTCACAAAAATGAGGGTGGCCTGTGTTTCTGGAGACACCATAAGTACCCCATTCTAGGTAAATAAAGTGTCCTGGGATTATGGAATGGGGGTATTTTCTTATCCTGCAGGCAACAGAAAAATCTTACCAAATATGCATTGACAGGAAATATAGTCACTCACAAGTCTTTCTTTTTTTTTTATTTTAATGTTTTTTATTGATTATATTGTTACAACAGTTCCAATTTTCTCCCCCTTGCTCCCCTCCACCCAGCACCCTCCTGCCCCAGCAATCCCCCCCAAGTCCATACCCCTGGTTCATAAAAATTAACTATCCCCCCCTCTCAAATATTAGGACCCTTTGTAATCTTGTAAAGGACAATGAGCGAAGGTCTCAAGCTCCCCTAGCTGCTTCAAGCTGGACATGGTCATCGTCCTACCTACCCTTGGGTCCAGAAATCCGTAATAAGAGTGGGGGTGTGGAGGGGAGGGTGGCCTTCCCACATGGGGAAGGATCGTGCAGACTCCAGGTCAGTTGGCTGTCTCCGGTCAACGGCGTGCTTGGTTTAACAGGCTGGCATCCTTGTTGTGTTCTGGGGGCAACAGATTTGGCGAAAAGGGTTAAAAGACATCATTCAATCCATAACTACTAGATGACAAAAGGCAGGGATTAATTTTTCAATGTTCCATATTAGGAAAAAAAAAAAAAAAAGGGCTTCTTTGTAAGAAGGTGTGCTAGGCACATCTCACCTGTCCAAAACCCTTTTGCCCATTATACTTAATTTGGGCTGAGGTAAATAGTTTAGGTTTTCCCCCTCTCAGACCTCTGGGCCTTTTCTGTCCAAGCCATTAGGATAGAAAAGAGAAACCCGTTTTAAAGTGAAGCCCACAGACCACCCCATTCTTCACCAACCCAGCCATTTAGTTCAGCCAAACCGTTGAGTCTCAGGAGGCAGCGCTGCAGAGAGGATTAAGTGAGGCTTATGCGTACAGACAATCACTCAGGTAATGCGATCATAGGCTTATGTCCTTTGAAAACAGAAAACACATGTTAATTTATGTAACATAACCAACAAACAAGTCTCTAAATCTGTAAGACTGTCTTATTGGGAAGACATCCAGTTGCAAGGCACTTGAAATTCTATTTGCCTGCAACTTGAATATCTTTGATGATATCACAGACATGGTTTAATTTTCAAGTGAAACCATATTTTAAATGAGAAGAAACTTTTAAGACGGTTAGTTGCCCTATTTTATACTCTACTACTGATCATTGTGATTTTCCTTGAATAATAATTTTTCTCTCTAAGGTTACCCTCCTTGTCTTTAAAGGGACTACATTAAGTCCATTTTTAATTTATCCTATTCATTTGCATAAACATAACAAGAGCAGCAAATGATCACTTATGATCTTTAGTTCTGCTTTGCTGGAACTTACCCAAGGAATATTTGGGGTGACCCTCAGTCTGTTCTTCAGGGCACAGAAGCTGAGCCACATATCTGGCATTCATCCTTGCCTGTACACACCTGTTTTTTCCAAGTCTTTCTGGTTTTTCATTGTGCCTTAAGGTCCCTTCTAGCCATCTTTCAGGAAAACAACCTTCGTTCCTTCCCTGGAAAGATTGCTGTGGACCGCACAACCAACCATGGTACCAGGCCTTTTATCTCACGGGCTTTTATTACCTTTGAAAGTCATTCCCAGTTCCTCAGGGCTTTTTGGTAACAATCTGAGCCCAAGTATGTTTCCTTTAGGCTTGACATTCCAGTTAAAGACTTGGTCAAAAAAAAAAAAATAAAAATAAGGAACCTCTATTAACAACTGGTCTTATTAGTTCTATGCAAAGAAACTTATGTCATTACTTGTTTAAAATGCCAAACTCTGGAGGGATCAAATAGGGAGAAAAATATACAACATGAAGGAAAATCTTTGTCCTAATATTCACTGAACTGGCATTTCCATTCTTCATATTTTCATTTTTCCCCCACTAAAAAAATTATTTTGTTTGTTTTTCCATTACAGTTGTCTCACTTTTTTACCCCACAAGTCTTTCTTGCATAATTGTCTTAAAAACAACATAGATTCAACTAGGACCTAGATCAAGGTGAATGACTGAAATCTAGACATGCAACTGTATTAAAGGAGAGTGGGACTGATGTTCAGAGTGTGTGAAATGAGAATTACACTTTACTTTTTAAAGATATGTACTATTTGAATTTTTAACAAAGCTTGTATTATTTTAAACATAATCAACACCTAATTTTAAGTCTCCTTGTTCTTATTTGATCTAATACTAAATAGGATGCTTTCAAATGAGAACTAGTAATGTTTCTACCCAACATCATTAAATATTACGAAGAAAATATTTCTTCAGTAAGATGTATCATTGATACTTACAATAACCTAATTACTTTGGGGGGTTATCTCTTCTAAATAACTTGCCCAAGATCATCTAACTGTAGATTGTGGGTCTGGGGAGCATTTGATACACAGTTCAATAAAATGTGTCTAAAATACTTTGCTGGATTTGTTTTTAGAAGTCATGGTTAAAAGAGAGAATCAGATAAAAGACTCAAAGAAATTGTTTGAGGTACTATAATAGCTGGGGTGGCAGGGGTGGATATGAGTGTATAACATTTAGCTTCAAAGTCAACATCTAGACACTTTCTCTTTTCTGGGAGCCTTTTGGGTGGGTTAGATTTTACCACATTTTATACCTTTTTTGAACTACAATATCATTTAAAAAATTGAAATACTTTTAATAAACTGGTGTTTGTCATACTGTCCATTTTTGAGATAAAAACTAGACTGCCTTTGAATATGAACTTCAAACAATTTTGAATCTATCTCTTGCCTTTGAGTTCAACACGGAAACAAAGTCGAGATTCAGTTTGAGAAAAAAAATTATAATTCTGTGAGATTTCTTTCTTTATTTTTTTCTTCTTCTTTAAAATTTTCTTTTTTTATTTTGAGATTCAGAGAGTTAAGGATCCAGATACAAATTCAGGGCAAAGGAATGGAAGATTAGAAAACTAGAATTTGCTAGGCAGGCTACTGGGAGGGTCCTTTTGTGATGAAATGTTGCATAAATAATGCCAATGGGGGTCTAAATTCACTGTTGCCATGGAGACCTTTGTGCCTGGTTGCACTCAAATCTTTCTTAAGAAGGCAACCACTAGGCTTGTGGTATCTCTGATGCGTCTTGCTTTGCTTTCTCGTAAAGTGTTTGTAAGTGAAAGCAGAAATTAAACTATGATAATTTTGCATCCTGACTTTTGCAAGGCTGCTCTTCCAGTCCATTCGTGATTTTTTAGCTCCTGTGGGGTCCTTTGAAGTCCTGGCGCGGGGAGGGAGGAGCAGGTGGAGAAGCCTGGAATGCCCGCTCTGCTCTGCCCCGGCTGCAGGGAAAAAGTCACCCCTCATCTTTGTGACTAGTCGACTGACTTGTTTGCTTAAACTACAGTTTTGAAGTATTTAAGGACCATTTGTTTCCAAAGGTAAAAGAAAAAGTGAAAGCTAAATTTATCTTTTTTTTCAGTTCTTTCATTATTAATATTGTTTCTGTGATTGATGCTTTTAGCTGAAGTTTTAAAACCGCAGGTTGAGCATTATGTGTAGAAAACATGAGTAGGACTTAATACTGGCCTAATGGTTGTCAATTTATTCAGTGCATTAATGTTAAAATTGTTAATGTCAATTAACTGAATTAAACAGAAAGCAGTTGTAAGGATCAGTGTGCCATTTCCTTTCAACAAACTGTTATAACTGGTTAATAATTATTTTTAGTAAAACTTAGTTTTGTGAATATATCCTGTAGATTTTATGAAAGTTGTGTATTCATGTAAATAGCCATTTATAATTGAATATTAAGTAACGGAAAGATGATTTGGAAACTGTGGGCCTTTTTACTCATTTGGTACACAATTAAATGAATAACCTCATCCAGAAAGAAATTATTCATTGACAGAAAAGGCATAAAAATTCACTGACCACTCTCACTATGTTAAATCACTGTAGAAATTCAATATTGGACAGCTAACTTGTTGCATTACCTTTGCTTTCTTACAGAGATTAGTTGGTCCTCGATGATGAGCTTTATATTAGAAGTTGAATACAATCATGACATGTTTTGATCAATCAAAATGGTACAGGTGTAAATGGGATGTACACATCCCATAATTATAGAAAACATTTACCGTACAAGTTTTTCTACATTGCTTTTATTCAAATAACTCATTGAGAGAATCATTGACCAAAATTTATGACTTCATAGATAACGACTGTGTCACCATTAGAGTTAATATTTATGATGCTCAACAGATTAAGAAATTTATTTCAGAAAGCGAGTGATTAGAAAATGACTAGACTATGGGAATTGTATATTTATTGTTATGTATTTGTAAGATAGGCGTGTATTGGAGAATTGTAGATAATATGGAATGCCTGGAAAGTCTTTAGGTTTTCATCTTTTGAGTGTTTACAAATGGATGACAAATGACAGAGAATAATTTTCAACTTAATTATGGCAATCACAAGATAAAATTTCTACTTGATTAATACTATTAGAAATTTGAATGACTTTCCAACTCATATAGTAAGTATAAATAATGACCATGTTTTAATGTGTTAATTGCCTAGTGTGGATATGATTTATTTTAAAGATATTAACAAAGGATTGCTCATTTTCTGGGGATACATTTTAGTAAATATTTCATTTCAATTAATTAGAAATTACAAGTTTATGTTCATACTATTAAGGCTCATAGACCTCTTCATTTTTAATGAAGGAAAGTAAACCTCCATGGTATAGATTCAAAATAGTGAATTAAGAAAACTTTGACCTTTGAAAAAAATTTTTGAGCATTGACTGTTATTTAATAATACTGCCAAAATATAAATATAAATGACTGTGGAGCTCCTCGCTCTCACACTTTGTGTAACATCAATGTTGAAGTGGCATTAAATCTTCTGATTATAGGGTATGTTATAATAATGCATGTGATCCACATAGTTGTTGTTTTTTTTTTTAATAAAAGTTTAGCTAATTAGATGGTCCATTACCCCCACATTGCCAGATGTATTTTACATGGGAAGAACATTTAACTATTTTCAAGTTTTTTAAAAAATCTTGATATGTATATCATGAGGATACATCCAAAGGTTCTTCATGTTGTATTTTAAAACATAAGCAGAGTGTCAAGGAAAATTTGACTTAAAAAAATATTCATTCTGTGGATTTCCAAATGCCTCATTGCAAAATCCTTTCTGAGCTATTTTTTCATAAGTTTTATGCACACAATTAAGAAAAATAGTTTCAGTTGTTTAAAATATATATATTTACTCAGACAGTCTCAGAGTGGGTTCAACTCAGTTGATCATATTTGTCAAGTTGCAGAATTATAGCTAAAATCGCCAAAAGTTCTAGTTGCCATGGTTTATATACAATGATTTGCATTTGTGTTTCTACATATAGCTTACTAACTTGGAGTTCTGTTTTATAGTTTTATAATTCTTGTATTTTGTAATACCTTATATTCAGCAACTCTTTGTTGAGTCCCTTCTATGTGTTAAAAACATATGAGTTGCTGCATACAAAGATAGGAAGAGATATTCCCTAGGGTCCAAGAACTGAAAAATCTGGTAGGAATAAAGATGTGAGAACGAATAACTGTAATGTAGTAAAATAATTGCTGCAATGGAGGCATGGTCAAGGAGAGCATGAAACAATGCTATGGTTTATACAGTGCATTAAAATATGTTTATATGCTCCTCCCAACTTAACTGAGTTAAAGAAATGTTATGATTTGCATAAAATAATTGTTAATGAATGACTGTAAAGATTATTTCCAGGTGGTAGCCAGGGAAGTCCTATGAAAATGTAGATCCTATCATGTTACTACTTTATGCAGAGTAAAAATCAAAGCACATACAAGCCCCATTGTGATCTACAGCCCTGTCTACCCCACATCTCCAAGAGTCTTCCTTCCCACTTGCTCCCTTTGCTCCAGCATACAAAACTCCTTGTTTCTAGAACATGATCCCAGCATACGGGCTTTGCATTTGCCATTTGCCTCTGCTTGAAACACTACCTCACCTTCTCCAAGCACAACCTACATGCACACATGCCTCACGCCCTCATTTTTGGCTCACATGTCACCCTGTCAATGAGTTTATTTTTGGTAATCCTACTTTAATTGCCTTCACCATCTTCTTTTCCTGCATTATTTTTCTCCATTGCCTTTCCCTAGGATGGTGCTGTCACTAATCATTGGTCCACTTTAAGACTTGTTTTCTTCACTAAAATGTAAATTCCACAAAGGCAGGGTTTCTTGCCTGATTTTTTTTAGTGAAAAACAAGTAGCAGATTTATACATGCTTATCTACCAACACTCTTAGCTCAGTCATTTGTATCGCCACAGAATAGTTGAGAATTTCTCTTCCATGGCCCAGCATCTTCTCCCCTCTTTTAAGTCTCCAGCTGCAGAAACTTGACCGATGCTTCAGCTTCTGTAGCCATCTATTGCCTCTACCATAAAAGGTGTGCCTGTTACTGTAATACGCTAGCTCTCCCTAAGGCTCTATGATTTATCTGCATATTCTTTGAAGTATTTTTTATAAAAAATACACGAAGAAGTCTATCCAATCTCTAAAACATTATGTATCTCTGTAATTTTTTAACATCCAGAATCATGAGAAAAATTCTTCAATGGCTTGGAATATTTATGTGATCATATTCAGTAAATAATTCTGTTAAATTTCTTCTGAAAAAAGCAAAATACATTCTTAGGATCCTAAGAATCCTTGATAAATATTAGTCATATTTATGGTGGTATCTCCTATACTTTGGTTATATCTAATGCCTGCTTACCTGGAAATTTGTGGATCAGATCACTGGCCTCTATCCCATTAAGTTCATGCTACATTTGATAAGTTTAATTAAACTCAGCACAGAGTTTTGAGAAGGAGGTGGAGGAGGATATTGAGGGAGAAATGGTCATGGAAAGAGACTTGATTTGGGATGGTAGACATACGATACAGATGATGTGTTGTGGAAATGTGCACCTGTAACCTGCCTAATTGTGTTAACCAGTCTCACCCCAATAAATTCAACAAAAAAGGAAAAGAAATTTAAAATATACATATAAAATAACTAACTAAATAAAAATAAATGTTTTCCAGCAAGACGAAAAACAAATTAAAAATTAAAAAAAAAAATCTGCCAGCTCTAGGAATTTCATAAACACTATTATGTCGATAATTACATAGTGACATTCTCTAGTGTGTAAATATTTTTTCAAAGCTGTAAGGGTCACTTCTTCTAGGAACATAAGTATGGAGTCAGTCTGCAGCTTCCAATGGTAGTAGATTGTTTTTAAAGAAGAAAATCTAATTTTCACTGTTGGTAGTCTGTTTCAGTATAAAACAAAAAAATTATTAGAGCTTTTCTGCAGCCCATACACTTCCACCACCATTTTACTTACAGCATAACATCTGAGCGCATGCCTCTCCACCGTGAACAGATGCTTCTCCAACGAGAAGAATGCCAAATGCAATCATTGATTGCATAGCTTCTACATTGCTCACATGTCCATTCTTCTTGAATTTCAGCTGCTTTAGCTCATTTCAAGCCCTCATGCCCTTCTGAACCAATTTCTGATCATTTGCATCAGCACTAGTAGAGGTTCTGTGAGAGATACTATATTCAATGTTGAAATGTTAAAGGTGATTAAATTTAGGTGCCGACGTTGGGGATGAACTGAACCCACATTATCATGAAGCACTTCTGCCAAAACTTAGAAACCATAAATAGAGAGGCAAAGATGAAAAAGCCTTATGGGAAACTTGGACTCAGCAGTGGGGTTCTGTCTGCCTGATCACAGGCCAAGGGTTGTCGGGCCTTTTTGCCCTGCTGCTTCGTTTTCAGCGCAGGGAGCTGGCCTGACACTAGTTTGCAGACCCTGGTATATTCCAGCATAAATTTGACAATTTCAGTGAAAACATATTGGCCAAATGTTATACATTTTCTGTGTAGGGCATATTGAATTAAATAGAAACTTTGCATGTTTCATTTAAAAACTTATAAATCTGACCCTTTTTTTTTTTTGTTTTCGTTCTGAAATAATAATTGATACACTTATTAGGCAGATCCAGTATCATCCTGATTATTTACTTAAAACATCTCATTCAGTCTTAGCAAAGTCCCTATGTGTTAGATATTATCTTTGCACAACAGTTGAGAACCATTAAACAGAGTAATTATTTCGTTAGGTGATATGTCTAAGGTGCAAGATTTAGAACCCGTGTCTGCTTAAGTCTGCAGCTCACTCACTTTCAGCCTTCTGACCACAAGCACTGCCCAATTTAACCATTTCACTTAGATTTTGGAAAACTTACATAGATTTTTGCCTATCCGTGGATACTCTCAATTCTCCCCGCTTCCCTGCATATCTCTCCCTGTTTTTCTTACTCTTGACCTCCAGCCAGGCACTTCAGGCTGTTCTCCTTTTTACTATAAACTCTTTGACCCATGAATCACTGTTATTGTTTGGCATCCTGCAGGGCCTAGAGCTCAGGGACTGGTAATGGGGTGCATCAGAATATCACTATCCAACTTAGCCTGAGCAACTGTTAGCAATACAACTTCCTTCTCAGTGTTGCAAAGGCTGGAGTTGGACCTCCGCATTTCATGGGTTCCCTAGAGCATTACTAGACCCGTGAGCATTTGAAAAGTAACTATGTGATTTTATAGATACAGAAACTGGCTGTGAAGGAGGAGGAAAGGGACAAGTTCAAGGGTGATCTGAGAGTTATCCACAAAGAATTGGCGGCTGGATAGAGATTGGACCAATCCTGTCTGCCAAATTGGCAACTCATGCAGGTGTCAGGTTCAAGGTGATAAAGGATTAAAAGCATCAATGGAATGCAATTAATATCAATCTTGTATTGTTACAGGCCTACTTTCTGCCATGCTGTATTTGTGCATGCACTCCTAAGGTGAAGAGAGAGGGAGATGGGTACATGGAGGGACAGTCCTGTTGGCCTGTTTACAAGGATGGGCCATTTCATGATAAGAAGGTGAATTCTAGATAGTTGGGTCAAGGCCTGAGTTTACAATATCCTCCCCATTTCTCGGTCCACTTCTTCATTCTCTCCACACTGCTTTCATTTGCGGCCATTGTGTGGCTTGTTTTATTGGGCTACCTTGTGCATCATTTCATCCTACCCAATAAGTCTATGGATGCTAATATTTCCAAAAGATCTCACAAGGATATTTTAAATTAAATGCTCTAACATAGTATTGCTCAGCTCCTACGCAGTCCCTGTTCTAAAAGCCAGGAATAAAGAGATGTAATGACAGCCTTCATATAGCTATTATTATAGTAAGGACCACAAAATAAGTCAGTGACTATTATTACTATCATTCCTCCTACAAAACAATAGTCTAGGAGTAGAGTGTCTTATGGTGACATAGAGGCTACATGCATTCTAATGCCACCTAACAAATTTATCACTATCAGTGTTCTATAAGCTGGACAATGTTCTTAGAACCTTTGTTTGCAGAGAACATTGAAGTTTTTTTGAAACTTGGAGAATATGTGAGTTTTTATTGGAGACAAAGCTCTTAGTGTATTTAACCAGGCGTGAAATAGGTCCTGTAGCTGTAGTGTAGTGGGAAAAAGAAACCTGCAGGTCAGAGGCTTAGTTTTATATGTCCCCAGTGCAAACTGTAGGAGGTAGAGAAAATGTGGACATGCTTTGTGCATAACTTTCTCTCTGTAAGGTCAGTGTCATTCTTAACATTGTGATTCAGGTGCAATGTGATATCATTTATAAAATGTTTGGCGACTTCTTCTTTCATACATAGAAGAACGTTTTACTAGATCAAGATTATGAGTGGATGTTCCCGTGTTGCAGACCTTTATTTTCTGGTTTTGTGCTATTCGTATCAGAACAGTGCAGATGTTCACTACTTTTTAAGGCAGAATTATAATGGGGCTTGAAGTTAGAAGGTGACCATGCTGCACTGAGGAACACAGCCAATGCTTAGAAAAGTTCACTGTTGGTATAACTTCGCTGTGCTTACTTCTGTCACCAGAAATCTGGTCAACGTAAGGGCAGTCCCAAGAGGTGTAGTTAAGTGACTCGTGCCTCTTGCCTCCTAATTCCTACATTTTTCTTTTCTTTCTTTGCTGTCATTTTCAGGTTTTGGGTTTTTGTTTGTTTATTTGTTTCCTTATTGTAGTAATATAGTTTGAGAAAGAACAATGGCATGCAGTCAGGTACATCTCTGGTATTAACTTTACTTCATTTCATTTTCTTTTCCCTTGGATGTCCCCAAAGGGCTTTGAAGTGGCTGAGTCTAGTTCCTTAATCCCTCTGTACCTCAGCTTCTGTACCTGCAAAATTAAAGGCTTCAACTCTGTGATCCCTTCCAAATGAAATGAATAGGATTTTATTATTTCTTCTGTAGTGGCTTCCCAGTGTGAGCTAGGGGTGCACCTTTTAGCTTTGGAGCAGAGGAGACTGGCTAAGGTGGGATCTCACCTGGGTCCCTGGCCTAGCCTGTGTGGGTCTCTCATCCAGGGATCTCCAGCCTTTGTGTATTTCAGTCCTCAATCAGTGAAAATCTTTTGAGCAAGAATATCCATTATGTGCTCATTTACTTGTACTGATATGAATATACCACTGTACCAAAATTTATATTTTAGAAAATATAATAAAAATTTTATTTTTAGTAGTGAGGACAATAAATGTAAACATAAATCAAACATTAGTTCCCCTACCCCAGAGGATCACATTGTTTACCCTACAAAGGTAACTGCTACCCTGATCAAGCTGCACAGCTTAGCATGGTGTTGGGAAGGTAACAAATTCAAATTGAAATTCCAAACCTGAAATATGAGAAATGGGTACATTTGTTAAGCTTGATCATCTGTTCTTGTGAGACTCTCTCTGTTGATTATAACCAGATTTAGGGGTCACTGATAAATACAATCGCATAATCATGAATGATTGTTCATCCTTTGTAAAATGATTGTATAATAAGCACCAGCCAATAAGACAATGCTCATTTCATGGTGCACTCCATCTAGTTAATAGATGACAAACCAAGACTCATACTGATCTTTGTATGCTGATAACATGTATTTGGTGTGTGTTGATACATCTCTTTGAATCCATTGTTGAAGATTATTATAAACATGGAAAAGAGTCTATGGTGGAAAAGCATTGAGTTGAGTACTTTCTATTTAAAACTTGACTTGATTATACTGTGAACACACAATATAATTTACAGATGATGTATTATTGAATTGTATATAGTTTTATTAACCAATGTCACCCCACTAAATTTAATAAAAAATAAATAAAACTATATTTAAAGACTTAAGCTAATGTCTTCAAAGCAGGCTTATAGAATTTGCAGATTATCCAAAGCTAAGAAAATTACATGTGCAAGATAAAGATTTGGGTTCCAAGAAAAACCTAAAATGCTGAAAAAAATATGAAGTTAAGAACAAAAACTTAAAAATTTAAGGACTATGTCCAGCGTTGTCCATATGTTCAAAGGTATCAACTGCAGAGATACAGTATGTGTAGATGTATGGTCTGGTAGAAGTTTGGGAGAAAGGTGGCAGAAGTTTACTTGAATGTAAGTTAACTATTGGACAAGGTTAAGAAAGCATATCCAACAATAGATTACTTTAATGATGCTATGAATCATACTTAAGAACTGGACACTTTTCAGACTGTGTTTGGCATAGTGTATGAAATGTTGGGTAGTTTGAATTAAGATTTGGGTCTGGGACATCAACACAGGAGGGGTGATGCAGAGGTGCGGCCAGAATGAGGAGACCCCCGTGGAAACAGTGCTGACACCTCTGAACTGCCCCTGTTGAAATTACAAAGAAGATGTGTTTTCACACATTAGGTGGTGTATTTTATCATTGAAAACATTATTGAAATGCTTTGGCTAATTAGAAGGAAAAATTATAGTGGAAGTCAGAATCAGAATCAATTTTAGAATTTTTATAAGAAGGCCTATTATGGTTGTGACAACCAGGGTGCCCCTTCTATGAAACGGTGTACATCTGAGTTTGAGTGGCTGTCCCCAGTAGCTCTCAGTCAGGGACTGTCAGAGAGGCAGAATCTTCAAGAAGGGTGGATGACGAACTAAATGACCTTCCAGATCCCATCTAGATATGAAATTGTATGACTTGGAAGCATTATAATTAGATTGATTAGAACTAGATGTAGTTCAAGTGTGTAAAAATCTAGAAATATAATCATGATATTGACAGCACCCATTTTTATTTATGTTAAGGTTTCCAGAGCTAAGAGGAGGGGTTTGAATTTTGAAAACACTGCCCACATGATTAATCTCTCCCTGTTATTTAAGGTGTAGAACAAGAGTAGAAAAGTTAAATTGTTCACATAAATGTTTATTCATCCTATACCTAAAACCCCATGGAAAATAACCTCAAATTACATATTGAATGTTCCTTTAACTCAGCAATCAATTAACCATGAGTAATTTATTCCTGTTTCCTCATATGTAAAACAGAAATAATCATTATAATAGTGAAATTGTTAATATTATTATTTTCTGAATCCTTATGGTATCTACTTCACCATGGGAAGAGAAGGAGGACATTGTTTTGCAAGGGGAAAATGGCCTAAGTTTATTAAAATAGAAAGGTCCTCTATGCTAAGTTTAGTAGTACACAATTTAGTCATTTAGCTTAACTAAGTACAAGTTCTACAATATTTATTAGATATCTATGTCTTGTTGACTGTTTAATTTCTCATTAGATTATTGTTTTTCCCTCTTGACTGGCAAGGGGAAATTGTTTGGAAGAAAATTGGCCTAATATATACAGAACAGCTGCTGGAATCCTGAACAGCTTGCTGCCCCACTATGCAGCTAGGGGGGTTGATGTCGATCAGCTCTGCCCTCTCTACCAGGTAAAACTGTAGCTGATGGAAACTCCAGTCCCTCATTTCATGGGACACGAGGATAATTTGGTTGCTCCCAAGAAGGCATAAACAAAACATTGGCTAAGTATAGGCAGATGTTAAGGTTGTATTCTGCACATGAATTCATGTACTAGAATTCACTTTAATGGAGTTGAGCTTATGGTGTAAGATCTTGGAGCTCATTATAACTAAGTTGTTATGGGCTGCTAATTTTCTAGAAGCTGCTGTATCCTGAGCTAGCCCAACTGCCTTGATGGGTCTCCTGGTAGTTAATATGGATTAAATGTGGATCTTTTATTTTTTCCCCTGTGGTCTCACATAATGATATTAGCTTGTCTACAGTGTGACAAATTCAGTGTACTGGGAACATCTGGTACACTATTCTTTATGAGTGAAAATAAGCCTGCAAACTTGATAATGCACATCCATTAAGACACTTCTATGTATTGGAGAGATATAGAAGGATGACGACAATAGAATCCATTTGTTGATCACAGTTCATTTTGCTTCGACATACAGAAACTCATTCAACAGTGGTATATTCATTGGTGCTACATTCCAACAAGTTCTTGTGTGATTATCAGGATGCAAATCTGGATATATGCCTTGTTGCCTTGTTAGGCTGTAGTATGGTAATTCATTCCCAGCAAAGAGATTTCAAAAAGGAAAAATGAAAAATAAAAGGAAAGGAAACTAAAACCTTCACAGCTTGAAGACTGGTTTAAATTCAGTCTTTTCAAGTTGATCTGAGAACAGATCACACTGAAATGTTCAAATCATGAAGCTACTTTTGTGAAGAGTGTATTTTTTTAATTGAATGTGTGATGTTATAAGAAATGAAAAAGTGGAATCAAATCCTGTTGTCCCATTTGGATTCACAAAAGTTGATGTAAGAATGTTTATATTTTGAGTATGTTACTACTCAAGCACCAGGGAAATATATTTCTCAGATGAAACAAAGGAGTTGACATGAATATGCACATTCATATACTTTATCAAGAATAGGTGAGGCCACTGGGATGGCCGTCACTGTGTTATTGTCTCACCTGTACCACTAGCTGAGTAATCTTGAGTTATTCACATAACCTCTCTGTACTGCTGTTGTTATACACGTAGCAAAACCATTATACTCTTATATTCCATTATATACCCTGATGTCAGCCCTATGCTAATCTCAGGTTCCTTAGTGGTAGATGTGACAGTAGCAATTAAAACCACTCGGGAGGCAATGAGAAAGGGTATCTCTGAAAGATAAACACACACAAAAAAATCACCAGAAAGAAATACCAACGATATAAAAGAAGCAGAAAAGAAATGAGACTGTTTCTTTGGTTGTAGGAGCTGATAGCCGTCTGTGTCCACAGTGCCAGAGGACTTGACTCTGTTTACCAAATTATGAAAAGCTCTGCAGTTGACAAGGACATTTAGGGACAGGCAAACAAATATCTCTGCAATGCAATGCCATTGTAATGTAGTACAAGATCCATGTTAACACTGTTGACCTTCAGATGTTAAAAAACAGTTAAGTGTTATTAACTGTTTTCTTGTCAATAAAACAAATGACAAAATTTCAAAGGGTTTCTTACTTGGGGTATAGAAATAAATGAGATGGTGCATCATATTTAATAACTGAGGAAAATCAGGTCGTTGTTGAATGGTAACCTTTTACTTAAGTCAAAACTTCCAGTTTAATTTGCCTAGCTCTACACTCCAATCAAATTGAGCTCTAATTACTCTGTAAAACAAAACGTGCACACATTCTGTATTTGCCTGTTTCAGTGTCTTAACTCATGCTGTTTCTTCCAGCTGTAGTGCTTTTCTCCAGCCTTTCACATGGTCAAATAGTAAACTCTCATTGTACATCTCAGACACTCCCTTCTTCCTTCTGCAAGTGCATTATATCTGATTTCTCCCCCCTCATTCTGTCTTCCCCAACTGAACGTTATCTTTTAAATTCATTTATGTCTCTCTCATCACAATTTTGCATTTTACTTTGTATTCCAATAATGGTGCACAGATTTTTATTCATTTACTACACTTAAATATTGTCAACAGGATCTATACTAGTCAGGGTTCTCCAGAGAAAAAGAATTGGTAGGATATGTAGAGATGCATAGAAAGAAATTTATAATGGGGGATTGGGTCAGGTAACTATGCAGGGTGGGAAGTCCTATAATCCGCCATCTATAAGCTAAAGGTCCAGAAAGGCTGCTGGTGTAGTTCTAGGCTAAACACAAAGGCCTGAGAACCAGGACAGTCAATAGTGTAAGTCTCGGTCCAAATTTGAAGACACAGAGAATGATGAGTGTTGATGCATAGTGGCAGGAGGAGATGAATGTCTCAGCTCAAGCAGAGAGAGCAATTTGCCTTTCCAAGTCTTTTCCTCTTTTCATGCTCTTAAGGAATTGGATGATTTCCATATGCATTGCTGAGAGTGATCTTCTTTACTCATTTCTACTGATTCAAATGCTAAACTCTTCTTGAAACATTCTCATGGACACACTGAGAAATAATGTTTACCAGCTATCTGAATATCCCTTAGCCCAGTCAACACATAAAATTAACCATCACAAGATTCATTCCTGAACTAATTTTGTACCATGTCTTCCCTATCTGTCATTCAACACCTTACATAACACTTTGCACTTATTATCTATTGCCCTACTGTTATTTTATTCATTCATTCCCAAAATGTTTATTTGGCACCTGCTGTGCAGTGGGTACTACAGGTGTGGATGAAAAAGGTAGCAATGATCTTGCCTTGGAATCAAACATAAGTCCAGAAACAATTGTGACTTGTGGTTTGCTGCCAGGCAAGTAAGCATGGATGGCTCAATCTCCACCTTTGGTTTCTGTTAGTGAGAAGGTGGTATTCCTTTTGTGTTTCATTTGTATACCATAGAAATTTGATAATGTAGTATTGAAAAGCAGCAATATCAGACAAACAGCAATTAGGCAGAAATGTCACCATTCTGTTGGGGAATAATGAGAGAACAATCTGGGGATTTAGGGCACCCTGAAGAGATCTGTAATATTTAGTCCTGAAATTCTGATACATAGTTAGCTCCCAAAGAGCTACCAGTAAAATGCATTAGCAAATTTTATGTTAGGAAGATGGTAAATGGGAAAATTGATCATTCTGCCATGTAAATGATATACATAAAATCTAGGAAAATGTCACCTTTACAATTGAATTTTTTAATGTATTTTTAGTGGACTTTATGAGCTTTGAGTTTTGGTACCTCCCCTTTCCAACTGCCTTATTGTGTAAATGTTTACTATATTAAACATAGGCATGGATGTTGGAGCATAATGCCTCACCATCTTCATTGCCTTCATTGGGTATACATGAGTTTGGCAGTGGCCCTTAAAATTAAGGATCATTATTCCAAAGGGATTTCAGTTGTATTGTGTATTTGAACAGTATGATGAGCATAATTATTCTGATGGTTGGATGTAATAATTCCAGTATTGTATTTATAGGAAGGCAAGGAAAACTAAAACAAGATGTGTGAAATGGTAAGCTGTAGTCATTCCTCACTAAGGAAATTTATGTTAATATTTGGCTCTAATGTTCCTGGTTCTGTAGCCTCTCTTAAGACAGTAAGAATAAATAGTCCTAGAGGTTTGAGGCAATAGGGTCCTGAAGAGTTAGTCTGAGTTAGCCTTCCTACTTTTAGTCCCAGATAATCTTTTGGAGAAGCTACTTAAACTCTTTGAGATATCTCAGACAATAAAATACCTACCTTTTTGGGTCAGTGAGAGGAATCAATAAGTTAATGCATATAAAGCACTCAGCAGGGTGGGATACATGCTAAGTAAATACCTAAAATGTTAATTGCCAATATTATGTGCTGTTGTCATAAACAAGAAGGTATGGGCATAAACATCACAAGGAGAACTTTTTTCATAATGTACCTGTCAGGGTCCCATTACCTATAAAAGTTCATTCTTTAGTTCTGAATTATGTACTGGAAATTAAAGTAAGTTTTAGAGATTATCATAATGTAGTTAAGAATCACTAATATAATAGTATCATTGAATTTTTATATCAAACTTAATGGATTTTTGCATCATCTTAAGCTACCTGGAAATATTGCCTACTGTATTTCATAGAATCTCTATTTCATTTAGATGAATTAAATAAACTGTGGTAAACATATTTTATTTGGATAACAAGGCATTTGGCAAGATAAAGTGGTAGAACAAAGCAGATGGAATCTATAGCTTTCAAGGACTGGGTCAGAAAGAGGTGTTTTGTTATATTTTTATTTTATTGAAACTGTTCTGAAAAAGGGCCTATGATTCTGCTTTAGGGTGCTGATTCCTGTCATCTTCTCCCTTGCTAGGTGACCCAGGATGACATTGTGGTTGTTTAAAACATTTGTCTGTCAGTTTTGTGAACTTTCACAGACAGCTCTTTGCCATTGTTTTTGACTCTGCAGTAAGGTCTACATAGTTATTCAGTTGACATTGATTTGTTCCATTCCATCATGACATCATGGCTGCTGCTTTCCAGATTTGTTGGACACTTTGCTGAAGGCTTCCTATTATTACCCTGTCATCCGTGCCACCTTCCCTTCACATTTGTCTTCACAATGTGTCTCCATGGTATGAAATTAACACTGCCAGGAGTTTGTGGTTGTGAAGTCAACTCATTCATATTAAATGGGGATAAAAAGTACTGTGAGAAAAAAGGTCACTCAGGATTAAACCCTTGATGAGTGCAGGCATGAGGGACTTCAGGGAGCAAATCCCATCTACACGATGGAAAACTGGGCTTTCAGCCTTTCTGTGGAACCACAAGCCAGAGGACTCTGATCTTTTTCCAGGTAGAAGAGCATCTGAGGACAATGTTTGCACAATGATGCCAGCCGTAGTTCATTTTCTAATAAAGTGTATGAAAACATTTGAACAATCCTTTGCTCCAGTATTACAAGCACAGTCACTATGTAAGATTCCCTAAAGATATTAAATCTTAGAGTCTGAGAAGTAATAGCAGAAAGTATTTTCCATCTTCTCATTATACATAGAACTGGCATGATCATGTTGCTATTGGTGCTTCTAAGAACTGATGTGGGATATGGTTTTGCTTGGAGAGAAAGTAGGAGAACCAACCTGTGTAACTTGGAGTATGCCAGCTCAGGGCATTTGTCAGATGGTAGAATGGCTAGGGGCATTGTAGGTTCACTCCTAAGTCAGGTATATATACTCCTTTCTCTTGAGGTTTCCAAGTTCTTTTTGAAAGTGGCCTACCCTCCAAATAAAGAAGGAAAATTAGACCTTTACATTAACACCTGCTCCCCCACCAAAATGGCAATGAGACTTTTTAAAGGGGTTAACCCTATAAACTTAGATAATGGGCTAATAAGGATCTATATTTCACTAAGTTTAAAGGCCATAAACCATTAGAATTACATTGCATACTATGAAGAAAGCGACAATGTTTTTTAAACTATCATGTTATCAAATCTAACTCATCCAGATTCAAGAGATAGTAAATCCAGAGTTTAAAAAAAATCTTGAAGTGATTAAGTATAAGTTTGACCCCCAAGTTCCTTATCCCCGCATACACAACTGGTTGAGTACTCCTCCTCCACACTGGCAAAGACTAGAGATTTATTCTCTTGATGGGGTAAAACCAAAGCCTCAACTCCAGGACCACAGGAAAGAACATTTATAGCGGGGTACTGTAAGTTGAGAGTGGGAAAAAGTGAAATTTTGCTTACTAAATTTTGAACCTCTCCCCGCTCTTGGTCTCTACTCCACACATTTTTCAAAATAGAGGCAGCCAATTGTTTACACTTAAACCCAGAGCTTGTAAGACTTCTCTGGGAGTTTTGCATGTGCACACATAGTGGTTCCCCTGCAAGAGCATAGCTAACAGCCCCACTTAGGCTGAGAATCTGACAACTCTCTACCCCCCCCCGCCCCCAAATAAAAGCAGACTGCCAGGGAACTTATACTTTTCAAAATGCCTATAACATGATAGATAAATTCCAAAGTAAGCAAAATCATTATAAAATAGGAACTGTGCTGACAGAAGGAAACATAACAGTAATATCACCGAGAGAGAAAAGAGATTATTTTGCATCTATAAAATAAATACGGGAGGATAATTAAAAGAAACAGAGGAAAAAACATGTCTTAGAAATGAAAAGTATAACAACAACAACAACAGTGAACCACTTGTTAGAGACCTATATGATTTCAATTCTTTTGGACATGCATCCAGAAGTGAAATTACTAACTCATATGGCAGTTTTATTTTTAATTGCTTATGTTTTTCCAGTTTTATTAGTGGCTGCATTATTTTACATTTCCACCAACATTGCACAGGGGTTCCAATGTCTTCACATCCTTGTCAAACTTGTTGTTTTTTGTGCTTTTATGATAGCTATCCTAACAGGTGAGAAGTGATATTTCATTCTGGCTCTGTTTTGCACTTCCCTGATGATTAGTGATGTGGAGCAATTTTTTATATATGTGTTGTCCATTTGTATGTCTTTTTTGGAGTAGTTTGTATACAACTACTTGGCCCACTTTTTTTGTTTTTCCTACTGAGTTGCATGAATATTTTATATATTTTAGAAATTAACCACTTTAAATAATTTCTCCCATTTTATAGGTTGCCTTTTCACTCTGTTGGCTGCTTCCTTTGCTGAAAGAAAAGGAAGCTTTTTGGTTTCATGTAGTCCTAATGCTCTATATTTGCTTTTGTTCCCTGTGTTTTAGGTATCAATCACCTTTTATAGTTGATTTACCTCCCCACTTGTCCACTGCCCAGGAGGTAGTCACACTGCTGGTCTTTGGCCACATAATGATTTTTATTTATTTTGCTGGCTTCTCTTTTCCCTTCTACCTCCCAAATCCAGATAACTTCCCAAGATCTTTCTTCACTCTTCTTGTCACCATTTTTTTAAAGTCTCAGCTTCACTAAATTAATTTAATATCTCATCTTCACTTAAAAAATTCTACCAAGTAGTTCCACATACTTTTATTTTTCTGATTAATTTGGTAGGTACCCACCAGCCTCATTAGGAATATCACTCTCTTGAATGTTCTTCCACCTGAAAGTCTCTAAGAAACCCAGGGAATTATTCAGTCCTAGGGGGTATTTCCTTTCTCCAAACAGCCCACTGAGTTAGAACTGGAGAATTGTTATTTCTTCACCCACACCACAGTTTGAGTATTTCCTGTAAAATAGAAGCTCGTTTCCTGTTGTGATGATGCCCTTGATGATGCTATGGATGCCCTTAGGCCTCAAGAGTGTCCCAAGTGTGAGAACCATGGTTCCACCTCTTTGGTTCCCAGGTCTAAGGTCAGTTTTCAGTTCCAAGCATAATATCATACCAGGAGGCCAATGATATGATGTGGCAAAAACAGCCCTCCCTACGAGCCTTAGGCTCCTGGGTTTGGTGTGAGGTAGGGAATGACTGTAATATGAGTGACAGTGTAGTAAGTCATTTCAGAACCTGGGTTGTAGAGTTTATTTCCAAATATTAAATATTTTAGTATGAATGCTAATGAAATGAATAGTATATATTGGCCTTATATCTCCTCTACATTAATGGACTGCTATTGTCTCTAAAAAGAATTGAAAATAATAGAAATATTTAGTGCATCCAAAATTAATTAGTCCCTTCAACATCCCCCTTCTCTGTGTCCAGATCTCCTAAAACATCATTTTTCATCTATTCTCTTCTCTGCTTTTGAAGAAAGAATTTGTCTCCTGGCCAAGGCTAATCCTTTCACCTTAATTACCCTAACACTTTTGTAAAGTGAGAAAAAAAAAGGCGCCTGGGAAACAGCAGTTTTAAGATGTTTACAAGGTAAATGCATGTAAAGCTCTTAGTTCAGTGCACATATTAAGAGATATTGGTTAAGCACCTACTATGTGCCAGCACCACTTGAGACACTACATATAGTAGAAACCCAGCAGGAAAACCTTCTGTCTTATACACTGTCCTAGTAGTTAAGCACTCAATAGTCAGCACTCAATAAACATTGTAGCCTCCAATTTTATTATGTCTTGTGTTATTATATTAATAAAATATAAGATTTTAGATGAAGAAGAGAAACTTCCTTGCTTCTTAAGAACCTTGACATTTATTCGTACTCCTCAGTGAAGCACAGAGGGATCATTCACTTAATTACTTGCTTGACAAAGTAAGCATTTATTGAATGGACATTTTAAAAAGGCAAGTGTTGATTCAGTTTCCTTCATAGAGAAAATGTCAACTCAATTAAAAAGTCATCAGACAAATAAAAGAAACAACCCAAAGGTAGCCTCTATTTTTAATACTGTAATTGTGAACACCATTCTTTTGAAGTGTGAAAACCTAAGTACTTAACTGTTTACTCATTTGTTTGGTGTGAGTTTTTTTAAATGATGGAAAATATGCATTTAAAATCAGGCATAGGAGAAAATTGTTACATTTTAAAAACCTTCTAGCTTTTATTAAAGGTACAGTGTAAGGATATAGTATAGTATAGTATCATAAAGATATAGGCTTGGAAATCCCTTTGACCTGAAACAACACCCACAAAAAACATACAAGCAAAAATATGAATAAAACACTGATTTTCAAGGCATGGAATTATAGGCAATGAAAATGAAGGACAGTTATTCCTAAGACACGTGAAGCAAATTGGATGAGCCCTGCAGTTGTCCCGGCTTACAGCTGTGAGAACATTTCCAGACAGAGCCCAGATGACTCCCTGAGTTTGGAAGACTGCACTGATAATCCAGGAAGTTACAAGGTGGCTGGAATTTGCAGGACAAAATGGGAAAAAGGGATATTTCTGCTCAAATAGAGAACCCTTGAGATCTGCCAAGGGTCACCTTCTCCTATTCAACAGAGAACTGAGTAGCCTGTGTGTGTAAGGAAGCCACCAAGGGAAAAAGGAAGAACAGTCTAAAAGAATGGGAGAGGATAGCATCTGGTGCTCACTCCTGGGTCGAGATATGTACCTACACCCATCAGCCTAGCCAGGAAACCCCATCATTTATGGGGCACAGAGTAGAGTACCCCGAAGGGTCTATCTAGGCACTATAATTAGTCCTACACTAAACACTGTTCTGCTGCCCCTGACAAATAAATACAAGACTCAGATATGTCAAATTGTTTCCACATAACTGTGCCCCAGAACATAGCTTAAGATATTTGTAGGACTATGAAGATAACCAGAACATAGCAAGATAAAATTCAAAATGTTTTATATTCAAAGATCACCACACATGAAGAGGAGCAGAAATAGGGTCCATTCTGAGGAGAAAAATCAATCAGTTGAAACTAACACAGATGCTTTTTAACATATGTTCAAAAAGTTAAATAGAGACATGGGAGATATGAAAAATTCTTAAATGAAACTTTTGGAGATGTTTGATTTATATGAAATAAAAATACACTCAATGGGATTGGTGGTAGATTCAACATTGCAGCTGAAAAGATTGGTTAACATCAAAACACTAATGGAAATAATCCAAAATGAAACACGAAGTGAGAGAAAAATTTTTTAAATGGGAAAAGACGACACTGAATTGTAGTCACTGAAGAAGAGGAAAGAATGGGTAAGAGAAAGAATTTTTTAAAGAAATAATAGCTGAAAATTTGAGGGCAACCTTAAATTCAAACACTGAAGAAGACCAATGAATCACAAGCAGAAGAAACAAATAAACTACTCCAAGGAACATGAAACTCAGGTTGTTCAGGCACTGGTAATAAAGAGAAAATCTTAAAAGGAGTCAGAGAAAAAAGACACCACATAAAGGGACAAACAAAGATAAGTAATACCATCTATTTTTTTGTCAGATATAATGCACCCGAGAGGACAGTGGAGCAAAAATGTCTTTGAAAATGAGGGCAAATAAAGACCCTTGTGAGCCATGTAAAACTGGAAGAATTCATCACCTAAAGAACCACATACAGGAAATATTAAGAGAAGTCTTTCAGACAGAAAGAAAATGAAGCCAGATGGAAATACAGATCTATACAAAGTGATGAAGAGCATTGGAAATTGTGACTATATTTGAAAGGCAGTTTGCAAATGAAAAATGTCTCCTAGCACTTCCCACCCGTAAGACTGAAATGAGGAAGATGCATAGTGAGGCCACAGCCTTGAGTGAGCACACCCAAGGACAGGGTCTGTTCTAGCAGAATCCCAGGAAGGTTTATGAATCCTGATTCAGAATGCTGTGCTGTCTCACTGTATCGAACTATTTGTAACATATGCAAACATATGGTAAATTAAAGTCCTTTAAATAATACAATAAAGAATGTCCATCTACTTATGAGGAGTCCTCTATGGTCCTCAGGTATTATGTTGTTAAAGTGTTGTCAATTCAAAGGTATGAGTTGGTTTCCTGCCATACAGAGAAATTTAAGATAATATGTTATAAAGACTGTGAATGAAAAATCTCCTAGAACTTGCATATTTTTTGAGGAAAGACTGATGAAAAAAGCAGAACTTGAAGGCAGAAGGAAGGAAGCTTAGCTGCACAAAATACATTCAGCAGAAGTCTTGGTACTCATTCTTTACAGATAATCTTTGCTGTCCTTCAGAGTATATAAGAATAAAAGTTTATCTCAAACACCATCATGCTTCTTAAGTTTTAGCTTCTTAAGTTTTCCCCAGAAGGGGAAAGTTGAGCTGTTCTATGTAGTGTCTCTTACATAGATACCCTAAATAATATCAACATTTAAAAAATCTGCTCTTATGAAAAAGAGCAAGGATATTCTTAATCATGTAGAGGACAAAATAGATCCTACTTTTTAAAAGTATCACCCAAGGGTGCCCCAGGGTAATAAGTAAAAATAACTCATCTTTTCTGGAAAGACAAATCCCTGCAGTGTTGGGAGTTTTAGTTTTCCAAAATTAATGGCAACCCTATATTTCATTATTTTTTCTTCATTCTTTTTTCTATCACCAAAACATAACTGTGCAGATAGTTTATTTTTTAAAAGAAGTTAAATGTGACATAGTAAATACATTTCTTGAAATGTTTATTTAAAGCACACAAGTTGTTATAATTATATTTATTTAAAAACTTAAGTCTATGGGTAAGTAAAGCATAAGGACTAAAATATGGTAGAAAGTCCAGTAGTTGGAGCAGCTAAGATTCTTGATGTACTGGCTGAATCATTTCTCATTAAAGCTAATCCTTTAACAGTGGATTTGGGGACGCTTTGTAGAACTATTCTTCATTGCTTTAATTAGCTATTTTTAAAAATGGTATAGCAAAGTTTCCAAGGTTATTACCTTAGTAACTAGCCTGTATAGAATCTATCATTGCCATTCTGCTGAAATTTAAAGCATAAGGAAGTATCAATTTAAGCATTATTTTTCTTCAATCTATAATATGTAAGTAATATGAGGATCAAATTAGTATACTGAGGCAGCTAGAAAACCAGCAGGGAAGAAATACTATACACCAAATGATAGAAGGAACCCTAACCATTAATCAAAAAGAAAATGAGCACCCCTATATTCATTGCATTGTTATTTACAATCAGCAAGATATGGAAGCAGCCCAAGTGTCCATCAATAGATGAGTGGATAAAACAACTATGGTACATTTACACAATGGAATACTACTCGGCCATAAAAAAGAAGAAAATTTTACCCTTTGCAATAGTATGGATGGACCCAGAGAACATTATGCTAAGTGAAATAAGGCTGTCAGAGAAAGGCAAATACCATATGATTTCACTCATATGTGGAATCTAATGAACGAACTGAACTAACACACAAAATAGATGGAGAATAGGATGACAGCTGGTGGGAGAGGGGGTTAGGGAGTGGAGGGATTAAGGAAAAAGGACTCATGGACATGGACAACCGTGTGGTGATTGCTGGGGGGAGGAGGGTATAAGGGGATGAAATGGTAATGGAAAAAATACAATTAAGATTTTTTTGAAAAGAAGAATGTTTCAGTTTTGTTATCTGTGAGCTTGCTGGTCATGCACCAAACATAGCATAGGCTAATTTTTTCATGGACACTGTCTCTTTAGTCCTCACCCCAACCTATGAAATAAGTATTGTAAACCCATTTTACAGATGATAAAATTGATATTTAGATTAAATAACTTACCTAAGGCTCTGCATCTAATTAATGGGTCCTAGGACTGTGATATAAACTTAGGTCTGCCTGAATTGCAAATTCTTTTTTGGTTCCACATCAACACTATTTGTTAAATTTGACATTTTGATAAATCAGATTTTTCCCCTCAACCATTCTGTCATTTGGGTCTGAATTTCACTTTTTACATAAATGATATAATTAATCTTTTTGGTGGTTTTCTTTCAGGAATTACAATTTGAAAGACTGACTCGAGAGCTGGAGGCAGAACGTCAGATCGTAGCCAGCCAGCTGGAGCGATGCAAGCTGGGGTCGGAGACAGGCAGCATGAGCAGTATCAGGTACTGGGCACCCCGCTCCCTGCAGCCTGGGCTTTGAGTTGCCGGTGAAAGTAAATTGCGGTGTTTATCTTTTCCTTACAAACCTGGCAGTGGAAGTGGAACATTCAGTCAGATGTTGGAAAGGAATTGTAACCGACCTGATTTAAGATGTTTAAAAGCTGCCCGAAATGGCCTGATTTGTCCTTGAAACTCTTTTAACAAAATTAATCCCCTCCCTGAATGCAAAGTATGCATAATTTTACACAAAGGAAGGCTTTTCATTCAGTCAACTTGCTTGAAGTCAGGAGATGCCATATCACAGTCTCCCAGTTTGCTCTTCTTTTCTAAACGATCCAAAGTTGCATGTTCTGGAAATGAAAGAGAGAACCTATATTGTTTACTAATATATGATGCTAAATTATAAAATAGCTCTTCCCATTTCAGCCACACATTCAATTGACATGTGTAAAAATACTTCAGATTCATAGAGAGAGTGATTATTCAATTAGGGGTTAGTTTGAGGCTATGAAATGTGTAAAAACTAAACAAAATATAGTCATTTGACACAGAATAAATGATCCATTCTAGGACCTTGTTTTTATATTTAAAAATAAAAGTGTATGTGTGTATGAAATAAACATACATAAAACTCTATATTTCAACTTACATTTCTCAGGAATGCATTGTACTTTTCTGTCATCTTGTTCTTTGTTGATTTTGACACTATGTTTTTAGGGAAGTGTCTTGGTTAAGGAAACAATAGTTACTGTTGCAAATAAATTCCAACATTGTAGTAACTTAACACACGAGCAGGTTGCTTCTCATTCATGCAACAGGTAGAAACAGAGGATGCTGGTCAGGGAACTGCTTCTTTGCTTCCCCCCTATGTCATGAGCAAGGACTCAACTTCTCTCTTGAGAACCCCTGTGGCCTCATTGTCAAACATATTACTGTACCCACGGCCCATTGGTGAGAACCAGTCACATGGCCTCTCACAGATGGGAATGGGGCAGGGATTCCTAGTCCTAGGGTGTATACCCACTCTGCCCAGGAAGTTTGAGTTTGGTGAGCTCTTAGCTACCTGCTGTCACAAAAGACTAAAACATTGTATCCATTGCTCTAATGCATTTATCATTGAAAGAGTAAATTTGCATTTGGAATGTTTCATTTCGGAGGCACCTGCCTTTAAACATTGTTCTTGTCTACATGGAACCGTGGTAAACCTTTAAATAGAAATCATCCCAACTCACACTGTTAAACTAGGTTACTTGAATTGCTATCATTGTCAACTGCAAAGCTGTATTTGGAATATGTATGTGGAAGCATATCCACTTCTGTGTAGTGCCTTGGCAGCAAGAAGCAGCTAGCAGGTAAATTGTGAACTCTTAAACTCATCCCACACTTGTCTGAACACCAAGTTAATGGAAGCAGGATGGACAAGAAAAAGAAAAATTGAGTTATGTCCATTTGAAATTATGTTTAGAAGGTTGACTGGTGGAATGTGGTGAGGCTAAGGTAGGAAGAAAGCTAGTATTTATAAGAGTGTACTGTATTCCTATTACTGCATGTACCTAAGAGCTGTTTTTTCTTGTTGAACACCTTATGAGAAGCTAAGCTTCTTGGGTTTGGGAGTTCATAAGCAACACTGAATTAACGTCTATTTTGCTTTGAAATTAGTCATTTCCTTATTGGTCTGATTACCTGTTGAATTCATATTCCTAATCTTTCTGTGTGATATTTTTGTACACTGTACATTTTTTATTTTGTTTCACCAATTCTCAGCCCGTGGTAGGAGCAGGTCTGGGGGACCATGTTGTATTTGGTGCCTTAATCCCCAGCTTTTGATTGGATCAGAAATGGATGTCTAACTCAAGGGTGGTCCATCCGGTGACAGACCTGTGAGAAATTGGGCTCTTACTCTTTAGAATGTGAACTAAGTGATCCCAAATCTGTGACATCTTGTGCTAAGTGCTAGGGGATGGTGGCCATGTGCTTTGTGTATTAGTGGGGGAACCTATGGTGATGGAGGGCAGTTCCACAGAGAGAGACCGTATTGTTGTTGAAAGTTAAAAAGACCAGTGTAGTTATCACTAGGATTGGTTGCATTATAGATGTTGCATCTATGATATTTCTTTTTAAATTCTTAAAAACTCTTCTCCCCTTGCCTTTTATTTGATTGAGCTCATTTCTTTTGGGGGGTGGGTAGGCGTCCAAAGTGCCTTGGATAGAACACGTCAGTGAACTTCCAGAGTAAACAGAAACATTTTCCCTGACAGCGTTTGGTTCTTCACACTCTCTCTTGTATCTTTAGCTCAGAGCTCATAATACATTATCAGTAATTCTGTGTTAAATGTGCATTAAGTTATTGTGACACTGCCTAGTTATTCCCCCACTATATACCTCTATAATATTCAGCCTTCATCAAACTTTATTGTTTTGTATTTTGGAAATCTCTAAGGTATGAATCTGCATTTAAATAATACAAGCAATTTACTTATATTTCACTGGAGAAAACCTAATGCATACCTTCCGTTGTTTTTTGTTTCCCCCTAACCTAGTTGTTTGCTCAGCTTCAGAAATGTACCTTTGGAAATTCAAGTCTTTATTAACGGTGACAGACTAACTTAGCACATCAAAAGAAATATTTAAAAATAAAAAAATACAATATAAATGATTTTTGAGAAAAAAAAGGCAGGTAAAGAAGTCTGGTAATTTAGGTGTTTCATACTTCTTAGGGATAGAGAGAGGGGTAAGAGAGTGCCATAGAAAAAATAAAACAAAATCAAATATTTCTCCGATTTTTTATATACATGGTAAAAATGACTGATAATTATAGTGTGGTTTTTCACCGCCTTTATTGGTGATAGGAAATTGCTTCACCTGATTCCGAAGACCTCTTTTTGGTAATCACACTGACAGTTTAAACTCACTGAAAAATATTACTGGTATGCATTTATAACAGCCAACTTTATACTAGTCAATCAAATAAAAAGTGAGAGCACTGGAAGTTCGGAGAAGGGAGAACCTGCGACATCCACTGTTACCACCTACCAGCTTCGGCATGCAAGTATCTAGGGTAGACGTAACTACAAATAGGGCCATTGTGATCTCTGAAGCTCTTCACAGGCTTTCTGAACACCCCAATGCATATCGCAGCTTCCAGAATTCAGGTCACTTAGTGGTAGTTTAAGCATTATCATTCTTCTACAAAGAAATAATTAATGCTTCTCATTGAAGCTATAATTCTGCCATTTCTTCCGTGTTTGACTTTCCTCACTCTATTTCCAGGCTAAACCTTTTCAAGCTGTTGGACTCTTCTCCCTTCCTACACCTAGTTTGGCCCCATACCTTCTCCATGATTCCTCAGAACTTTCCATATCTGAGGCTGGAACATTATTTATACTGATGATGCCCTTTATTTAGGATCATGATCAAATCTCTCTTGCTAGTAACCCACTCCCACCTTCTGGCCAATTGTGATTACTTGGCTCACACCTGTCTCTCAGGTAAAGGCTTGTCCATGAAGTCCTGGTCTAGCAGCCCCATGAGCCATTTATTTCTTCCCAGGCAAGTCCCCAGACTCCTGTAACAGCACTCTTAACTCATTCCTCTGATTGTAGTCTACACAAATCTATCTTCCACATGGTGTGAGTTCAATCTGTATAATGCATCAATCAGAACCATGTCTATGAAGGACCTTTTATTTCCCACTTCAGCAACTTCATAACTATACCACTCCCTCCCATCTCAGTGCCTAAGACCAAGTAATCCCTTGCATCTAGAATATCTTCCCCCTTTTCCCTGCCCCCCCCACAATGGACTATTCAGCTGAGGGCCTGCACCCTTCTGAATGCCTTCTTGACCAATCCAAATAGGGCCATGTGTCCCCTTTTTTTGGAGTCATTAGAATTTAGCAATGTACTGGGGATGAGTTTCTGTTGACCCTTCTAGAATCCATGCCACAGAATATTTTAACCTTCAGTCAAAGGATGTGTAGGGATTTCTTAAGTGCTACTAAAAATTTAAGGACAACTAAATTGATGTCTACTCATACTCCTTAATTCTAATGGGCACTAAGAACATAATGGGAGAAATGGATTCAAATCAGATTTGGACATATCTTATAAACTCCTAAAGAGGACCTGGCTCTTAGAAGATTGAAGATGAGTATGATGAGGAGGAGGATGACAGTGATCTAGAGCTCCGAGACAAAGGAAGTCAGAAATTCAATGCTAGAGAGACTTGACACATGATAAATTCTTCCTTGCTGGTGTGGGTAGCAGTGCACATGGCTCCTAGAGGCTTAAAACAACCCCAAATTTACAGCCAACAAAGACAAGAGGACCTCAGTCCTATAACCAACAGGAATGAATTCATTTAACACCCTGAGTGAATGATTTGGAAGTGGATTATCCCCAGAACCTCCAAAAAGGAGATAGCACAGCAGAAACTGCTGATAACCTTGCAAGGCCCTGAACAGAGAACCCCGTTATGCCCTAACTCAACTTTCCAAAACTTTCCAAACTATAAGCTAAAAAAAAAGGACATTGTTTTAAATATCTCAGTTGATAGTAATTGGTTATGCAGTAATAGAGAATGAATACAATGGTTTTCAATAGTTTTAATTAGATATACAGGGTTAGGCAAAAGTAGGTTTACACTTTTGTATGGAAAATAATACAATTAATGAATAATTACATGAGAATAAACTTTTTCCTCTGCTCACAACTATGAACCTACTTTTGCTTCACCCTGTACATTATAGCAAGTTGAATTATGGAAGTTTTTTAGAGAAAACAAATTTTACTCTGTGATTATCTGTATTCCATTCAATATTTTAATTTATATATCCAGTTTTATTCTTCATGCATTTACACATACATCTGGATTTACATATTAAAACAATGTACTGTTTTGATTCTAAGAGGTGGAGGTATTTGAATGTGGAATAGAGTTGTTATTTCAAGTAGAATAAGGACAGCTAAATAAAGCAATCATTTTAGTCTCATCATATTTATAATGTAGGTACCCAAGAGTGATTGGTGTTATATATATGACATTTGTCCAGAAGCTATCCATACATGTAATATGAAAAACAGAGACATTTATTGAAGAAGATACAAGATACAAGAAACATTGTTTATAGGACAATGAATGATGCCTCAGTTCCCTTCAAAGTAGGCACCTTGGGACCTCACACAGTTCTCCCAATCGCCATCAGTCTCTCTGTCATTTTCCTGGATCTCATTGACAGTCTGAAATCTCTTCTCTTTCAATGGTGATTTTAGTTTTGGGAAAAGCCAGAAGTCCCAGGGCACCAAATCTGGGCTGTGAGGGGCTGAATCAGCTGGGTGATTTGATGTTTTGCCAAAAAACTCTGCATGCAATGTGATGCAGCCTTTTGAATCATCTAAATAGTTTCCTCAGAGGAATGTTCAAACTTAACGCAAAATTTGGTGCACATTCATTGCTCTACTTGCTCAGTCATTTTCAGTGTGATGGCCACACAGTTCACATGCTCACGCAATGGCATCTACTGCCCCCACTGACTGGTACAGTGAAGTTGTCATCGGTCATGCATGTGCACTCCAGTCCACTCTCCTTGGCTGCCAGGCTGGATTTTCTAGACAGATCTCATATCTTTAAAATGACAAAATGTAATATATACATGAAAATATCTTGCTTCATATAAGAATATGCTCTTTCTTTCACACGGATGAACTATTGAATTTCTTGCAAGCACGTTTTCACAAAAATTTGCCATATTTTGGAGAGTGGAATACAAAATGAATTCATGTTACAACTGTTATGAAAGGTCGTTCTCTTCACTAACTAACTTCTGTGAGTCCAAATGCCAACAGTTCTATAAATAGTGTACAGATCTTTTTCATACCTACAAAGAAGCCAGGATTATTTTAGAGAAAATGCTGATTTCTAGTTAAACTAGTTAGTGGTGAAGAAACACAAGTCAAATAGTCCTGTATTTTTGTATCAGAATGAAGTGTATATATTTAAAAGTATGGTCACTAAGCTTTCTTAAGAAAATAAACCATATGTGAATATAACTGTTTCTCAGCCATACATTTTGTGCTTTTTTTATTTTTCTATAGGACATTATATTTAAACAAGTAGATATTGATGTTTATTCTTTTTAAAATGAAGGAATAAATCTTCCAAAATCCTTTATTTTTAAAAATTGATATCTTAGATAATTAAATAATTACTTTTAAAATTCTGTATTTTTAAAATTTTATTATGTTGCCATTTATACATATACACATATTTCCAAACACAGTCATCTAGCCAAATGTAAGAAAATAACTCATAGTCAGAATTCTAGATTCTTAACACCAATAAATAGATGTTTGCCAGTTTAAAAAATAATCACTTTCAACTGAATGATTTTTTATTTTATTTTTTCATTAAACACAGTTTTGTAATATTTTATTGTTATTGTAGTAAGTTGCTCCCATTCTTCTCCCTTTGTCCTCCCTAACCTAGCCCACCCCCCCACTCCCACAGTCAACCCCCGCCTCCTGTTGGCCATGCCCATGGGTCACTCATACATATTCCTTGAATAGTCGCTTCCCCTTCTTTTAAATACATTTTTACTTTTAAATTTAGAGAATAGTTGTTGGTTTCCATGTTCATTTCTCATGTGGTTAAAATACTCTTCCAATAAAATCATAATGATTTATTTAAATGAGACATTTAGTTTATTGAATTTGTAATCAGATTAACATTGCAGTGGTATTTGTGAAGTCGTTTAGAAGTCTGCTTCATTATAAAAACAGAGACAAGAACCAAATATAAGGACTGTAGACATATTTTAGCATTGTTTTCTACATTGCCAATTTTGTTACTTTAAAACAAGTATATTTCTTGTTTCCTTCTAATCTAAATTCCAGAGCAGGAAACTTCCTCAAGAATATTCCTGATTGTCTTAAGTCCCTTCATGACCCCCTATTCTTGTTTTAACTTTTGTACACCCATCTTTCATATATATATATTTCCATTTCCTGGTCTCTTATAGCTTGCTTTGAACACTGAAATTCTTCTTTTAGGATTTCCTGTTACAGTTTTTCTCCTTTTTCCTACATAAATTAAGATGGATGTTCTACAATACTTGAATAGTTCCTGGGTCCTCAGGACCCACATTCATGCTTCCTGCACCTTTGCATTTCTGCTCAGGTCTCCACTCAGATTGATCTCTTTCTCATTCAGAAAGAGCCAGAACATTTACAGGTATTGCTTGTTTAACTGGGATGTACTTATTTCTCCAGTCATCTTCTTTCTTCTCCCAGTTGTCAGGCCTCTGAGCATTTCCCAGCCTGCTTGGACTCTAAGATCACTATGCTGAGCCATCTTGATAGTACCTTATTGTCCTTTGCACTCCTAATCCTGTAGCAATATTTACAACGTGGATTAAAGCTGCTGTCTTCTCCTCACCTGCAGTGAGACATTGTTGAGCCTTGTCAACAACCAAGCAGGTGCTGTTCCTCTTCTCTTTTCTCCATTGCTCTCTAATTCCTCAAGCACAGGGATGGAGTAGATGCCCAGGAATGGCCAGCACATGATAACTGTTCAGTCAATAGCAAAGGAATAACTAAACGGATAAGTATACAGTAATTCTATTACTGTTCTTATTCTTATTGCTGTTGTTTCAGAAAACTTGACAGTTTTATTAATCTATAAATATTCCCATCTCTCTATATTCTAGAATATATATTTTTACTATGACACATATATAATATAATAAATCATAATTCATATCAAATATTATATATTATTCTGACCAAGCACCATCAGAATAATTATGTTTCACTATTCATTCTAGTTAGTTTTCTTGTTAAAATGGTACCCTGGATTCCAGGGCCTGTTGGTTTGATGTACTCTTATGTGTGGAACTATTGTTGATCTAGTCTCATACTTTCACTCTGATCTTAAGACAATGATGATAATAGTGATAATAATAGCAATATTAGTGACAATTTTAATAATTATAATGGTAATATTTATTGAGCTCTTTCCATAGGCCAGGTACAACCTTAACTGGATTATATAGACCATGCCATTTACTCCTAGTGAACCCTGTGAATTAAGTCTTATTATTTAACATTGTAGATTAGAACACTAAGATTTAGAGAGGAAAATTCAATTTTTCCAACCTCTAACACACTGACTTTTGACCCCAGGTATCTTTATTCCCCAAGTACGCATGATAAAATGCCCTACTCCACAATGCTGTTGTTCAGTCTTAAATGGTGTTTTGAATTATGTCATAAAAAACCATCATCTAAGTAATTCCAGTCCATTTTCACCCTGGGCATGCAAACATTTTTGGACTTATTTTGTGCTTCTTTTTTCCTCCCCATCCCAATGCTTATAGCTGTTTTGAAGTTTTTCATCTGAATATGTTTCTGAGATTTATTCTTACACAAATGAGGTAAAAGCTGTTAATAGTATAAATTATCATTGCTTTTAAATACATCCAGAATCATTCATTATTCAGTTTTCTCTTGCAAATTGCCAATGGACAAATTGTACTAATAGTTATGTCCATAAAATGCTAATTATCCTATTGTCTTAGTCTCTCTGGCTGCTATAAAAAATACTGTAGATTGGGTGAATTATAAATGACATAAATATTTCTCACATCTCTAGTGGCAGGGGAGTCCAAGATCACAACTCAGGCAAATTTGGTGTCTGCTGAGAGCCTGCTTCCTGGGTCATAGATTTTGCGATGTGTCCTCACATGGTCAACTGCCCTGAGAATTTGATGTGGGTCCTGAAAAAGGTCGAATGCTTAAGACTTATAATCATTTGATATCTGTCTTATATCAGCTACTCTATCAACACTTTTGCATCAATTTCGAAGCCTGACTTTTCCCCCAAAATTATATCTTATATAAAAACTAATTAATTGTACACATAACAACCATGTACCAAATTTTAGTTAGAGGTTTTACATTATATAACAGGTGTTTTAGGAAAACTAATTCTAATATATTTTGAAATTTAATATTATGGTTCATAGAGAACTGAATTTTTGTACATTTAATTAGTCTGGAAATTTCTTCATATTTTCTCTCATCCTTAGAGCATTTTTAACTTAAACTCTGAAAGGTGAAGTTTGCAGTTTTATAACCTAGAGCTAAATATCATTATTGTGTTTTGATGATATTGCCTAGGTTTGCTAATTTCTCTGAATTTCATTTTTCTCAGCTACCCAAGTGGGAATAATGCTCCTTTGTAATTTAGTAAAGATTAAGTGAGGAATGTAAGTAAAGCATCTCACACACCATCTTGCACACTGTTACTAGCAAATCCTATCCATTTGTTTTCTTGAAGAATATACTGATAATCTTTTTATTGAAATCTCCTTCCTAATTTTTCTATAAAATATTATAAAATGGTCCCTCTAACTATGGGCTAAAATGATGTATAAGGTAATGCTGATTTGTCTCCTTCATAATATAGACTAAAAGCCCCACAGAAACTGACACAATGAAATGGAAGAAAGTTCAATTTCCCATTCACATGGCACAACATAACATGTCTCTGTACCCACTGCTGGAGCTGAAGGTGATACTGGTGATGTTGCACAGTTGTAAGAAGAGCAATGGTGCAAGGGTAACATATGTATGACAGGAAATGCTTAATAAATTAAGATACAGAAGTTAGTGACTCTTTGAATAGATGCTTTTCAGAGAACAGCTAGAGACGAATACATTGCCAAAATATGCATGCTCGTTGCTCTCCCTTGTGGTTTATGTGGAGAGATATGGTGAAAAGCTGAAGTGCCTGTTGGAGAAGGCATTTGTGTATCCATCATGTCCATTCTGCCTTTGCTCAGATGCCGTGGGTGCAAAAATTTTTACCAAATTGCTTTATATTGGTTTGTTCGTTTATATTTATTTAAGAGGATTGGTAACCAGTGATAGTTCAACTGACAAAATAACCATGAGCATTTGACTCACGAAGGAGAAGGAACTTTAGCATAAACCCTGGGGTAAAGACAGCTTGCTGAACACTGCGAACATTGTATGTTCAATCTAATAACATGGAAAGGGCGTCGAGGGTATAGCAGGAAGAGTGTTGTAGTGAGGGTGCAGAGGTCATGGTAGCAGCAGCAGCACACTCAAGGTGTGATTTGGGACAAGTCACTGGGGATTTCTGGGTTTCTGTTTTCTCGCATTAAGATAGGAAAAGCTAAGTGTCTAGGTTCCAGCTCTACTCATGTGCTCTTTGTATCATTAAAACACTGCATTATAGGCAGTCAGTCACATCTGAATGGTTTCAAATGGGGACATTATTTGAACTTATGTAAAAGTCCAAGTAATTAATTAGTCAGGATAGTAAGATGTTACCAAATAGAATTCATGCTTCAATAAAAGGCATATAGATGTCTATCTCTGTGTGTAAATAGTCCTCTTCAGTAATGAGATCTCCAGTTAGGTCAAGGCATGGACTTCATGTTTGGGGAAACACAGTCTAAAAGAAATTATAAGTATATTGTAAACATCCTTAGATTATCTAGATGTTTTTCTAGTTTAGCTTAATCCTGAGGTAAAGACAGCAAACTGGAACAGAGAAATCATGTGGAGAGGACCTTTTAATAAGTAATCATTGGTTCCATTAAAAAATATGTTATGAAGTACTTCTAAGGGTCCACCATGTTAGTAAGCACTCCTTATGCTTCAAACATGAATGTGATGCAGCTCCTGGCCTCCAGGGGGTTGCTGTCAAATACAAAGAAAGACATCTAAGCATGGAAAACATGATAAAATGTCTTGGTGCCACGAAGACAACAGGAGGTCAGAGGGATATTTATGTGTTAACAATGTGAAACATTGGCAGGGAGTGAAATGGGATAAAGGCACTACTCAAAGGGAAAGTCAAAAGTCAGAAGGACAAGAGATAATCTGGAATCAGTGTGGTTGGAATAGTGAGCCCAAGGCATAACACGGTGTTGAATAAAGGTACAGACAGGCATAACCATTCTGTGAGCAGCCGTATAGGTCAGGCCAGAGACCTCTGGACTTTGGGTTTTGTGGACTGAATGACAGAATGTGGAAGATGGATTTAACCAAAGAAGTGATGAGATGAGCTGTGGAGGATGGACTGAAGCTCGTGGAGGCTGGGGCCTGCAGCCCACGTTAGAGATGGCAGCTCTTGCCAGGAGTTAGGTCAGAACCCTGAAGCCAAGGTCCTAAGCATTTCCATGGTCTCCGAGTTAGAGTTAGGAAGGTCTGGGGACACATTTGAATCAAAAGAGACAATCACGGGAGTGCAAAACTATTTCAAAACATTTTTTTGAACATTTGGTAAGCTAGGCCAACACTGAGTTTAGCTTCTACCACAAGCATTGCCCGTTTTCAACAAGGAACCTTTGATTTTTTTTTTTTTAATTTCATGTATGTGAATGTATTCTAATTCCCTTTTTTCCAGGAGAAACTACCATAGAATTTTAAACTTAAGAGATTGCTGCGTTAGCAGCAGGCAGCAAAGATGTTGCCTAATTTGTTGACAGTAAAGCTGTATTCAGAAGCCCCAGCCTTCTCAAACATCTGTTTGCTTAGTACCTCAAGAGCTGAGGAAGTTGAACAATCTTCACACATTGTTGCTTAGTCTCATGCACTTATTTGAGAATGTAACTCTCAGCAAGATTTTATTGGAAAGCTCGATCCAAGGGATTGACTGCCAACTTTACTCAAAACTTTGCAATTAACCTCTCTCTAATGTGTAAGTGCCGGCCTCCACCTGTGGAGAACCCCCTGTCATTTTGACATTTCTCATTTAAGATAAAGAGTTTCATTCTGTCTTTGGGGACATACGTATTACCTGTCTATAATAAATACAAAACAAATACCCATGCTCTAATTTTAAGAGGTGGCACAGGGTGCTATTTAAGACAGTGGAGTTTGCAACCTATAAGTTTTGGATTTGAATCTCAGCTCTGCCTATTGCTATCTGTGTAGCATTGGGAAATATACTGGTTCTCCAGAAACTCCATTTATCTGCCGGTAAGTTGGGGAGAATAATACATCCCTTACAGGTATGCTGTAAGAGTTAAATGTGAAAATGTGTTTAAAACGAATAACAGTGTTTGTCACTGAAAAAGTATTCAATATATGTTGGTTGGTCCTCTTCCTAATTAGTTAATTAATTCATTACCATGACTCTTACAGTTCTGACTTGTCACATGCACAAGTAGATAAGAAATACCTTTGTCTTCACAGAGAGATATAGTTTATTTATTCCTTTTTATTTCTCTTTTATTTTTTGGGTGGTTATGATGATATCAAGTTAACTGAAGACAAAATATTCTAACTATTGCCATTTTCTGCCAGGGAGCACCACAGTAAAGAGGGGTTCTTAAATTAGTGCATGAACAATACGTATGCAATAATATAGTCATGATTCACTGACGCATCACACTGTTTAGGACACTGTCTCATCACTGCAAAAATTATATTTGCCCTCAAGTGGATAGTTGCCCAAGATCATTGTAGTTTTAAGTGTCAGTGTCCTACTATTAATAAGTTTCATTTCATGCCTTTGTAAGATGGTACTAGGAAATAATTTTACCAAAGAGATGAAAGAGAAGAAAAAGAAAATTCTCAATATTACCTAAACATTGAAATTGTTAGCATTTTTTAAAGCCTTGGGGTCTCTGACAAATTGTGGAAGCGAAGGGTTTCCCTCTGGAACTTGTATTTAAAAGCTGAAGTCTGTCTGTCTGGTCCCTAATTCAAAGAAGCATTGCCCATGGTCCTGTGGATATAAGTTGCTGGGATCAACAAAACAAAGAAAAAATCTACAGGAACATGGGTTTGTGAAGTCCTCCCTTGTGACAGGAAAGAGTGAAAGATCTCCTTCATTCATTTATTCATTCATTCATTCAACACATACATATATCATGGATCTATGATCTGTGTAAGACAGTAGGAGTAAAGCTCTGAATGAGGAAAGCAAATCCCCTGCCCTCCTGTACCCTACAGTCTTAACACTGCATTTAGGATATGACTTAGTAGGAATGTGAACAGATCTTTGGATTGTGAACACTTCTTTCAGTGTCTACAACAAAATGTTATAATCAAGTTAACCTTCATGTGCATGATTGACCACTTCATACTAAGAAGACACAGAAAATGAAGGATCAAAGTTCAAGAGAGATAATTAAATTAGCTCAATTCTATGTAATCTATCCTTGGGGGTAGTGGCACAAAAGTGTATTTTAAGCTTCAGTCTGACCATTTCACACACTTATTATATTTGGCTAATGAACTAACATTCCAGAGGGAAAAAAAATCAATCAGAACTTAGTTTGTGTGTGCAACTCATGGAGTCAGAACAAAGGAATTTATAAGCTAATGAAGAAATGAAGCTCCATAGAATATCTGAAAGTTTTAAAAGAAATATTAAAAACTTCAAAATAAGGAGATTTTAGGAAATAAGTTATAAAAGAGCTGCCAGTGTGTCTGCCAGGGGATTGGAGTCACCATTTTTCACAGAAGATTTAACTTACGTTATCATTCCCAGGGAGAATTTTTCATTTTCAGTTAGAAAAGTACAAAATCAAATAAAACTCTGAGATGCTAATTGAACACAATGATAAAATGAAATACTTCCAAATAAAAGTATTACATTAAAATGGACTAACTGCCTTTTTTTAAATGCTATCATTTATTAATAGGGCTTCAGTAATGAAGAAAAATATTTTTTAGATTATGCTATACAAAAGTTTTTAGAAAAAAAATCTTTTATTTTAAGACAGTGGCATACAGAGTATCACAAAGTCTATGATATATACTGTGGAGAATAAGTGGACTTTTTATATGCATGGTTTAGAAAACTGTTGTAAGCTTGCTTAGGAGTAGAAATTGATCATTGGGATCAGTAGTTGGAAACCATTCTCTGCCCTTTTCTCATGACATCTCTAACTCAGAGGTAAACAATCGACTGAACTTGGTGTTTATTCTTTCCCTTGGATTTCTTTATGTTTCCCCACATGTATGCATCCAAATATGCAAGATATTATTTGATTTGCCTGTTTTTGACTCTTATATGCTTGTTTTAAACTCAGCTATAATGTCTTCCAGATTTTTTTCCTGTTGATATGGGTACTTGTAGATTATGCCTTTTTTTAACTGATGTCTCCTAGTTTATCATGTGAATATGCCAAGTGCATGTATCTTTTCTCCTGAGAAGAACATTTGCAGAGTTTGCAGGTTTTGCTTTTAGAAACATATGGCTTAGGACATAATTATGCAGGGCACCTCATGAAGGTGTGCGCATGTCTCTTGGGCGTGTAGAGAAAAGTGCTGGCTTTCTTGTAGGGTTTGAACATCCTCAGCTTCTCCATAATGCCAAAGAACTTTCAAATGTTGCTGCACAAACTTACATTCCCATCAGCAATGAATACTGTATTGTTCCATATACACACAAAAGCTTACTCTTTTCAAAGTATTCATTGGTGCTGTTGTTGCGAATCTGGTGGGTTTGAAGTTTGCATCTCCCTGACTTCTGCACTAATAGCACTTTTTATAAATTTATTAAATATCCATTTTTATTCTTGCATTAAATGCATATGTATGCATTTTATACATTTCTCTATTTGTGGTTTTTCTTTTTCTTATTTTAATTTTCAATATATTTGGTTACTAATCTTTTGTTGGTTGAATGTTACAACCATCTTCTTACAGTTCGTTTTTTCGTTTTCTAATCACGTCCTCTGATGAACAGAGTGTTTATTTCAGTGTTGTAGGTTGATCAGTCTGTTTTCTTTAGAATTTATGGTTTTGGAATCTTGTTTAAGAAATAAAATCTCCTAAAACAACATTAAAACAATTTCCAATGTTTTAATCATTACAAAATTATACCAATTTTACATTAAATTCTTTAATTCACTTATAATGGACTTTTTTTTAACCTAGCAAAAGGAGTTTCGACTTTCTTCTTTTTCACATAAATAAGTAATTGTCCCAATGCCAGCTGTTGAAGAGATTGCCATTTGTCCCCTAAGCTATTATGACATCTCTGTCTATCATGTATCAAATTTTCACATGTGTATGTTCTACCTCTGGGAAATTGGGGGAGAATTACAGCTTTACTTTTTGAAATCTTCCTATTTATAAACTCAATGGCAGTCTTTTTTTTTTTTTTTTATGTACCTTTTGATGAAGTTTATGCATTTCTCCTTAAAAGCTTTGCACTGTTCTTCATTTCATTCCTTCTTAGGCTCCATGGAGTTTTTTTGTTGCCCTTGGAAATGTTATCTTTTTTTAGGAGGTACATTTGCTAAGAGATTATTTTTTATTTTAAAATGTAATTGATTTTTATATGTTGATCTGATAACAAGAAAAATTTGATAAACTTTTTTATTACTTCTATAATTTGATAGCATTTTTATTTAAGTAATCTGTGCAAACTATTTGTTTTCTTTTTGTACTGGTAAGAAGTGGGGTGGAGTAAGCAACCTTTTTCATTTAATGAATTTCTTTAATCGTTAGCACTATAAGAACTGCTGCAGGGTTATTTTTAATACCTTTATTGAGCTATAATTCATATAGCATTCAACTCACTTACTCAAAGTGTAAAAGTTAATGATTGATAGTATATTTATATAGTCTTGCAGTTATCACCACAATCAAATTTAGAACATTTTCATCACCCCCAAAAGAAGTCTCACACCCTTCCCAGCCTTTTCTGGGCATTTCAGATGAATGAAGTCATGCAATATGAGGTCTTTTATAATTGGCTTCTTTTACTTATTGTAATGTTTTCAAAGTTCATCCATGTTAAACCATGTATCAATGCTTCATTTCTTTTTATTTCCTAATAATATTTTGGTATGGATATACCACAATTTATCCATTAATGAGCTGTTGGACTTTAAATCATTTTCTATTTTGAATTATTAAAAATAGAGTGCTGCTTTGAAAATTCATGTGCAAGTTTTTATGTGCATGTTTTATTTCTATTGGGTATATAGTTACAAGTGGGATTGCTGGATCACTCTGTTTAATGTAGTTTTTTAATTATTATTTTTTTATTTATTGTTTTTTTCCATCACCATTCAATCCCCTTAGACCCCCTTCCTCCCAGCAGTCACCACACTCTTGTCCATGCCTATGAGTCCTTTCTCCTTTTTGCTCAATCCCTCCTCCCCCAATCTCCCCCCGCCCAATGGTTGTCATCTGCTCTCCATCTATGAGTCTGTCTCTGTTTTGCTTGTTAGTTCAGTTTGTTCATTAGATTTCACATATGAGTGAAATCATATGGTATTTGTCTTTCTCTGACTGGCTTATTTCACTTAGCGTAATGTTCTCCAGGTCCATCCATACTGTTGCAAAGGGTAAAATTTCCTTATTTTTTTACAGTCGAGTAGACTTCCATTGTGTAAATGTCCCATAGTTGTTCTATCCACTCATCTGTTGATAGACATTTGAGCTGCTTCCATATCTTGGTGATTGTAAATAACACTGCAATGAACATACAGGTACTTATGTTCTTTTGAATTAGTGTTTTGGGTTCCTTTGGATTTATTCCCAGAAGAGAGGTTGCTGGGTCAAAAGGCGGATTTAGTTTTAATATTTTGAGATGTCCCCATACTGTCATCCACAGTGACTACATCAATCTGTATTCCCACCAACAGTGCAAAAAGGGTTACCCCCTTTTCCCACATCCTCACCAGCACTTATTGTTTTTTGATTTATTGACGATAACCATTATGACAGGTGTGAGATGATAGATATCTCATTGTAGTTTTAATTTGCATTTCTCTGACGATTAGTGATGTTGAGCATCTATTCATATGTCTATTGGCCATGTGTACGTCCTCTTTGGAGAAGAGTCTATTCAGGTCTAGTACCCATTTTTTAATTGGGTTGTTTTTCTGGTGTTCAGTTTTGTAAGTTTTTTTTTTTCTTTTTTACAAAATTTGGATATTAACCCTTTATCAGATGTATTAGCAAATATCTTCTCCCATTCTGTGGATTATGTTTTTATTTTGTTGATTATTTCCTTTGCTGTGCAAAATCTTTTTAGCTTGACTAGTCCCCTTCGTTTATTTTTGTCTTTTGTTTCCCTTGCCTGGTGAGATATATCCAATAAAAAATTTCTATGGGAAATGTACGAGATTTTGCTGCCTATGTTTTCTTCTTGGAGTTTTATGGTTTGGGGTCTAACACTTAAGTCTTTGATCTTTTTTGAATTTATTCTTGTGTGTGGTGTAAGAAGGTGGTCTATCATTTTTCTGCTTGTATCTGTCCAATTTCCCAACACCATTTATTGAATAAACTGTCTTTAGCCCATTGTATGTGTTCTGTCGAATATTAATTGACTGTGAAGGTGTGGGTTTATTTCTGGGCTCTCAATTCTGTTTCATTGGTCTATGTGTCTGTTCTTATGCCAGTACCAGGCTGTTTTGATTACTGTGGCCTTGTAGTATAGTTTAATATTAAGTAACATGATTCCTCCAAATTTATCCTTTTTCTTAGGATCACTGTTGCTATGCGGGGCCTTTTGTGGTTCCATATAAATTTTTGAAATATTTGTTCTAGTTCTGTGAAATATGTCATTGGAATCTTGCTAGGGATTGCATTAAATCTATAGATCACTTTGAGTAGTATGGACATTTTAATGATGTTAACTCTTCCTATCCATGAACATGGTATGAGCTTTTGCTTATTTATATCTTCTTCAATTTCTTTCTTCAGTGTCTTATAATTTCCCAAATACAGGTCTTTAACATCCTTGGTTAGGTTGATTTCTAGGTATTTTATTTTTTTCTGAAGCAATTGTGAATGGAATTATTTTCTTAATTTCTTTTTTTGTTAATTTGTTATTGGCATATAAAAATGCAACTGATTTCTGGATATTAATTTTGTATCTTGCTACTTTGCTGAATTTATCAGTTCTAGTAGTTTCTTCATGGAATATTTGGGGTTTAATATGTACAGTATCGTGTCATCTGCACATAAAGACAGTTTTACTTCTTCCTTTACAATTTGGATGCCTTTTATTTCTTCTTGTCTGATTGCTTTGACTAGGACTTCCAGTACTATGATGAATAAGAGAGGCGAAAGTAGACATCCCTATCTTGTTCCTGATCATGAGGGGAACGCGTGTAGTTTTTGCTCATTAAGTGTGATGCTGGTAGTGGGTTTGTCATATATGGCCTCTATTATATTTAGGTACATTCCCTCTATTTCCATTTTCCTGGGAGTTTTGATCATAAATGGATGCTAGATTTTATCAAAAGCTTTTTCTGCATCTATTGATATGATCATGTGGTTTTTATCCTTCACTTTGTTTATGTGGTGAGTGACATTCATTGATTTGCAAATGTACCAACCTTACATTCTAAGAATAAATCCCACTTGGTCATGGTGTGTGATCTTTTTGATACATTGATGTATTCAGTTTGCTAATAGTTTGTTGAGGATTTCAGCATCTGTGTTCATCAGGGATATTGGTCTATAATTTTCTTTCTTTGTAGCGTTTTTATCTGGTTTTGGAATTAGGATAATGCTAGCCTTGTAAAATGAGTTTGGGAGCCTTCCTGCCTCTTGAATTTTATGCAATAGTTTCAGAAGGAGAGGTGTTATTTCTTCTTGAAGAATTTGATAAAATTTGCTTGTGAAGCTATCTGGTCCGGGGCTTTTGTTTGTTGGGAGTTTTTGATTACTACTTCAGTTTTATTAGGTGTAATCTGTCTATTCAGATTCTCTGATTCTTCCTGATTTTATGCTTCTAGGAATTTATCTATTTCATCCAGTTGTCCAGTTTGCTGGTATATAATTGTTTATATTTTCTTACAGTCCTTTGTATTTCTTTGGTGTCAGTTGTTATTTCTCATCTTTCATTTCTGATTGTATTTATTGGATCTTTTATTTTTCTCAACGTCTCTGATTCAAGATTTGTCAGTTTCATTTATTCTTTTGAAGAACCAGCTCTTGGATTCATTCATCTTTATATATATATATATATATATATATATATATATATATATATATATATATTTTACTCTATTTCATTTATTTCTGCTCTAATGTTTATTATTTTCTTACTTCTCCTCACTTTGGGCTTTGTTTGTTGTTCCTTTAAGTGTTAAGTTAGATCATTTGAGTTTTTTCTTGTTTTTTAAGATAGGTTTATAATGCGATGAATTTCTCTCTTAGGATTGCTTTCCCAATGTACCACAGATTTTGGATTATCGTGTTTTCATTTTCATTTGTTTCAAAGTACCTTCTGATTTCTTCCTTGATCTCATTGTTGACCCATTCATTGTTTAATAACATGCTATTTAGCTTCTATGTCTTTGCATGTTTTTCAGTGTTCTTCTTGTGATTGATTTCTTGTTTCATAGCATTGTGGTCAGAAAAGATGCTTGATATGAAATCAATCTTCTTAAATTTATTGAGAGTTATTTTTTACTTAATATGTGGTCTATCCTATAAAATGTTTCATGTGCACTTGAAAAGTATGTATATTCCACTGCTTTGGGGTGAAATGCTCTGAAGATATCAATTAAATCCATTTGATCTAGTGTGTCCTTTAAGGCTGCTGCCTCCTTGTTGATCTTCTGCTTGGAAGATCTATCCGTTGAGGCCAATGGGGTGTTAAAATGCCCAACTCTGACTATATTTCTGTCACTCTCTCCCTTTGTGTCCATCAAGATTTGCTTTACATATTTAGGTGTTTCTATTTTGGTTGCCTAAATGGTTACTTAGGGTTATATCCTCTTGTTGAATTGTTCCCTTTATCATTGCGTAGTGTCTTTCTTTGCCTCACTGTAGTCTATTTTGTCAAATATAAGTACTGCTACCCCGGCTATTTTTTCTTTTCCATTTTCAAGAAACGTCTTTTTCCAACTTTTTACTTTTAGTCTGTGTGCACCTTTCCACCTGAGATGGGTCTCTTGGAGGCAGCATATATGTGGGTCTTGTTTTCTTATCCATTTGGCTGCCCTCTGTGTTTTGGTCCAAGCATTTAAGTCATTTACATTTGAGGTGATTATTGATAGTTACATATATAGTGCCATTTTATTGCTAAACCGTTTTCCTGTTTCTTTTTTTTTCTTTTTTCTTTTCCTTTTTCTTTCTTCTTCTCCTTAAAGCAAGCCCTTTAACATTTGTTGCAGTACTGGTTTGGTGTTAACAAATTCCTTTAGCTTTTTCTTGTCTGGGGAGCTCCTTATTTCTCCTTCAGTTTTAGATGATAGCCTTGCTGAGTAAAGCAGCATTGATTGTAGGTCCTTGCTTTTCAACACCTTGAATATTTCGTACCACTACCTTCTGGACTGAAATGATTCAGTTGAGTAATCAGATGCCAATCTAATTGGTGCTCCCTTGTAGGTAACTACCTGCTTTTCTCTCGAGGCTTTTAGGATTCTCTCCTTGTCTTCAAGCCTTGCCATTTTAATTATGATGTGTCTCAGTGTGGGTCTCTTTAGTCCAACTTGTTTGGGACTCTCTAAGCTTCCTGGACTTGTATGACACCTTCCGCACCAGATTAGGGAAGTTTTTGTTCATTATTTCTTCAAATATGTTCTTGATCTCTTACTCTCTTCTCTTCTTGGTATTCCAATAATGCAGATGTTGTTATGCTTCATGTTGTCCAAAATGTTTCCTAAGCTCTTCTCATTTTTAACATTCTTTTTTCCTTTTGCTGCTCTGCATGGATGTTTCTTTCTACCTTGTCTTCCAAAATACTGATTTGATCCTCTTCTTCATCTAACCTACTATTTATTCCTTCCAGTGTGTTATGTATTTCAAATGTTGCATTCTTTATTTCTTACTGGACCTTTTTCATGGTTTTTATTCCTTTTTTTTCATGCTGTTGAGTATCCTTATAATTATTACTCTTAACTCCCTGATAAATTGCTTGCCTCCATTTCATCTAGTTCTTCGGGAGAATTCACTTGTTCTTTCTTTTGGGATCTGTTTCTTTGTCTTCCCATTTTGGCTGCTTTTTTGTATTTTTGGCCTTAGTTGTAAAACTAATCAGCCCTTAAACTGATCAGTTGTTAATCTGATGAGGCTGTAATCAGCAGCCTGGCTTCAGCACCACAGGGTGGGGAAGAATAATTCCTGTGTGTGGAGGTATTGTTCCCCCTCAGGCTAATGCCATCCAGAGAGGAGTGCTTTTCCTGAGAGAGATGGCCCCTGCAATATGGGGAATGACTCAGCAGAGGGATCCTTGTGGCTATTTCTTCAGTTCTCTCCCCAACACCATCAACCCTAGACTCTCCTTAAGCATCTCTAGTCTGCTCTGCTTTCTTCTCTGCCGGAGTCCAGGGTAAGTGGCTGAAAATGAAATTTTTTGTGTTGGCCCTTTAAGAAGTTCTGTGAGTCTCCAGCCATCTCTCTCTGGCAGACAGAAAGCCTGCTGCTTTCACAGCTGGATGCTATCTGGGTTTCTTTCCCGCCTGATGCTGTAGGCTGGAGAGCCCAGCTTGGGGTTTAGAGCCCACACTTCTCAGGGGGAAACCCCCAGCCTCTGAAATATCCCTCCAGCACTTCAACTGCTGCCTGTGGGAGCCCAGTCGGCCCTCTCGTGTTTCCTCTGTACTTTCTACTGAGTCATGTTGTGATGAAGTGGTTTCTTTTGTCTGTCTGTGAATATCAGGCTTCTCTACACCTAGTGTTCAGTTGGTTATTCTGGATGTTTTCCCTGCAATTTAGTTGTAATTCTAGATTGGTCCTGGGAGGAAGTTAGTGTAGCTTCCACTTACTCTTCTGCCATCTTGGATCTCTTAATGTTGTTTTTATAGATTCATTTTATCTAGTTAAGGTCATTTCTTTTAATTCTACTTTGCTAAGTATTTCATCACAAGAACTATTAAATTTAGTTGTTACAGGTTTCAATAGCTCATTGCCTTTTGTGTCTGAATAATATTCTGTTGTATGGATAAGAGTACCATTTGTGTATGAAATTCAATTAATTAGTAAAACACAACAGAATAAAGCCAAACCGGCCAACAAAAAGCCTTCAAACTATCTAGTAGTTACAAACATGTATTATAAGCAATACAAACACGCATTGTACAACTATATGTGTGCACATATATTACATATATTTTTTCCTGCCCTGAACCCCATTATCCTGCTACAACTTTCTTAGATCATGGAATGCCTATATATGTGGAGAACAATCACCTTGAGTGGACAGCACAGCTGGTATATTTCAATCTTTAGAAACATTTTTACAGCCTGGAATGTTTCCAGACTTAGTCTACACAGAACTTGATAAGAGGGCCTGCCCATTTTGACAGTCTCTGAATAGTTTTCCGAGTTAGACACTGAGAAGTCAGTGATTTTAACTGCAGTTTATTGAGCAGACTCATAGGCAAACTTTCAGTCTACTTACTTCTAATACCTGCTTGTGACCCCAGAGCATGGTTAAGAGGGGGTATATGCACATTTATTGAGTTCCACAGATGCCCAACAATCACATATCTTGCTTATCCTAAGATTTTTATGTGAAGACCCAATGTTAATAAACAAGAATACTAGAATTCAGTCATGAAGTTCAGGGAGAGCCTTTGGCCACACCCCAAATGTTTAGCCTTGCTGTAGGTTTTCTAGGACCCACATAAATCAGACATAGGGTCATGCTTTATTAAAGCTTTGTAATATTCCAGAAGAGGAGTAGGGTTTTCATTCACACACAATTAGAGAGTGAAAATGGAAGCCATTCTCTTTTGTATGTTTACTGAGAAACTGCTTGAGTTGAGTTGTATAACAAACTTTCATTTCTTTCAAAAGTTTAATTTTAATAACTTGGCTGAATTATATACCTTCTTAAGTTTATTATTAAATACACAATCTTTTACCACTTTATCTTTATTTAAATGATACATGCAAAAGAATTTTTTTAATGGTAAAGTGTGATAGAAATGAAAATTGTTGTGGATATTTATAAAACATTTTTGTATTGCTAGCTGCTGTATATCACCAACTTATGTTGGCAGCTGTAGCCGTCAAATTGTTCATTTTAACACTTAACAAGGTTAATACTCAGAATTATCATCCTGAGAGTTTACTCAGAAAATGAACAGAAAAAATCTGAAATGTTAAAAGGATATTTGAAATAATGAAAAAATGGAGTCATTCTTTTATTTTACATTTTCTATCTATTCTTCTTTCCTTCAGAAAATGTTGTTTTTACCAGTCAGTAGGTCTTTAAACATTATACAGGGCAAGGGGTTAGAATTTGGCACAATTTGTTATTTTATTTATTTATTTATTTATTTATTTATTTATTTGAGAGAGAAAGAGAGAGAGACATTGATTTGTTGTTCTACTTATTTAATGCACTTATTGGTTGATTCTTATATATGTTCTGACGGCAGATCAAACCCGCAACCTCGGCATAGCAGGACAATGTTCTAACCAACTGTGCTACCTAGCCAGAGTAACACAACTCATTATTGATTATGAGTATTTACTAATTCTAAGATTCCAGAGTATCCTCTGGAGTTTCCTCTGCAGCAACTCCTCCCACACAGCTCTGGCTCTTGGCTGATAGAACCATTTAAGTTATAATGTGCATTCTCAACAGGAGGCAGTGATGTCCTCAAAAAGGCAAAACTTGGTTTGTGTTGGTTAAGGGCAAAAAAGCCCTAAGATATTATAGTAGTCTGTTGTCCTTCAAAGACCACAGTACATTAACAGCTATGCAGTATATCTATGGGGTTAAAATTATAGGGGATGGGGGTGGAGACTTGAGGTGGCAAAGGTCTAAAGACTCCTCTAGGTGACCTATACTGGGGAAAAAAAGACAGAAAAATATGACTCAGGATACGGAGATTTCTCTCATAAAACTCAACTTCTGGGGCCTGATATACATTTGGATCCACGTGCCTGAGAAAAGTTTATTGTCGTCAAGTAATAGAATCATTTTAATGTAGGTATAATATCCAAATGTTCCCTTATTAAAGGTAGAAGTATTTCTTGTCCCTTATCTATAGCCCTTTATAGGAAAATGTAAGCATGTTTGTAATTCTCTAAGGCTAAAAGCTTAGTTATGTATTTTCCCTGACCCCTAAACTCTTGTCACTACATTTAATTTGGGAACTGTGTTTTGTTTTTTGATGTCCTCTTATGGTGACAGCCATAGTTTGAGAAAATCAAAGTAATAGAAATGACGATTCTTTTCTAATTGGGGTGTGGCGTCTCTAAAATAGAATTTTTAGTTATGGTTACTTACCATTATCCCAGAAACTAGCACCAAACTACTATAAGTAATAGTTAAATGTGGCCCAGAGTGTTTTACAATGGTGGTTCTCAAACTTGGATGTACTCTGAGAATCACCTGGGATGCAGAAACACACTGATGTCTGGGTCCCAGGCTTGGAGAGTCTGATTTCACTAGTCTGAGGAACCTAGGAACCCTTAGCTTTTCAGTTACCCTAGGTGACTCCCCCAATGCAACCAGGGCCTTGGCCTGTGCTCTGAGCTCTTGAACAGTCTCTCTCCTTCATTAAAAATGTCCAGGGCTGTACTCACTGGGCTTTGGATCAGACCAACAGCTTTGTAGTGTATATAGTCTAGTCCTCGATATCTCTATGGGAGGGCTGGACTGTGAGTTTTCAAGAGACTAGTTTGTAGCATTTGTCATTTTGAAATAATAGTAGCTGATAGCCACTGGGCCCTTGCCTGAGGAGGTAACTTTTTAAATTCTCATACTTAACTATGAGGTAAGTATAAACTTTTTTATTTTTCATTTTCAGGTAGGGGTAAAACAGTAGGAAAGAATTAACTTGGAATTTGAACATGGGAATTATGATCACAGGTTTGGGTAATGACCATTTTCTCTACCTCCTCTGGGATTCTCATGACTCTTGCAAATAATTATGAAGCACTTCCAAGGAGCAAGAGGATTGGTGAGATACAAAGGTGAAGGGGAATAGGCACAGCCCTCAAGAGGACCTATCCTCAATAGTCTCATAGCGAGGCATGTGTCATAAAGAACTATGCTGGCAACTTTAAAGTGTGCTAACGGGGGACTTTGGAGGAGGCAGAGATTTCTTGCAGCTAAAGTAAGCAGCAATATTATAGATGTAAATGCAGTTCAGTTTAAACTGGAGCCGTGTGAAATAGTGTGTACATTTGGAGAAATATTAGGTCAAGTATACGAAATTTAGAATAACTGACCACTCAATCTGTTGCTCTAGCAATTTCATATGGTTCAGCCTATAAGAGAGGGCAGTTCTAGGAGAGAAGTGAGCATATGAAAGATAGTTCCATGAATGTCCTTGTAGATACTGATGACATAGCATTAGCTGGACAAGGGCTGTGAATCCCACTGGCCATTGGAGTCATCCATGACCTGCTAATTGCACCAATATCACATGGAGCCAACTCTTGCAACTGAATGATTTGCTCATCTAGACCATGGATCCATTCTAATGATTACTCAAACAGCAGTAGTAAGAAGTGACCCCAGTATCAGTAAGCCACTTGGAAATGAGAAGTTAAAATAAGTGATTGGAAGATAGTTTCAGATGTGCTTCGTTGGGCTGAGACCATGTCGCTTCAGGGGTGTGGGAAAAACTTGCTGAGCAGTATGGTAGACCAGGGGCTGGACCGTAGGCCTCAGAGGCAGGTGGGTTCTCCCAAGGCACCGGTTATCAGGAAGGGGTGTGAACTGAAATGTGGATACACCCAATAGTCAGCCAGAGGACCTTCTGAGTCAAAGAGCAGTCTTCACATGTTCACGATGTTTGAGGAATCCGTGTCTCACACCTGCTATGAGATGCACCTGGAGAGCAGCAACCCTGACACATCCATCTTTAACCTTCCCCAACCCGAACAGAGGACACCAAGACACATTTTACACTTACAAGTTGAATTGACCTGACATATACACCACACATGTAGGAAGCAAGAAATTAATTTAATAGCAATGTGTTTAATTAATCTTAATAATAATAACTTAGGAATTTAAAATTTGAGCGTACATGCTACACATCATTTTTATAAGAATTGTTTATGGCTTTTTGGGGTGCCATTTAACTCTCATTATAGACAACCAGGTGAAAAATCTTATTAACCTCCTGGAAATCTACGTAGAATTGTTCCTAAGAACTTTGTCATTAAAAGTAACATCCTGTGAGTTGTTGGAGAGCCCTACAAAACAGAAGGCATCCGCCTGAGTGTTCCCAGCCAGTCTCACTAGAAAAGAGCCCTTCATAAAAAGTAACTAACAAGGCACTAAGACCTAGATTACTTCTATTTCTCTTTACTAAAAATCTATATCTCAAGTAGAGTGTCAGTGAGAAATGATAGAACATACAGGATAAAGTTGTTCAACTGCCATGTTAGGGGGGTTCTTAGAATCCAGAAAGTGTTATGAAATTAGCATAAGCGGCAGCATTAATGGCAGGGATTAATCTTTGAAATTCAGATCAGAAAGAAAATAATAAATAAAGCTTATTTTCCGTGATTATACAGCATCCCTTACTTCGATGTTGAAAGAATACTCTTAAGGATAGTGGCCCTTGGTTCAATAAGAAAACTATTAGGCTGATAAAAGTGTTGAAATGAGTACAAGGTACAGCTGTGCTTCCTTTTGATGAGTGGAGTTTGTTGGCAGAAAATTATTACACAATTGGCAGACTTGTATGCTTCACTGAGTGTCTGCAAAAATCCATGATTTTTTTTTCCTTTCTCAGTCTTCTGTTAGATGAAAATCCTGACTTCTAAACTATTCCAAAAAATTGGAAACTGACTATCTAATTCTAATGGAATTTGAGTCTATGCTTAATTTGCTCATGCCAAGGAAGGGATTGCTTTATGGATACACTTCTACTTTGCTGTGTGGAGTACACCAATACGAGCACGGATATAATATGCTCTAAAATGGTGCTCATACGGAAAGAGTTTCTTCAAATTTAGTCCATGGTGAATCCAGCAATTGGCAGATTGGTTCTGGAGTTTCTTCAGGATATTCTACGAATATTGTGGGTGAACGTGGAGTGTCTTAAGTTGGTGATTAATGAACTCAAAAGTAGCACTTACTGTTGAACACTATTCAATACTATTTTACCAGAGGACATAATTATAATTAATTCATACATAAGACAAAACCAGGAACCACTGGGAATACTTATCTATAAAAAGGGTCAGTGATATATTCTGTCTTTATCCCAGGGATTTGCAGTTTTGAGAGTGCATCACAATGACCTGGAAAGCTTATTATAGACTAATTGCTGTCACCTTTTTGCCCACCCTTCCAATTTCTGATTCAGTTGGTCTCAGATCAGGGCCAGGAATTTGTATGTCTAATTTCCCAGGTGATGCTGATATGGCAGGTCCAGAGACCACACTTTGAGAACCACTGCTCTAAACTACTAAACGCATTTCAAAATAATAAAAGATAGTATCTATTGAGTACTTATTCTAGATCAGCGGTTCTCAACCTGTGGATCGCGACCCCTTTGGGGGTCAAATGACCCTTTCACAGGGGTCGCCTAAGACCATCAGAAAACACATATATAATTACATATTGTTTTTGTGATTGATCACTATGCTTTAATTATGTTCAATTTGTAACAATGAAAATACATCCTGCATATCAGATATTTACATTATGATTCATAACAGTAGCAAAATTACAGTTATGAAGTAGCAATGAAAATAATTTCATGGTTGGGGGTCACCACAACATGAGGGACTGTATTAAAGGGTCATGGCATTAGGAAGGTTGAGAACCACTGCTCTAGATCAAGGGCTCTTTTAAGCATTTTATTGTAGAACTGCATGCATTTCTTACAACAAGCCCACGAGGGAGGTTCTGGGTCTAGCCCTGTTTTACAGTTGGGGAAATAGAAGGTGACAAGAGTTCAGAATACTTTTCTAAGTCACCCAACCCATAAGGGGTGGACCTGGGATCTGAACGCAGCAGTGGAGGTCCAGAGCTCATGCTTGTCACATCAGGAGAAAAATGCCTTTGTAAGTTAGCTCTAACATAAATTTTACTAGTTGTATAATTGTCCCACTGTACATTGTTCATATTTCACTAATTCCATATTTCTGAGATATATAAAACATGGAAATACCATTTTTAAATAATATTTTGTGATACTAAAGATGCAATGATGCTTTTAGTTTCCTTCAGTCTATAAGTACTCAAGGACTAAAGAAAGAAAAAACTGCCTCTTACAAGATGACACTTGTAAAAATACTCAATTTAGAATGGAGAGGAAAGAAAGCAGGGCAAGAAATTTCACACTCAGCATGATACTACCTATGGGAAAAATTATATGTAGGAAACAAACAAATTTGAGACAAAATATGGCATAATGCCAACATACACACAAGAGAATGTTCCACAGGGCTATTTTGAAGCATACTTTATACCACATTGCAGGTTGTTTCTTTGACAAGGCAGTGTAGTTGAATAAAATTAGAAAGTGAATCATTTTACTAGAATTCCTTTTGCATTTTTAATTAGTGCAGATTTATTAATATTCCATAAGAAATAAGTGTGGTTGTTTTCATATTTTCATTATTTCAATAATGAAGAGCAGGATGAGCAGATTGTCAGAAAAGTCTTTGAGAAAAAGCTAGCTTATGTGTTTCTCAGAATATTGAGCATACAAACAGGTCCCAGTGCTTCAGTGCATTTTATTCTGATAACAAGTCTCCAAAGAGGGAGGCATCGCTCCCAGTTTTAGACAGAGAACCTGAGACTCAGATTTTAAATGCCTGTTGGCAGACCCCGGGCAGAGTCTCAGCCCTAGGACCATTGCCTCCTACCCTTACCAACTACACGGTTTCCCAAGTTTCATTCTAGGAAATGAGACTCTGGTGCCTGCAACCATTTGGGAAACTGTGGGAGTCCACAGTTCTACACAACAACCTTGAGGTTTTTAATTTTACCACAAGATGTTCCTCCTCATCAAATTAATTAAGGAAGGTGAAATGGTTTTCAGAACAGAAACAATGAGCAAAAAAAAGAAAAAAACCCATGAACATGGACAGCATCGTGGTGATTCTTGGGGAGGGGGGTGGGTGGAGGTAGAAAAGGGGGATAAGTGGTAATGGAAAAAATACAATAAAAATAAAATAAAGAACACCCAATTATAAAATGCAGTGGGAAAGGCTGTTTTTGTATTCCTGCCATTTGAGAAAGAAAGGATGGGTGTTGATTTTTGAGGTGAGTGGGTGCTAAGAGAGAGAACTGGTTGCTTACGATGATCCTGTAAGTCACTGCTATCCAGAAGCCATGTGCTATGAAGGCATTTATTCTGGCGAATGGGGAATGCAGGAGCTCTCATGATGTGCAAGCTTCTCCTCCCTGCAGCCTAGATTACTAGGCTCTGGCTTCTCCAAGAGGGTTGCCCAGCCCAGGAGCATCATCACCTGGCAGCTTGTTTGACATGCAGCATCTCAAGACCCTGGGGTAATTTGAATACCTATCAGGGTTTGAAAGAAGCTGCCCTGAGTACCCCTGTAATTGTAATACTTGTGTCTTCAGATAGGCAAAGAGATGGAGCTGCCTTAGGTGAGGATGCTGATGTGCAAGGGGAAGACTTTGCTCAGAAAGGAAGTTCATGAGCCACCAGGGAGGAAGAGTTGTGCTGGATACCAGGATTTAGCTGGGGCCAGATTACCTGGACCACTGTGGTGTGGTCAAGGTCAAAGGTGCCCACTGCCCAAGGTCTGGGCGGCGTTTGCTCATGATTCCCAGTGGAGTCTGCTGGGAAAATATTTCCTTCCTGGGGCAGCTGTGGGCTACCAAGTTTCACCCCAGGGGGCAGGAGTAAAAACGTCCTCATAGGACTTCAAGGAACCATTTTTGAGTATGATTTATTTGATAAAGCTGTTGAGGGCCATTAACTGATGACTCAGAAGTACAAGCATAACCTATCATGTAGTTTCCTATTGAAGTGCTTATCTATTTAGGCATTCAAAGTCTCATATTTGATGCACAAATTAATGTACATTCAGTGATTTTGCAGAAGATGGCTGACCTCTTCTAAATGTGGATGTGAGCTGCTTTTGACTCCTCTTGGCTCCGAGTGTCTATGTGAACTTGCATTTCCACCTTTCCCCTTCTCAGCCCCCTGGGGCTGCCACTTCATGTGAAGCTAGTGCCTTATCATTTTATAAAGAGGCATTAATTGCTCACACAATTTCCTCTTTTCCTGTGAACCTCAGACTCTTTTTATGCGAAGTGACTGCTTGAAGTGCTTTCCCACCCTCTGCCCCCCTTTCTTTTCCTGTCAGTAGCAGAACAACAGCATACCTGGATGGAGTAGGAAATCTTGCTTCGCCATCTAATGGAAAAATGTATTCTATCAAATATTGCTTAAAGTTTATTTCCTGAACTAGCAGATGACCACTTTCTCCAGGCCCTGTTTTGATTTTTTTGAGCCTATAGAAATAATTGGAAATGGAAGAACAAACTACTTTTAGATACAGTGCTTTTCTTACTTCCCACTAATTTTACTGACTTCATACCATATTTTACATAGTCCTGTTCTCTGTAGACCACTGACCCCAACTCATATATGTATATACAACACTCACAGTACATTACACAGCACACACAGTAATGCACATGCGTGCACACACATATGCATCAGTAATCCCCACAGAATTTACAGATCAAGGACAATTCATCAAAGACTATGCATGTTTTAATCATGTATTTTCAGCCCCTGGCAATATCAACACCCTAGAGTAGATGTTCAATAGCTTAATAAAAATTTGCTTTATAGTTTAAAGATCTTTACATCCTTTTTGACTAAGAGAGTATTTTAAATTTTGAAATGAAATTATCTTTTAAAATGCTGTCTCAAAAAACAGTTGGAGGTTAGATATCTTTTTTTTTTTCCTAATAGATGCTAGTTTTTAGGTCATGTAATCCAGAAAGCCAACTCTGATATGAGGATGTTTTGGGGGTGCTTTTGGAGTGCATGCTGTGGAAAGAAGCAAGACTGGCCTGAGGAGAGGTTGGGTGGAGTCCTCTCAGCAAAGCCCCAGTCAACCTACAGGGCAGCTGCTGGGCTTGCTTAGGGCTAGGAAACTGGAGCCTATAAATTCCCAAGGTCAGCTGGTCATGGGATGTAGGCTGTTCCAGGATGGGGTAGTGGGTCTTCAGCTGAGTCACTCCACAAGAGGACTGACAGATGAGGCTTCTCTGGTGGCTGTTCTTCTACCAGCTTGGTAATGGGCACCTTGTTCCTGGGGTGGGATGGGGGCGCATTTGGCCAGAGCATCACAGCACCCACTGCAGTTAGCGTGTCTTGTCATAATGTTACTGGGCTTTATTTTGCAGACAAGCCAGATCAGTGATAAAAAATAATTGTTAAACGGCACATATTGTAAAATTTGGTGAAAGCAGCAGAATGTAAATATCTAAGTGCAGTATATCGACTATGTAAAATATTCATAGACAGGAAGCCTAGAAAAGCACATAGCAAAATGGTGAGTGTTATCTTTAGGTGGTTGTTATTTTATTCTCTACTCTTTTTTGAGTTTTCCTATTTTAATAATTAATATTTACTACCTTGTGGTAATAATCCCCATGGCATTGGCTCCCCCTAACTCTTTGAATTTACCCCAGGGGCCATGTTCCCCTACTGTCCCCACTTCCTTATCTGTCCTCTACATAGTTTTCATTAATATATTTAGTCCCCGCTTGTTTGCTTTCGTTCCAACACTTGACATGTTGCCTATTCCCATTTTCTTGGGCTAGCCTTGCTTTTATGGAGACAGTTGCGCCATCTGCACTTGCCTGACCACACTGGATGAAACCCTTCTGTAAGTTCAGAATTCTCAGTTCTAATAAGGCATCAACATTTCCTAGCATTCCTCTCCCAACAGTGGAGTAAGCCTCTAATAATGGTTATATCTACAAGATGTCATTCTTACTGTTTGCAGAAAAGAAAGCCTTGTGTTAAGTGTTAACAGAGTGCTTATATGTGTGTGTTTGCAAGTTAATATTATTTTTCACCCTAAGGATGTATAATAAGCAGTTGAGAACCTGAATTAGGAGCCTATAATATCGGAATGGTGACTGGGCCCTTCAAAAATGGTTACCAAGACCCATCCCAGTGGGTCTGGTGAATCAGAAGGAATGATGGAAGCATGTAGTCATGGATGAGATGAGCAATGTCAAGACATAGATGTCCTGTGAAATGTTGACAAGGCCCTGCCTAGTGTGATGTCAGATTCTGGAAAATCCTGCACTCTAGGACATTGGGGGCAGTGCTCAGGGCTTGAGGTCTGAAGCCCCAGGGGCCCTGCATCCCCATGGATCTGAAAGACTCGGTTTTGGAGATTGCCCATTTCTGCCAGGGAAATGCTGTGTAGATTTTGGATCGGACCTTCCTCTCTCCAGGAAAGGCCTGGCCCCAGGACCTGCAGTTAAAGAGGGGGACTCCCCTAAGCCACAAACAAAGGCTGTGTGACTTTTGTGTCTACTTGGCCAAATTGGGTCTAAAACTGTATTTATTCTTTTAAACCACTTGATAGTTGTAGGGACAGGAATATTAACCTGTCACCCATTTCTAACCACCTGAATTGATATTTACCGAAAGAAGCTTTCAGTTGATATATTTATTATTTACTTAGATATCATGAGCCATTCTGGAATTCTCGTGTCACACTGGCTCTCCAGATCGAATTATACTGACTGCTTTGGTAATGAAAACTTTGTGGTGCGCACTTAGAAAGTTAAAACCAAAGGAGCTATTGTACTCAAGGAAAATCTAGGATGCCCATTTGATAGAAACATTTTGGTATACAAAACTAAGATGACTACAGGGTGCAGCATTGCTTAAAGCTCGGGGAAAAGTACAGCTTAAAAAAGTAATCTTATGGCATACAGTATGTAATTTTCAAGATAAATTGCTATTTCCAAGTAATATCAGAATGATGGACTTATCAGTACAAAAGGATTTTGATAATTCTCTTCTAGATATCTAAGTGCATATAGTTCTGAGCAATTTTAAAGATGATAAACCAAAGAAAGATCTTTCAAATCCATGATTTTAGATTGTTTGAAAATACCGTTAATCTCTTTTTAGCCATTTTTTATGAAAATATTTCTAAATCTATTTGAAATTTTGCTCCGAATAAAGCTTAAACTAGCTGCATAATCTTGGGTTAACTCTGAAGTCCTCATTCATATTCATGGTTTTGCTAAAGATATAGTAAATCCATTGCAGTTAGAAGACTGCACACACAGTTTCCAAACAAAGCTTTATTTAATTATGTTCCAGCGAGGATATTACTTTTTATTTCATTTATTTTTGTTTTGGTTTGTTTGTTTTTTTTTTTTTTTTTTTTAGTTTTTGATATTGCTTTTTATTGAATCCCTGTCTCCCTGTGAATTTCTCTTGAGCACCAAAGCAGAGTTAAAAATAGATCAGAGCTGGCTTGAGTTATGTAGAACCATAGTATGCAGTTCTTATTGATGAATTATAGAAGAATTTTCTTTCCCTTTTGTCTTCTTTTCTGAATATAAATAACATATTTCATGGAAAGAATGCTCTGGCTTTATAGAGCATTTGAGTTTTTAAGAGAAATAAATAAATCAGTTTACTAGTGTTCTCAAACATAATATTTCCACTTAAAAAAATCTATGCCTTTTACTAATGGATAGATCATTTGAGCTAAGCATTGTTCCTTCATTTGGTAGTGTGTTTGTAATTAACATCCCTACTTTTTCTTAGGAAGAGCACTTAGTAGAATGGAAACACTACTGCCTTTGGGTCAAGCCTTGATTTCCATTCCTTTTGGTCAGGGGTCAACTACACTTACTTCCCCAGATCTCTCAGTGAACATGAAGCTCCCTTGTCTTCAGTTTTTCCATTTACTGCAAGCACCCATCTGCCCAGGTTAGCACAGTCTGATCCTGGGGTTGCTCTTCTCAAATATTTTCATCACACCACGGATGTCAACACATGCCTTCTGATGTTTCTTGGAGGATCAGAAACTTGGGTGTGCCCCCTGAAGACAAAGACATAAACTGCTAACCCCAGAAAGCTCTGCTCAGTTCCAGCAGCAACTGAGGCTACCTTACTTCTGATGATGACAAGCAGCCTTATGTCCCCAAATGAAATCAAAGCAAATAGAGATTAATTCAAAGAGATCCCAGCCATCCCTGTCTGCCTTCTTCTGTTCAGCAGGTGTTTTGGTGGCCATTTCTTGTGTGGTCCTGGTCCAGATTGACCCAGATATCCAGCTGAAAACAGACAGCATGCTCAGTTCTCCTTAGCCATCTTCCCTAATGCCATCTCAGGCTGGATTGGGCAGGGTTTGACACCAGTGTGTAGTGGACATTTGGGACAGAATTCCATGAAGACTCAGAAGTGCCTGTCACCAGCTCTGGATCCTGTGCCTCCCTTTTGGTGGTTTCATAGAAACCTTGTTCCCTACTCCAGCCAGGGCTGTCCAGATTCTTCTGACATATTTCAATTACTTTGACTTTCTAAAATCTCCAGTAAAATGGAGGACTAACTCCCAAGTATATATTATAAGAAATTTCACTTTTAAGTGATCACTTGAGAACAATTCGTTCCTAGGTTGTTGTGTTTTACTTGATGAACCCAAAGTAAGTATGCAAATGAAAAGCTAGCCAGTCATTCTTTAAGAGCATGGTTTTGAGGTCCCAAGAATAGAGTATTCAAAAAAACCTGTGCATATAGCTCAAGGCAGGCTTGGCTCTAATTTACCATGCTGCCTTCTTGATGGATGAAGTTGTCATTTGACACCAAGTACAGTTGCAGGAGTAACAATATGTTCATTCTTTCTGAACCTTGTATGAGATGTCTGGGCTTAGAGACTGATTGTGAAACTGACATTGATTGATAAGTTCTCTGGGAGCTTTTAAATATGCCTCTCTTTGTATGTATGCTTATACTGCATGAAGTTTTATTTTTTTTAATTGAACCTGTTAATATTGTTGGTATATTATTCTAGTTTATTTACTTTTCTAGAGAAATCTGTTTATATCTGTTTAGAAAATCACTCTGGAATCGTAATGCATCTCAGTGTCCAAGTCATAAACTTTTGCCAGTGTGTAGATGACACCTTACGGTACTGATTAGGATGACATTTGTTATGCACATGTTTATTGAGCGACTCTGCATCTGTTGTTCTCTGTTAAGTGCTGGGGGAAAAATAAAGCATATGATCACCCTCTCTTCTTTGAGACAGGTTTATATGAAATGTTAAATATAGTGACATTGTAACTTAGAAGAGTGCCCTCCAGTGACAGAGTTCTTGGTGAGAAACTGTCACCAGAATAACCAATAATAAAAAGTTCCAGAGATACATGCTAGGATGCCTTAGGAGAAGAGGTTGGTGGAACAGCCATCGACTCCATCTGTGCTTCTATTGGTCTGAAGTGAAACATGCAGTAAATAGGAAGGGTGGTCTATAGAACCTGGGGAGAAAGGGAGGGGGCACAAGGGAAGAGCTGAGGTGGGGCGAGTGTTGGGAGAGGCTGAGGCTGATCCACACCTGGAGGTATGCTGGAAGGAAGGTGAGAGCCATGGGCAGGCTTGCGGATGGCCTTGTCAGGGTCTAGTGGAGGCTTGGAAGGTGTGTCATTGTGCATTTTAGTTGGCCATGGTGTGGCTTGTGCATGAATGCCTCAATCCATTTACACAACTAGCACAAGTGGCAGACCTGGGTGCAGGTGTGTGAGTCCTGCTGGCCCATAGATAAGAATGTGGACTCTGGTACCAGACTGCCTGAGTGCTGCCATTTACTGGCTCAGTGATTTGCAATCTGACATTCCTCTTGTTTGACTCTTAGTTATCTATATGTAGTGGTAAAATATAGGTAACACAATTTATTATTTTTAAGTGTACAATTCAGTGCTGTTAAGTACAGCCACAGTGTTTTGTAACCATCACTACTATTCACTTCTAGATCTTTTTCTTCTTCCAAATCTGAAAATCCAGGCCATTAAACAGTAACTCCATATGTCCCCTCCTTCTAGTCTCTACTTTCCATCTCTATGAATTTGACTCTTCTACGTAGCACATGTAAATTCGATTATATAATAATCTTCCTTCTGTGTCTGACTTACTTGACTTAGCATACTATCTTTAAGGTTCATCCATGTTGTAGCATACATGATAATTTTATTCCTCTTTAATATTCTACTGTGTGGATATACCTCATTTTGTTTATACACTCATCCATCAATGACCACTTTGGTTGTTTCCACCTTTTGGCTACTGTAAATAATGCTGCTGTGACCATGGGTGTACAAGTATCAGTTTCAGTCCCCACTTTCAGTTCTTTTGGAAATGTATCTGGAAGAGGAAAATGCTGGTTCAAATGGTATTTCTGTGTTTAACACCCTAGTTTTCTTATATATGAACAAGGGATGATAATAGTTCCTAATGACCAGGGCTGTTGTGAGGATTAAATGTTATGGTATATGAAGCATCAGACATGTTTAGAGGAGAGCTGGCATATGGCAAGCTGGGGAGTTTTGCTTAAAGACACAGCCCTATGAAGCCTGCATGGTGGGCACCTAGAGGTGGGTCTGAGCATCAGCACTTTTACCAACAAGGCAGCATGCAACTGCTGTCAGGGTGGGTGCATCCTTTCCAGACGTGTCCAGTTCATGTCATACTGTTCTTCCTCCAGCTTTGGTGTCTCTGGTGTCTCACAAATAGGTGATGAGTATTGAGATCTTAAATGAAAATGTTGAAATTGAACCTCTTCCTAAATTCTTTGGAAAATCAAATATGATTTATGTTTTTAATGTGAAAATTGTATTCATAGTATAAAAATACAGTGTATCTGTTTGTGCAGTCTATAAGATTAACTTGGAAACATCACATTTGTTGGCTAAAGCCTTCAGTGAAGGGGGTTATTCAGAGATGCGTTTCCCATGATAATTCAAAATTTATTGATAACTGATCATTCAGTAACCAACTCTTGTTGCTAATTGTTCTCTGAGTGCTATGAGTTGGGCTAAGAATGAGAACTCTCCTTAGACATGTATCTCCAGCATGGACGTTTGCCCATAGCTAAAGCACGTGAAAGCCCTGGACAGGGTATTTCTCATGAGAATGTTAGAACCATGGACATGTTTGCTCACTTTCACTGGGGAAAGGTCATATTATAATAAACACAAAAATCACTTTCAGCTTCTTTAGCCAACCTGCTTTTCTAACTCAGTTAAAATTAAATATTCTGTTTAAAGTCCTCTGTCAAATAATAGCATACAAAGCATCTTGAGCCCTGACTGGCGTGGCTCAGTGGGTTTTGCATCATCACACAAAGCAAAAGGTCACTGTTTCAATTCCTAATCAGGGCACATGCCTGGGTTGTGGGTTCAGTACTGGGTCAGGACATATGCTAAAGGCAACTGATTGATGTTTCTCTCCCTTTCTTTTTCCCTCCCTTCCCTTCTCTCTAAAAATAAATAAATAAAATATTTTTTAAAAAAGCATCTTGAGAATGTGAGTAAGCTATGGATCAATGAATATTGCATCTAAAGGATTCAGGTAAAAGGACAGCATTATAGTCTTTTTTTTTTTTTAATCTCTGCTTCCTTTACATGGTGGGAAACAAAAGTTCATTTTGCAAAATGAATTGATTATACAAATAACTTGATGTATGATTCAAGTTCTCATGTATATTGCCACTGGAAAACATCCAGACTTCATTTATTTTGTTATAGGCAATGCTTTTATTGAAGTGTGTAGGCATTTTATTGAAAAAGTAAAGATGACTTTTTTAGGGAGAAACTTGAGAAGGAACAGACAGAAACTATTCACCCCCAATTGTCCTCTATCACCAATCTTCAAGTTTCCTCAAATCCTTTTGGAGAGGACTTTGTCAGGGAAAGAAAACGTGTGAATGCAGGGTCCTCCGTTCATGACACAGCACTGTTGGTGCTCTCTCTGGGCCCTCCATTGAAGCAACAAGGACTTGAGTGGCCCTTCACTGATCCTTCTGGACCCAACACAATAAAAATCTCCTGTTTACTGTTGCTTTACATTCTGTTAGCCGAAGAACAAAAGCTTTTCATTTTGCTACTTACAGCAAGAATACTTTCAGTTGAATGTTTTAATGTGCTTGTGCTGAATTCAGGGTGTAATGGGTCAAAGAAACCATTAAAGTGGCTGTTTTGTTAAAAGGTGAAAGGGCAGGCATGGTGACTGAGTGCTGAATTGAAGTGGGTGTCAGGCAGAGGGGGCATGGGAATGCGGAGACCAGGGGTGGGCACCGAAGGAGTGAGATGCCAGGGCAGTGAAGGGATTTGAAAAGGCAGCACATGGCTTTATAGCTTCTCCTGTCTGTAGTCTTACCTTCAACTAAGACAGTTCCAAAAGCAGCTGTCCCTTAAGAGATTTTTTTTCCTGAACAAGCATTTCTGCCCATCATGATTTATGAGGATCACTTTTTAAACATGGTTGAACTTGTATAACCAGGGGATTAATTAGCCAAAGAATCACTGTGACAATAATATAGATAAGACACCAGGACCCAGGCTGCAGGCAGAGGCCTGACTGTTACTGTGCATGGTGCAGGGTGAGAGGGAAATATGAGAAGTAGGTAATCTGTGTTCCCCATTACAGCAAGAGGAGGTCAGCAGTGCTGACCATGTTCAAAAAGTGCTGATTGAGATTGGGAGTAAGTGCACCTGGCTGAGAAGGGTGGGTAGGATTTAGATATGTTAAAGGAGAGCATTTCAGCCAGAGAACGAGGAGAGAGAGACAGACAGGCAGGCAGGATGGATGGATCTTTTCACCAGTGAATAGACCAGTCCATTCTACTCAATGTGTTCAACTTGATGATAACCTGGGGTTGTCACTATTGCAGAATAGTTATAAAATATAATATTGGATTAAAGGTTTTTGTTCTGGATAGTGATGTCAGTGTCATCATTAATTATGAAGGGACTTGGTAGTTATGCAACTCTGTGCATTTATGTCTATTGTAAAATTATTTTTTAAAGTCATGGAAACAACTCCAAACCAGAAACCATAAGAATTTTAAAACAAAATCTTATGAGATCTGAAAATACCAGTATTACACATCCTCATATTACTAGATATTATAGAATGACTTGTTTTAGAGCTGGAACAAGTCTTGGAGAAAACATAGCTGTTATTCTTCATAATTGTATTGTATATTAAGTATTAAACAGGGTCAGCATCTGTGGATTAAATGTGAAATTAGTACCAGTTATGGACCTTTAAAAACTCTACATATTCATTAACAAGTGACATGGGGAAGCCAGGCCATGGCACGTAGTCATGCCAAATAGCTCCATGTAATTTTTTCATATCACTTATGTATAGGTTGAAAATGTCTTAGGTTTCACCAGAAATTTAATTTTAAAAGTAATTAAAATGTATGTATGCTTCTGTATAAAAATATATGTGTATATCTAGTTTGTAGAGACAGCATATACCATGTTAAATTTTTCTTCTGTTCAGAAATTCCTTCTTCTTTCTTTGATTAGGTAGCTTATTTATTTTTTGTTGTACTTTTTTCATTACCATTTAGTCCCCTTATATCCCCCTCCCCCTTCTGTCACCACATTGTTGTCTATGTCCATGAGTCCTTTTTTCTTATTGCTCAATCCCTCTACCCCCTACCATCCCCCACTAGCTGTCATCTGCTCTCCATCTATGAGTCTGTCCCCATTTTCCTTGTTAGTTCAGTTTGTTCATTATATTCCACATATGAGTGAAATCATATGGTATTTGACTTTCTCTGAATGGCTTATTTTACTTAGCACAATGTTCCCTGTGTCCATCTATACCATTGCAAAGGGGAAAACTTTCTTCTTTTATATGACTGAGAAGTATTCCATTGTATAAATGTCCCATAGTTGTTTTATCCATTTATCTGTTGATGAAAACTTGTACTGCTTCCATATCTTGGCAATTGTAAATAACACTGCAATGAACATAGGGGTGCTTATGTTCTTTTGAATTAATGTTTTGGGTTCCTTTGGATATATTCCCAGAAGTGGAGTTAGTGGGACAGAAGGCAGATTCATTTTTAATGTTTGATGTGTCTCCATACTGCTTTCCACAGTGGCTGCACCAGTCTGCATTCCCACCAATAGTGCAAAAGCGTTCCCCTTTCTTCACATCCTCACCAGCACTTGTTGTTTGTTGATTTATTGATGATGGCCATTCTGACAGGTTTGAGAGAATATCTCATTGTGGTTTTAATTTGCTTTTCTGAACCCCACACCTTTATAGTCAATTAATATTTGACAGAAGAAGCAAGCATATATAATGGGCTAAAAATAGTTTATTCAATGATGCTTGGAAAATTGGACAGATATGTGCAGAAAAATGAACCTAGACCACCTTTTTACACCACACACAAGAATAAATTCAAAATGGATTGAAGGCTTACATGTTAGACCCAAAACCATAAAAATCATAGAAGAAAACATAGGCAGAAAAATCTCAGACATTGCTCATAGCAATATTTTATCAGGTATATCTCTCCAGGCAAGGGAAGCAAAAGAAAAAGTAAACAAATGGGACTACATCAAATTAAAACATTTTTGCACAACAAAGAAAAACAACAACAAAATGAAAAAGACAACCCACAAAATGGGAGAATGTATTTGCCAATACATCTAATGAGAGGTTAATATCCAAAATTTATAAAGTATTTACAAAACTCAATACCAAAAAGACAAACAACCTAATTAAAAAATGGGCAAAGTACCTGAATAGACATTTCTCCAAAGAGGACATATAGATGGTCAATAGACCTGAACAGATGCTCAATGTCTTCTTTTTTAAACATCCAAGAATGGTGCCTGTGTGTCTTTGTATTTAATTAGTGTTGAGTAATGTGATCTGATACCTACTACAGCCCTGTCTTCCCTCTTGTCATGAGCAGGCTGGGATTAGAATGAATGGGACATACTAATTTGTGATATCTTTGGACTACATGAGAAATTCTTATCACGTGGAGAAGTAGCTGCTGGCTGCAGAAATCTACATTGTGAGTGCTGATTGGATATTATTTCTCCAAGATAAAGCTGGGATAGAATGTTGAATTCTAACATGTAGAATAGAGTTGATTGTATTCTGTGGCACTGCTTCCGGAAGATAATACTAACAAAACACTAGACTGTGAGGATGAGATTATATTATTGGAAAGTTAGTATTGTACAACTAGAAGAGAACTGACATATTCCAGAGAAAAACTAAGTCCTGGGTATAAGGTGACTTATCTGAAATCACAAGTCAGGACTACACAGTGAAAATTTTGGAACTTCCAGTCTAGGGTTCTTTCCACTCAACCACACAGTATAGAGATTGAATAATAAATTGTACCTCTATCATGTCAAGCATGTGAAATTTATGATCTTTATTTTAACATGCACAGACTTAAAGATCTTTTATAAGTGACAATATTAAGTAGATTATGCTGTAGTTCACAATTTACCTATTTGCTATTTAATTTTTTTTTAATTCTTACATTCTTCAATGCCAGACTTAATAGCTAATCATCAGGCAGTGTGCCTGCTGGATTTGAGATGGATCTCTTTCTTTGCTGTACTGTATCATAACCATGGGAGCTGGTCTCATCCAACTGGATGGACTGCATTGGTTAAAGCAGCATTCTTTATATGTGTAACTAGTTATCGGTAAAAAGCAAGAAAAAGGAGTTTATAAATTTTTCTTATTGGAAGTAGATCTAGTGTCACTTGTCATTGTAATGAATATGTAGCTCTCTGCATCATCTAATGGATTGCTTATGATCAGCTGTGCACCGTTCAGTAAAGGAGCATCTGTTGTGTTTGCTGTCCCTAACACTGTGTGCACCCTAGGAGGGATGCAACATGATCTTTGCCTGAGTGGGGCTAGGAAAGGAGATAATATGTGACCAGCACTCAATATACATCTGCTGAATGCTTTATTTCTATCCCATACCGTGTTGAGACCAGAATACTAATAATGTGTGGCAGACTACTTTGAAGAATGTTAAGAAAATTCAAAGTAAGTGTTGATTATACATTTGTTTTGTGGTGATGATAGTGAGTATGATGATTGGCACACATGCATTTAGCATTTACTATGGAGCAAACATTGTGTGAAATATTTTACCTGGATTATTTCAGTCCTCAGAACAACTCTTTAAGAAAGACTTATTATTATTCCTTTGTGAAAACAATAGGAAATAGAGGCTTAGATAGATTAAATGAATTACTCAAGAATAATCAAAGAATGCTCAGTTAGAGAGAAGAATCCTCTGATATGTGCCTGGTGGTAAGATATGATTCACTTGACACTGAAATTGCTAAGGGAGGGGACAAAATTAATAGTGCCGTTGAAAGGTAAACCACATTTAAACATGTATAGCCACTTAAATTATGAAAAAAAAAAAACTTTGAGTATGTTATTTTTTCTGAAATGCCCAATGCCCACTCTTCCTTTGATATTAATGTTTAGTTCTAAGTAGTAATAAGTACATCATCTGCTTAAACATTCAAATTACTCCTGTTTCTCCATGAATTAAAATAGGAAATAGGAAAAACAAAGAAAAGTGTATTGAACAAACTCTAAGCCAAATAGCACAAAGTAATAATGTATTTCCATTTGTTTCTTTAGGTTCACTTAATCACACTTTTCCATTGTGAAATATTGTTATCATCATTAGCATTTCTTCTGAACAGAAATCCTGGCTACATTAAGTCTATTTGTTGCGGAGTGCTAGGTGCTGAGCTCTGGCATATGGTAGATGAAATAGCACAGCTTCCCCATTAAAGCTGCCGAGGATCAGCTGGAGATTGAGACGGAGGGCTGCCCATCTGACTGGGGAAAGCAGGAGGCATGGTGGTTGATGAGTTGTCACTGGATGAAGGCAGTATAAACTAGGAGGGCCTCACCTTAAGGTCAGTCTAGACAGCCTGAGACAGAACTCAAAGGAAATTAAATAAGGCCTTGGAGAGTCCTATAGGTGACAGCTTGCTATGACTGAATTCAGGCCTAATGCTAAACTGTAGGCTTCTCAGAAACACCTGTAAAGGGAATCCTGCTACTACACTTTAGGCCTAGTACACATTCCCATGTGCCAAAAAGGAAGTGGCTCTGTGGCTCTAAAGAAGATGTTTTTAATAACAGCTTTGTTGAGATTAAATTCACATGCAATAAAATGCACACTTTGCAATGTACACTTCAGAGAGTTTTAGTGTATTCACACATTTGTGCAGTTATCCCCATTATCTAATAGAACATTTCCATTAACCAGCCCCTGGCCCCAAATCCTATACCTGTTGTCTGCAGTTCCCTAGTCTCCTCTCCTCCTATCCTGGCAGCTATTAATCTACTTTTTGTGTCTGTGTATTTGCCTATTCAGGACCTTTCATATAAATGAAGTCATACAATGTATGACCTGTTGTTATTGACTTCTTTAACTTAGCATAATGTGTTCAAGTTTCATTCATTTTGAAACATACTTATACTTCATTCCTGCTTATGCCTAAATAACATTTCATTGCATGGGTATTCCATATAATGTTTATCCTATCATCAGTTGATGGACAGTTGATTTGTTTCCACTTTTTGGCTATAATGAATAATGCTACATAAACATTTACATACAAGTTTTTATGTGGAGTTACACTTTCCATATCATGAATGCATTACCTAGAAGTGGAATTGCTGGGTCATTTGGTAACTCTGAGGAACTGCAAGATCATCTTCCAGAATAATAGCACCTTTTTACATTCCCAACAACAATGAATGAGGTTCAAATTTCTCAACATTCATGTCAACACTTGTTAGTGTCTGTTTTTTATTTTATTTTATTTTAGTCATCCTAGCAGGTGTGAAGCAGTATTCCACTATGATTTTGATTTGCATTTCCCAGCTGACTAATGGCATTGGGGAGTTTTTCATTTGCTTATTGGCCATTTGCATACCTTCTTGTAGAAATGTCTATTCAGTTCCTGTGCCCATTTTTAAATTGGGTTGTTTTCATATTATTGAGTTACGAGTGTTTCCTTTCATTCTGTGGTTTGTCATTTTCACATTCTTAGTGGTTTTCTTTGAAGCACAAATGTTTTTAATTTTGATAAAGTCTAATTTATCTAATTTTATCTTCTGTTGCTTATGTATTTTGTGACATATCTAAGAAACCATCACTTTACTCCAGGTCATTAAGATTTATTCTTGTGTTTTCTTCTAAGAGTTTTATAGTTTTAACTCTTACACATAGGTCTGTGATGTATTTTGAATTAATTTTTGTATACATTGTGAGGTTAGATGTTCAATTTTATGCTTTGGCATGTAGTATCCAGTTGTTGAAAAGACTATTATTTACCCCACTAAATTGTCTTCTCACCATTATAGAAATCAGTTGTCTTTAATCAAAGGATTTACTTCTGGATTCTCAATTCTATTCCATTAATCTATATATGTACATCTACCCTTGTGTCAGTATGGCATTGTTATGAATACTGCATCTTTTTAGTAAGTTTTACATTGGAAAGTATGAGTTTTCCACATTTGTTCTCTCTTTTTGATATTATTTGACTATTCCATGTCCTTGCACTTTCATACAAATTATGGGGTTAGCTTGTCAATTTCTACAAAAAAGGAAAAACAGCTGAGATCCTGAGAGAAATTATGTTGCACCTATAAACTAAATTGAGTATTGCCATTTTTAAATTTTCAATTCATGATGATGAAGTGCCTTTACATTTGTATAGATTTTTTTGTTTTCTTTCAACATTTTTTTCATTTTCACAATGTAAGTTTTGCACTTTTTTGTTTAATTTATTCTTAACTAAATTTTTTGATGCTCTTCTAAGTGAAAGTTTGTTCTTAATTTCATTTTCAGATTGCCTATTGCTAGGGTATAGGGTAAATGATTTTATATAATGATCCTGAGTCCTGTAACTCTGCTGAAATTCATTATTGGTTTTAAAAGTTATTTTATGAATTCTTAAGATTTTCTTTTTTGCAAGATCAAATCACCTGTGAACATAGAAAGTCTTATTTCTTCCTTTCCAATCAAAATGCCTTTTTTTTTTTTTCTTGTCTAATTGCCCTGGCCAGGATCTCCATTTCAATGTTGAATAGAAATGGTGATAATGAGTATCTTTATCTTGTTCCTAATTTTGGGAATTATAATTTAAGGTATGACTACTTATATTAGATATATTGGCAATGAGTCTGAATATTCAGTTACTTACTCACTTTCTTGTTGAATAATAATGAAATTATTGTACTTAATGAGTTAATATTTTTACCTGAGTTGAACTGTTAACAAGTTTTCTATTAACTATATTAAATGATTTTATTATAGACCTAATAACTATTTCAGAGCTTTTTAACAGAATACTCTACCTTTGACTATATTTTTCTTGTAATTAAAATATACACTTCTGCTGAAATTCAAACATAAATATGTTATTTTAAAGCCCAATGTGGTGCTATGTTTGTAAAGAGACATACTTGTACTGTTGTAAAAATTTTATAATTACATGTTTGTAGTTTGCTTTTCTATCTGGGATTACCAGTTACAAATAGGTTCAAGGGTACGCTACAGTATAGAATATGATCTACCTCAACTTAGTCCACCCCTTGATTATAACATGCTGAAGTCTCTTAGCCATAAATTAAATACCTAGATGCATTTTATGTGTTACCTAGTTAAATGGAGCCCCTGCTAGTTAAGCTACATGGTAAACTGGATCTCATCTGAGACTGTATTCCTCTCTTAAACTTTTTCATGTTGCATCACTGTGGGCTTGTCAGCAGAAAGTGGCTAGTAGCTTCATTTTGCCTGCAGGGTTTCACATCATTAGCCTTCCAGTGTCACTTTTATTATACGAGGAAAACAAATGGACTAATATTTGAGGAAAATCACTGCAGTATTCCCCTTGCTGAGAAAATGCACTTGCAGAGTGTGATGACCATGATGCTTCAGCAAAGAAAAGCACCCCCTTTCGTCAGGGAATTGCTTTTGCTGGTGGGAATTAACGGAATGCATGTTTTTTGTTCGCTTGTTTGTTTGCCCTGCCTTTAAGGAAGTCTGAGCCATTTCACATACCCATTATGGGACGCAGATGCTAGAGCACATTCTTTTCATTACAGAAATGCAAAAAGCATGTGAATATATAAAACTATTACTGCATGTGACTCTTTGAGGGGCGTGTGTATGTATGCATATATGTTTGCATCTTAGGCAGAAGTAAGGTCAGAGTATAAGCAAATGGGCACGTTAGAGGTTTATTTTAATTCTTCCTGTGCACATGCCTTACATACCAACTCCTGTGTGTAACTGTCACTGCACGTTCATGCAGCATTGCTGTTTGAGGTCAGACTGTGACATTTAGAGATGAGAAAAAATTTTATCCTGTAAACAGTTTAAAGGACAGTAAATGAAGATGTTAACTGATCATCCTTCAAATGTATTGTACAATTATATAGAGGAAAAATCATTTTAAATATTTGTATTATATTCATGCTCTTAAACATATAAGTAACTCAAATTCATCATGTACATATAGCTACCTGTCAGGGGAGGAACATAACTAACTTCTTTCTAGAAAAGGAAGTATTTATACAACATCAATTTAAAATGCTGGATTATCTTGCCTATATAGCCAGGTAGTAGGTTTTATCTCAAATCTTTTAATACATGGTGGGCAAAAATAGATTTACAGTTTTTCATATGGAAAAAGGTGTGCAGGTTAAATAGCTAATACGGGAATAAACTGTGTTTTGCATACTCACAACTGTAAGCCTACTTTTGCCTACCCCTGTATATACAGTCAAAATGCCTAGCAAATATTGGATAATATATTAAATGATTTCTTTATTATAAATGCATGGAAATATATAATTGCTATATTAAAGGCACATTTTTCTTTAATGCGCTTGATACTTATATATACACTCTATTGTCTTACAATATAATTGTTGCTATATCTCTCTTCTTTTAGATTATTGGATTATGTATCTCTGGGTCAAGCATAAAAAATAGTATGGACTTAATAAATGTCTCTTAAATAAGTGATTCAACTTATAGTTAGGCAGAGGTGGAAATTAAGCCATACTTGAAAAAATTCTAGAAACTATACAACTGAATTGCTAGAAAATCAAATTTTGAAAGATAGTTAAATCATGTACACATATTTGTGATCTTCAGTTACACACTTTCACCCATCTTCCATCTTTTCTTTAATAGAGATAATTTTTAATTTAATAGTGAACACCATAATTTTTAAAGTGAAATTGTGAGCTACAGAGAAGTTGCGTGAAGTTAAGTGAGTACAAGAACACAAAAGTATAAGTAAATGGTAGTATTCTCTCCATCACATTGACCAAACATTTAATGAAACAGATATGAGAAGATTCAGAGAGAGCAGACATGGCACCTGCTGTCCAGGCTTTCACTGTTTATTAGTTGGGACCAGTTTGTAGAACAAGTGTGGTGTTAGGTTATACCTTCAGGGACAGATGTTCAGGTTCCTTATTGCTTACAGAGAGAAAAACAAAAGAAGAAGGAATTTTGGCAATTGAGTCCAACAGTCCATCGAAGGGATGAGGTGACCCCTGCGTCATACACACAGCCAAAGTGTGACCTAGTGGACCTAGACTCCCCTTGACACAAGTCTGCATGTGTCCCTTATACCCACTCCTGGGTGCTTGGCAATGGGGGTTCCTGTACAAACTAATGGCTTTGTGAAGAAAAACAGCAATGGAAATGAAGTAGGCCATGTTAGGAGTGGGTAAGTTAGTGCCAGCTTCAGGAAGACCTGGAGAGAACTATGGGAGAGGTCTATGCTGCAGAGAAGGAATGAAGCCAAGAAAGAATGATTTGGGGTTTCTATGAAAATACTAGCTTGAACCCGTGCACTTGAGAGAACATGTGGTTTGGGAGCATGTTTTTTCTCCTGCTGATTTTGGTCATTGTCAATGCAATTAATTACATGTCCAAGTTGCCTCACCCGTTCTTGGTCACCAGCTTTGCTTTCAGAAGAAATCATGGACTGGAAGAGTATTCCTCATTTCCTTGGAGCCCTGTGTCAATGAGGTGGTAATGACTTCCTGTACCCCCTGGAAGAGGGTCATGAAAGGTGAACACCGCATTAGCAAAATGGAATCTTGAAGGATGAGTGGAGTGTGTCAAATATAGAAAGGAGGAATCCATGTGAGAGTGACACATATGCATGAAATCTGGGGTGGGATGCACCATGTGGGAAGCAGTAAATATACATGGGAATTCATGCTGGTGAATTAATTGTAGTCAAGGCCCAATGACACTTGTTTTAATTTTACTCTTCAGGAAACTGATAGCAGAATTTTAGCCTTAAAAAATAGTTTAATAGAGGCACTCACTGCCTATATTTGATTTAGGAAAATAATTCCAGCAGCAATGTGTAGGGACAGATTACAAAGAAGAGGTGGGGCACAGAATTTACAGGATTTGGGGACCAGAGCAGTCATATAAATCACAAGGTTCAATTCAAAATAACAATGTGAGGATGTTTATTCAAAAATTATTAAGACTTTTAAGGTAGCAACAATGGGGCATTAAAACCAAACACAGGTTTCTTCTAAGTATAGGACTCTATGTGACTGCACAGGTCATGTGCCCCTGAAGCTGGCCCTAACTGGGGAGTAAGTGGGAGGTGAGATAAACCTAGATTATTTGTGGGTTTATATTTGAATAGATGAAAGTGCCATTGTCCCATTAACTGAGAATGGAATTCAGAAAGGAAATCTGCTTCATGAGAATGCAAAGTAAATTCATCCTAATGATTTTGAGCTGACTTCAAAAAATGTTTGGTACTGCCCGGAGGAAGTCAGAAATATGGATCTGGAGCTCAAGAAGAGAAGTGAAATCTTGGAGAAAGAGCTGAGCATTAAGAATATGGAGGTGGTGTATGTTACCCTCAGGAGAACTATGTAGAATGAGAGCACACATGACCGAGGGCAGAAGCCATGGGACACAGGAATTCAAAATGGGGGAGGATTTCTTAGGATCTCTTCTACATACTCCAGCTTCAAGCTCAGTGCTTGGCATATAAAGGGAAAATTAATGGGCAGGAGAATAATGAAAGATAGAATAGTTATTTGAGATAACATGCACGTTTTTAGATGATCCATCTACCAGATGTCCCTAAGTGGGCTTGTTCATCACCCTCTGATTGGAAACTGAATGGAATGGGGAGTCCTGGAAGTTAGGGCCCCTGGGTTTCTATCTTGGGTCTGTGCTCACTAACCTTTGCCAGCTTCCCTTCCATCTGGGAACAGCCTTGGTAGTAGGGTAGGATTTCTGCCATCTCTAATCTTCCTTACAGCCATGGCTCTGGATCACTTATTCTAATTTCTGTGACACATCCTGGGTTAAATCTTTGGTTTTGATCTTTGACTACTACAGATTGAAAGTAAATAGAATGATGTGTCTGTGACTCATTAAAAGTTAGATACTTTTTCTTAGAAAAGTGAACTGACCTTTAACATTTTTTGAGAAAACACGAAGGAAATGCTGAGAATAATGATTCCTTTAAAGAATAGATCCAATCAGCTCTCAGCAGGACCATGTGAAATGCCACAGGGCTTTTACTGTTGCAAGGCCTTATTATCATAAAGTTCACATTCTTGGACATGGTAACAAATTATCAAAGTTTCTGGTTTTATCATGTGGAAAACTCTGCTATATGTTCCTTTTCACAATGTGCTGATGAAAAGCAGGAGACAGAATTTCTATTCAAATTAATTTAGCTTCTTACATAATTTTTAATGCCAGTCACAAATATGTGCAATTAGATAGAATCCTAGTGATAATTAATAAAACAAAAGTACAAATTTAGGTTATTCAGTTACACGAATGTAACCACAAAGTAAAGTTGTCATAAATGATACCTAAACAAACTCAATTTATCTTCTCTGAGAGTTATTTAGATTAGTGCTTCTTAAACTAGTGATCATAGCTTTGGAGGAACTTGCTATATGCAGATTTAGCCTGTGTAGTTTGAGGGTGGGACCTGAGACTAAGCAGTTTTAACAAGCTCCTAGGTGATTCCCATATTGCTGGGATCAAAGACCACACTTAAGTGGCAGATTTTCTTCCTAAGGCAAAGTGCAGCACTTTTTTTTTTTTTTTTAATTCTCTTTTCTACCTTGTGAAGCTTTGATTCTGTTTCAAAGTTACACCAGGGATTTCTGTCCAAAAAGGGAAATCCTCACTAGAGGAGGTGAGAAATTTAAAAACACTCCCCAGTAACATCTGTTTGAAACAGCTGTGTCTGTGCTGAATTTTAAATGCATTTCTGCCTAAAGAAAGGTTAAGGGACCACTAGGTCTGCTATTGAGACTCTACCTACCTCAGAGTTTCTACACGAGTTGTACATTTTTTAAAAAATAAAGAAGACACTCATTTTATATGTATTTACCTTTTATTTTACTTTGAAACTCTTTGTAGCCTCTTTTCCCTACAGCTCAGTTTCTCCTATAATTATAAATAGTCTCCTGCTTTACTGCTTCTCCTTTATGACCCATTCTTTAACCCTCCTCTTTTTCTTGCTTTTTTTCTGTTATTTACCTTCTTTTCTACTCCCCCCCCCCCCAAAGTCTATTAGATGGAAGAATCAGGGGAAATTTAATGGCTGTTTCATATTAGGTAAATGTTAGAAAACCATCTATGGGATGACTTTTTAAGTAGGATTTTTTTTTTTTTTTATAGTTCCATGTGTGTATTTTCTGGCATCCTCTGTCGGTCTTATAAGCACCTTTTATAAGTATAAATGCCTGTATTCACAGAGAATTGTTCCCTTTAGCCAATAAAACTCAAATCTGTTCACCAATGCAATGCCTTAGGGAAACCAACAGAATACCAGACTGGAATTACTGTGAATGTGGTCTTTTTCATTAATGCTTAGTTATTTGATTTTTGCAGTACTCTTGTATTTTAAAGCAGCTGATGGGTTTTGTCTTAAAAACATCAAAAGGTATCAATAAGTTACCTATGTCAAAGGCAAGTCTTATAAATATCATATTAAAGTTACCCCAACTTTGTGATATTTCTAAGTCGCTCTCTTCAATTCTCACATTAATATTACCTATTCTGTAGCTTTATGACAACTTGGAAACTATGCTGCATCCTGGGGAATATTTTTATGTTACATTAGATTTTTTCTAACTCTAAGCATTTTTTTTATTTCCACATGAATATTAAAACTTTCTCAGAGTGCATCATGAAAGAGATTATTTCTCTTGATAATGTGTTGATATATGGTGTTTGGGGCTCCATAAAGAAAACCAATTTTCTCTTTTGCATTATCATATCAGAAGCAGAATGGAAAGGCTTTCCTCTCTATCTCTACATCTGTTGTTTCAACCTGAAGTCTCAGGAACAAGGTAATTGTTTGCTTAGCAGACCATCAACATAAATGCAAGGAAAAAAGTCAGGTCCCACTTCAGCCTAAAGCTTTGTATTTAAATGCATATGTGGAAGAGACAGATTTGACTACAAAAGAGACTCCTAGTTTTATCCCTAAAAAAAGCAAATAAGCAAAATTCTCCTGACCTGAGGAGAGACCAGCTATTACCAGTAGCTGAACTATTGTCTTAGGATAACTCCTCAGAGATAGTAGAATATTATTTTATATACACAAAGTAATTCTAAATCCTAACAGCCATAACATAAAGGATCTGAAGACAAAGAGATGTAGTAAATAATGTCACCTTCCTTAGTAACTAATGCTGACAGAATGAAATTCCACTACTTTATATGCCCAATGCATCCTGGTGCAAGACTTGCCTATCCTTGTTTGCTGGAGGTCAGCCCCCTCAGTTACCCGGAGTACACTATTCCCTCACTTATCACGGGTATTACATTCTAGCCCCCCCCCCCCCCCGCAATAGGTGAAAATACACAAAGTAGGAACCTTACATTTATTTTAGTATTTATATATATTTTAAGGCTTTATAAACCCTTCCCACATACTTATAAACCATTCCCAGTCCCTTATTGACCTTTCCCTCTCCCTTATTTACCTTTTCCACACTTTTATAAACACTACTTATGTTCTTAAACATATTCTACACTCTTAAACCTACGTAACTTTAACAACATATGTATACTGTACTGCAAAATCCCACGATACAGTGAAAAATCTGCGATAAATATTAAATATAATATTTTTAAAAATCCCGCTATACAATGAGGCCGCGATAAGCGAGCCGTGATATAGAGAGGGACTACTGGATTTCTGAGCATTGCATATGTGGCCTCCAGGCCAGGGCTGTAGATGTGTACTCCATTATTTGTGACAGGGAGAAAAAAATGTCTTATACCCTTCCAGGTTCTTCTGCCTGGTCTAATAGTTAACATAAAACAGATTAACAAGAGAAAATCAAATTTAATTATGTATGAATGGGGGCCACACAAAGACAGTGACACCAAGGACAAGCTAAGCAATTGAGGCATTTATGCCATTTTGAGCTAAGGAATGGGATGGGGCCTGGGGCTTCAAAGGAGAGGAGGGTTATTCACAGGGCAATACAGACAGATGTATAACAATCAGATATTTGTCCTGACATACAGATATGTTATTTATATAAAATTTATCTCTTGGTAGTAGCTCTCTTTCTGGGCCAGGCCTCTATCTAAGTTTTTTAAGGTATGGGAGAGGTAGAAGTTTTTCTTCAGCCTGATGGGTCTTGATTGCATCATGTTCAAAATAGTTTGGCAATCTAATTCATGTTATGTGGGACCAAACTCAGTCCAATGTCTAGTGATCAACTTTTCTTTAATGAGAGTTCAGAAGAGGAGAAGACCACCCCTGTTACCCACTCATCCCCTCCACACCTGAGAACTGTTTGCAGTAATTGTGGACATCTCTTAAATGCAGACCTAGAGTGTTTTCATGCTTCTGCATAGACATAATCTGGCTAAAAATATATCTGATGCAGATTACCGAGCAACACTTATAAGTCCTGGGCTGAAGCACCTGCTGGGTTTGTATGTAGCTTCTGTATTATCAAAAGGGCTCCCCAAAGTAATATCAACATCCACAGAGGGAAGTCTACTGTAAAATTAAATACCATTGGTCAGTATGAAGTGCAGGACCTGCAATACTTAAAATAGCACCATTCTGGCTTCAAAAATTCCAAGATCCTTTTTCCAACATAACCCCCATCATGATGGAACAAGAACACAATCATTAGCTCAAGACATTAGTCAACCATTTCAGGAAAATTGTTGCATTTTCCAAAGATACCTAATTTGTTCCTCAATATGAATTAGCCATTTGAATGTTCTGGAACAATTTTCAGGATAAAGAATAAGTAGTTATTTTACAACTTGAAGTACAATCATTGAGATGGAATCAAACCCTCATTCTTTCAAGCAGAAGTTGCACAGACATTTAAACATTGATGACTCTGTGCTATAGATTTCATGGCAGTAGAAGATAGACATAGTTAATGTAAAAAAAGCTTCTATTCTCCAAGCACTCGGATATCCTAGTGGGAGAGTCAAATGTTTAATGCATACTGAGGTGATAAATATTTTTAAAAGGTGTGAAATGAAACATGGTGAACAGAGCCTCAGGGTAGGTTGGAGATGGCCTTCAGATGACTGCTGTCTCAAAGTGAGTGTTGAAAGGTAGAAGTTCTCTGGTTATCACCATGCTGACTTCATGGTACATTGGTCTGCATAAAGGGAAAAGGTAGAAAGAAAGAATTTACACGTCATATATATCCCTGTGTTCTAATGAGGTATTGAATGCTAACTGAACCTTGGACACAAATGATAGATCATTCTTCTGCAAGGATCTCTTTTTAATGAGACTTTTGATGCCCCTTATCTACATCACTTTTGGTAAACACATAATCTAAACTGCTTATTTTTTTCATCTCAGAGTGGCTTTCTAATCTAATTGGCCCTTGTTATACATGAAAGAGAGATTATTCCCTAACATTAGGCTGTTGCATCTCTCACCAGAGACTTATCTAAGGTCAACAGGTGGTAAGGAAGTGATATCAAGTTCTAGGAGAGAATATGGTCTCTGGCAATTTGGGTTGGTACAGTGTGCTTGTTCTAAGAGTGTGGTGTGTGGAGGCAAAGGGGTTCATATAAAAGAAAAACTAAATAACAGTGCAGGTGGGCCATCACCAGGATATGTACCTGAGGGCCTACAGAGAGAGGAAGAAACTCTCAGAAACCCAACAGGACTGAAAGTCCTATAACAGTGAGTGGTCTAAGTGGGGAGGTATAGGGATGTAGAATAATTCTCTGGTAGGTGCCAGGATATATTTTACCTGATTTCTGCCCTCTAACCAAAATATGTGAATAATCTAGCACAGAATGAGCCTAAGTCATACTCATGAAGTCTGATCTTGATTTTTCAACCAAAAAGTTTATTTAGATTGTGACAAATTTGTGATGGATAATCAATAAGCCAGTGTTGGCTAACAACTTTTGGGATTTATTTTATTTGACTTGGAAAAATACGTGTTTCCTGCCATATATTTCACAACACATTTCAAAGGACAATAACTCATAATTAGATTTATATATAGGAGAATACATCCTTTCATTTATTCATTTCTTTTTCAACACATCCACCACTGAATTAAGGAAAGTTAAGATAAGTAAAACCCTCAATAAACATGCCTTCTATTTGAAGAGATAGATGCTAGGTAAATATAGATATCATAGGTATCAACAGATTTATATATAAATGAGGTAAAATATGTGTTTTATGACAGTTTTGAAGAAATAGCATGAAAAAAATTTTAAAAAAAAAGAAATAGCATGAAAAGATAGAGAAAGCTGCTCTTAATCCCAAAAAAGAAAAAGTGTATTAAGGTGAATATCAGGTAGCAATGGATTTGAAATAGAAGTAGGATTTTTATGGTCAGAAACAAGATCAGAATACAATGACTGGGTGCTGGAAACGTGAAAAAATGCTATGAACAAGGAATCACAGGCACCTGCCTTCCTGCCTCTACCTGGGAGAGGAGATTGGAAAGGTGGGTTGAGGTCAGATCATTCAGTGCTTGGAAGCATGAATTGATTCTTCAGGTAGCAAAGAGCCATTGTAAGTTTCTGAGCCATTTGAAGACATTATTATTAGAAAGGTAATTGGCGACCATAAAAGAGTGTTTTAAAAGCAAAGGGGAACTACTATGGGCTAGTGCTCTGCAAGGCAATCCATGTACAATATCTTAGTGAGGAGCCTACTGCAGGGACCCAGGTAGAAGGAGATGAGGGCCTGACATAGGCTGGTGACTGTGTGACAAGCGAGAACACAGCTCAGCTTTAAGAATTAATTTTTAGATTTTGGGATGTGGGGGTGGCAGGATTTGGCCACTGATTAAATGTGAGGGCTGAGAGAGAAATAAAAATGACTCAGAAATTGATTACTAGTCTAGGTGTCTAAAGCTGTGATAATTTTGTTACTGAATTTGGGCACAGAGCAGGAGAAAGACATTTTGAATTTAGGGTAATGGATTAAGTCTTGTTCAAATTTGAGGTGACAGTAGTACATCCATGTCCAGCAAGCATTTATGTAGGGCTTGCTGTGTTTTGAACACTTTGCTAAGCCCTTGTTTATAATATAATGTTTATTATTTTATTATCATCACTGATATTTTATTATCACTTCTGTATCTAAAGTAAAGGAAAACGGTCTTCATTAAGTAACTTGACCAAAGCAACACAACTTGCTAGCATTGGAAACATAGTCTGACCGTGTGGCCCTCCCTTCTGGTCACTGCTGTGCTATAGTCCTGGAGTCTGGGAGAGCTCAAAAGTAACCATGTAGCTTTGGAAATTGGTCATTTATTCACAGCTTTTACTGAACTGCCAGTGGCCAAGTACAGTTCTCTGAGCTCTGGGGACCCAGAGATCACTGGCACCGTCCTAGAGCTGGGAGTGGAAATAATGGGCTAGAAACAAGGAGTTGTGAGCAAGAGAAAGAGAATTCGCTACTGCACAGCATAGTGGGTTGTGCCAGTGAACACACCATGGAAGAACAGGAAAACTAAATAGTCAGAGAAGTAGGAAGAAAACCAAACCCAGTTAGCTTAGAAACCAAGGGAAAAGAATGTATGTCAGCACTCGAGAAAATCACTTGATGAGAGAAGATTGTTAAGAGCTGTTGACTTTTATAACTCAGGCAGAATTTTTTTCTCTGGGAGTGAATTCATGTCATGCTACTCTCTGAATGGCTTCTATTTCCAAGATCAGAAATTGGAAAAGGAAGTCTAAGGAGAACATACTTAGATTTAGATACTTTTCATACCTCCCATTCACTATACATTCTTATTTGTTCTGTAAATAATTGTCACATGGCATGTATGGGCATTGCAGAGTGTACAAGCATGTAGAAGCCAGTTTACAAAAAGAAAACTAACGCTCAATCTAATTGTAAAATACACAAAGATCTTTAACTCTCTGGCTTGCCTAGAGTTTGGGTGAACGTTTTTCGTGTTCGAACCTTCATAACTAAAGCTATCTTTGTATGAGGTTAATAAGCCAGCACAGATCAGTTGCTTTTGAAAACAAACAATGCCTTAATCTACCTCCTTACACCCTTTGAATCCTTAGCAAAGATGCATTTACTTACTTATTTGCTTATTTTTGAAAATATATCATCACAATTTATAAAATTTGCCCAAAATAAAAGCTAAAAGCAAAAATTGAAAGTCACATAACGAAAACCTCAAAGAGATCACCTTGGTCAATGTGGAGCCAATTGAGGTCAGTGTTCCCATGCTAAGTATAGTAGCCCAGCAGACGTAAAGGGCTAGGAAACTAAGACTTGCAACTCTTATTAATCATGAAAATACATCCTTGCCTCGTTCGGACGCTGCATAGGGCAGGAGCTCTGATAAGCTGTGTTCTTCCTGTATGGCAGTATGGCATGTGCGTTTGTAGGCTGTCTGTGTGTGACTGCTGACAGCGCAGGTGCCTGCTGACCCTGATGATGGCATAGATCCTATGATCCCTTGCTGCAATTTTCAGGCTTATTTTGATTGCTGTGTACAGTTTCATTCATTGATACTGTTTCTAATGTAAATGTAATGATCTAGATGACAAATTTTCATACACTGACTATGGGCATTATTAAAACTTTCATTGGAGAGCATATTTGATGTTAAAATACAGATCACACATTTATACATGTAGCTGCATTTCCAGTTTTCCAGTCATTGTATTTTCTTGGTGTGAAATACACTTTGCCTTAATTTCTGACCATAAAATTTCTACTTGTATCTCAAGGTCCTATCTTTAACGATAATTTCTCAAATGCCCTCCTTTGGGATTGAGAGCTGCCTTCTCCATCTTTTCACGAAGATATGGTGGAAAAGAATAGTGTAGAAAGGTTTCAGGAGTTGGAGAAGGTGGAAGATGCATTTAGAGAAGAGGTTGTATTAAGCCTTGTGAGGATGATGCTCTAAGAGCTGATAGGCCCAAAAGTTCTTAGGGTTTTTGTGATGACGGCTGTAAACAGGGATAAAAAGCACACAGAGGTTACCCCTAAGGATTCTCAAGATGCAGTAGATTGAGGTGGGAAGGAAGGGAGTGCTAAAGTGGGTGGAGGGTGTGGAAGGCAAGCTGTTGTTTGTTTGTTTTTAAAAGTCTCATGGTATACACCTAAAATTTATTTATGTATCATACGTTTTAGATGTATAAGCAATTTAGTCATGAATGGTCTTTACTGCTTTGTACAGTAGCTAAGTAACTAGCCTAACCATTGCTTAGATCCCACAACCAGCACAGAGATTAAATCCCTTGACCAGTCTTTAAGCTCCCAATTCAAAGCCAACACAAGCTAGAGCTGATCATGCATTTGGGTTATATAAGATTCTATTCCCCCACTAGATGCCTTGAGTTTTTAGTTTCTTTGGAGAATGGTATCTGTTTGTTCAGCACTGCACAGTCAGTTCCTAGAAGAACATGCCTGGCACATCATAGCTGCATAATAAATATTTGTGGAGTTGGACTGAATTTATGAGTGTAACAGGGAATTTCAAACTGTGTTAAAGGGGCCTCTCAGTTTTCAGAGACAGGACCTCAGTGGCTTCTGGTTTTGGCATGCTTGGCTGGTGGTCGTTGGCCAGGAGAGGTCCAGTAGTCACTTTCCATTGGCAGTGGGTTGGAGCTCTTGCCAGGAGCACAGTTCTAGAGTGCCATTCTCATTCTGGGGCCATAAGAGCCTTCTCTAGTAAGAGTCCATCTTGGAGGCTCTTGCCTTGTTCTTGGAACACATGAAGCTCTGGGGCTTCCTCTTTCCTCTTAGCTCCCAAGAATGGGTTCAAGAGATGTTCCAAGGAGAAAGTCTATTGAGGACAAGAGCTGCGCTTCTTTCATCCTTTCCTTTAATGTTAGCTGAACTTGTAACCACAGTACTTTAACACATTGTTTAATGACAGAATGAATGATCAGATAGCCCCTGTTTTCCTTAAGTAGCTCTGCTAGCATCTGTTGTCTGCTTTCGAGAAGTTTCAAAATATGCTTGAGAAGCACAAAAAGTTAAACAACAAGAAAATTCAGTGACAGAGATATTACAAGGCAGTTGTTGATTAATTGCAAATTAAGAGGTGGTGACAGCTGACATGCTTATGTTCTGCCAAATGCAATCCTTATATTAGGGTTCATTGGATTTTGTCTATGAAAGTAATAACAATCCTTAGTTTTCACTGAGTAGCAGATTTTGACTCTACCTGAAAGTATAAAAAACATTCCATTCTATTTATGTTCTTCTGACAAGATCATAGTCTCTTCTGAGATACATTAAACATTGCATGCTTCACAGACTGGTGTTCAATATATACTTTTTTTAGAATATGGAGGCAGTAGAATAATGAATGAGCTGGTCAATATTGCAGTGACAGGCTGGTGATAATTTTGTGTAGTACCCATTTTTCTTGCAGCCAGAAGATGGGAACTGAGTGAGATATTTATTTTGCCTTCTCAGATTGTATTCTGAGTCTTCAGTCTTTTGATTGGTTATTTTTGTCATTTTTTTCAATGATCAGGTTTTGAGTATGTACCAAATAAGCACAAAGTTCTCCCGAAGCTGAGATTGTCTGTGACAATGAAAAGGCAGTAGCATTCTTATTTCATTTCCAGTTCAGAGAATCTCTTGGTTTCTGTTGTGATAACTTGTTGAAGCTTTTGTTTACCTCAATCCAGAAACGGATTATTTATTGTAATAACTTATGTACAGTTATTTTAAGCAGTACGTGAGGTTTATTTTGGTTCAGCTTCAACCAACATTTGAGACCTTGCCATTTGTTAGGGATGGTGCCAGATGCTTCCAAGCATATTGTCTCAGTGTAAAATTTGGAACATGCTTTATTACAACTTACCTGCTCATCTAAATAGGACAAATGCAAGAAAAAGGGAGTCCCTTTATATCAGGAAAGGGCTGTTCCATAAAAGAGAAGTGATTCCGCAAAATAATGAAAAGAACACATCTTACAGAAGAGGGAAGTTTGGACTGACAGATAACAATGTATTTTTCACTGGTCCCACTCTCCATGCAGTGAAGGGATCCTCATAGATTCTTGCTCCCTTTTCACACTAAATATAGTAGAGCAAAAGATAAAGGCCACCTACCTCTCAATTCTAAGTATTAGGGCATCATAGGACAAAAGAGCAAACTCAGTGATTAGTAAAAAGAAGTTACTGGCCAGATTCAGAACATGGAAGCTTCCCCCCACCAAAAAAAACAAAACAAAACAAAACAAAAACCTTTTTAAAAACAAATCAATAAAAAAAGAATTTAGGAAGGGACTGTTAAATCAAATAGCTTAAGAAATATAATCAAGTTAAATAAGCAATTTTTTTGCATTCTGACTTAAACCAATGTTAAAAAAATCTTTAAGACGAGATAAATTTTAATATGAATTTGGTGGATCATATGAGGGATTTTTATTAATGGGCCTGGGAATTTCTACTAATTGGTATAATGGCATGTCCTTGTCATTTAAAGATGCACATTATTGTTTTCATGGATGAAATGATAGGATGCCTTGGATTTGTTTTAAAATACTTGAGCCAAAAAAGTGATAAGATGGAATAGATGAAACAGGATGACCAAAATATTGACAGTTATAGAAGTTCAGTGACAGATATACGGTGTGGGACAAAAGTAGGTTTATAGTTATTGATATGGAAAGTAATATAATAATTAATAATGCAAGAATAAACTTTGTTTTGCATACTCACAACTGTAAACCTCCTTTTGCCCCAGTAAATGTTTCCCAAAATACTTAAGAATATTTGCAATAAATCAGAAGCAACTTGATAAACATTAATCCAGCAATAGCCCAACCTCTCACTATGCTTCCTCCTGCCACCTCACCTGCAGAGCAATAAGAATAGAAATGGATAGGATAGGAATAATGATTCTCATCTGGAACATGAACAAGATCAGAGCTCTTTATCTGGAGACCATGAACTCATAAAATATTCACAGGTGGCTTTCCAATTGGTCTGAACTCCCTGTATGTGTATACCAAATTTTTATTTAAATTTTTTTTTTGGTGGAGGTATTACAAAGGTTTCACTAGATCCTCAAAGGCATTCATGACCCACAAAATTTGAGTTAGACTAGATTACAGGAGTTCTGCAGTCTATTTCAGCTCTAAAAGTCTATAAACCCATATGTCTAAGAACAAGAAATTTAATTGCCCTATTTTAAGAACTCCCTGCACTGTGGAAAAGTCTCTAGATTTCATGAACTCTGCATTCTAATATATTTAAATTCTTGGGATGTGAGAATGTTTAAGAGCCATCAGATACATATTTTAAAAAGTAACATTTAGATCTTAGACTGTTTTAGTCATTAACACAATGGCCAAATACATTAGTGCAATTTTCTGTCTGTTAGATGCCATTCAATGTCATCTCAGAGCCTATGCAGTGCAATCCCACTATCAAAAGGTCTGCTTCAGAATAGAAATAGACTCACAGATAGAGGACATTGTGATGGTTGCCAGATGGGAGGGAGTTTGGAGGTTGGGTGAAAAAGGTGAAGGGATTAATAAGTACAAATTTGTTGTTACAGAATAGTTATGGCGCTATAAAGGACAGCATAGAATCGTCGTCGGCAGCCGTCCGTCTCGAGAGACGATGGTGTAGCTTCTTAAGAGTCTATCTGCACGGCCGAGAATGGCTGTGCAGTCCGACTCGGGAGTGACATGGTATCTGTCTCCTCCCATGTTGAATCGACATCTTGCGATGACGCTGAAGCTACAGAGCCTGGGCAGGGTGATATGGAGGGCCAGCTGTTGCCCATGCAGCAGACCCCCCCTCTCTTCGCAGCTGAAGGATCCAAGGGAAAGACGGAGTCAATACAGCTTGGCTTCAGGTGCGCCGCAGGAGTTGCCGGTGTTGACTACAACGTCGAACCACCTTAGGGACTCCGGCTCCGGATTTTCTGTCGGGGTTTACTCCCTTAGCCTTTCCCCTGAAGAGGTATGCCGCAAGGCAGCGGAGGTTTTTTGGAGTCAGAGTTTTCCTTCTCTGATGTACCCTGACTGGAAGATCGAACCAGCGACACTTAGCTCGCAGGCCGACGCTCAATCCACTGAGCTAAACCAGCCAGGGCAAACAGCATAGAATATATAGTCAATAATATTATAATAACTATGTATAATGTCAGATAGGTATGAGATTTATCAGGATAATTAGTAAGTTATATAATGTCTAATCACTGGGGTGTATATCTGAAACTAATATCAAATTGTATGTCAACTGTAATTAAAAAATTAAAAAATGATTTTAAAAAACTGAAAAAAAGGTAATGCTTCAAAAAGAAAGAAAGAAAAAGAAGCCTTAGGAAGTGGGAAGCATTACAGCAACATAAAAATCCCCAGCTATAGACAAGGGAGCCGGGGAATAGCTTTAAGTTCCAGCATCTGATTGTACAGAAAGCAACGTGCTAGAAGGAACCCAGCATTTCCCTAAGCTGGAAACTGAGATCATGTGTTTGCCACCAGCTCGATGCAGTTCTCTAGTGCCGTTACCTATTACTGCTATCCTACCTTTGCTTTGAGTAAAATAATTTTGCAGACAATCTGAAATATTTGTTATAATGCCTTTATAATTAAACCCAGAGCAGTGCAATCAGTAGTATAAACCTGGTTTAATTCAATCACAAAGCTGTGGCCTGCCTTGCCAGTCATCTAGTGTGGTCAGAGTTAAGGACTTTGGTTCACAGGATGCTTAGTTTCCTAACCATCATTTCCTTGTTTGTTCTTCTGTTGTCAAGACTGATGATGAGTCAGAGCATGGCAAATGTGTGAGTGTGTGTGTTCCTGCGTGTGTATGTGTGTGTTAGTAAGTGGGAAGTGAGTAATGAGGGCTATCTTTAATGTGGAAACTTCATGTTAGCTATTGCAGCAACACAGTTGTATAATAAGTCACCCCAAAACTCAGCCGTCTATAAGGCAAAGCATTTATTTGAACACTCAATGGTGTGCACATTGCTGACAACCTAGAGCTTGTTCATGCTGGGCTATGAGACCCCGATTCACACCTTTTTCTGGCTGGGGTTGGCCTCGCCTCCAGGTTGCAGGGAAGGATTGGATCAGTTTGTCATGCAGTCATTCTGGGCCCAAGATGAAGGCACATGTACTTTTCCCAGTAGGTGGTCAAAACCTCCGATGCTCATATCATACTGTCCCATCACATTGACTAAACCAAGTCACCTAGCCAGGCCTGTTCCACCACAGTGGGGGGGGGGGGGGGGAGTACAAATATGCTGGAAGATAATCCAATTCATCCAAAACGATTTCCTTACAATATTATACAAGAATATTGTTAACTTTTCTTGCTTAATGCATGGGTATTTTCTGGCTTAAAAACACTAGATCTGTGGATGACTCACACATACAAATCAATGTCCAATAACTAAACCTCCCAGATCCAGTGTCTTCTATTTCCTAATAAAAATTTCTTCAGCCCTTTCAAAATATTCCTCATCTCACCCTGTCTGTTTTTACAAAGACTCCCTTAGCCACACTTCTTCCATTCTTTACCTCCAGCAGGTTTTGTTTGTTTGTTTGTTTTGTTTTGTTTTTAGTTCTTTAAAATGTACCAAGTTCTTTTGTGCCTCAGGGATCTTGCACAGCCTGCCCCTCCTACTCTACCCATCATCGCTTTCATCACAGATGTCTACTTCTCCTCCCTGTCTCAACTTAAATGTCACTCCCACAGGGGTCTTCACTGACCACCTGATTTAGTATAGCCCCCATTATGCTCAGAGCACCCTCTCCATTTTTTCATATCCCATCATAATTCCTATTTATATAATTCTTTATGTAATCACATCCACCTTTCCCACTAGCCCAAAAGTGTCGTTGATATAGAAATGGCATCTTTGTTCTTCTCTGCACTGGAAGCACCCAGCCTGATATTTTAAAAGATGGTGGAGTGAATGAGCGAAAATAATTAATACCCTCAAGGGGAAATTTTCTCTATTTAAATATACTGAGTTTGTGAGTTTGGACACACACAGACAGACAATCTTGACTTTAGACCCCAACTCTAGTAGTTAACTAGGCCTTCTTCCTCACCAAGTGACCGACTTGCCTGTGCTCACCAGCTCTGCGCTCCCTCGCTCTGACCACCTGTCTGAGGAGAAGTGAGACAGCGGATGTCAAGTTCCTGGCCCAGGGCAGTCACCTTCAGGAACCCAGGAAGGATGCGCTCTTCCTCCGCCCTGAAGTGTGGGGCCAGTCCTGCTCACATGCTGAGTCGTCAACACTGTAGAGCCTTTGTCACACTCTGACTCTTGGTCCAAAGAGTGTGCTTGGTTGCTATAGTAAAGTAATTTTATGGCATGTGGAACTAATGATCATGTGTGAAACCATTTCTATGGGAAAAGGAGTTTGAAATTCAAAACAACTGGCTGATGAAGGCCTTTTGGAATCTGCTACATAAATAGAGGCTTCTGTTCCTGGGGTGCACTTTATGACAATAATGAAGGAATTCCATGCCCCCCTAATTACATAGCACTCTCCCAAGTTAATCAGGTAAATGAATAGTATTTTATCCAAGCTCCTAAGTTGGGGGGCGGGAGGTAGGGCTCCAAAAACCCTGAATGCGTGTTCTGAAGGAATGACACACAGCCAGCGCGGCTTTCCAAGAAGAGCCCTTATTTTGTACAGCCTGGGCCTAAAGAAAAACTCTGCTTGTATTAGCCCCACAAAGAAATCTTACAGTCTAACAGCGATGACCTGAACTACTCCTAAGACAGAAACCAAACGTATTCTCAATGTGACAGATCTGATGTGAACTGCCTGATAATTGGGGGTGCCCTCTACTTACCCAACAGAGAAATGAGACAGCTGACCTTGGCCTGGTTGTTCTGAAACCTATTTGTTCCCAATGGTCCCGAAGTTAACACACACTTTCATGGTCTCCACTATTTTTTCATGCCTTGCAATAATAGATAACTAGAGTTAAAAAAAAAAAAATACCCTTGGCAGGATATCCATGGAGCTATTTTATCCAGATAAGCAAAGATAAATGAAGAGGCATTCTGGGGATTGGTTAAGGTAGCACTCTCAGTTCTGAATAGTCATGATAAAGGATGCGAGTATTGGCGTTAATTAGTAGGGGCCATGAGGCAGGATATGGGATGAGGATAGCAGAGGAATCACAATAAAATTATAGAAAATAATTTGAGACACTGCTGGCCACACAGTTCTTCCTGGGGAAGAAGCATCTTCGGGCCATTGGGTTACAGTAAGGAGCCATAGGTGTGTGTTGGGTGGTGGTGGGGGCGGGGGTCAGAGGAGGCATATATGGAGCTGGGGAGTGACTCTGTGTGTCCAAACCCTCTTCAGTCCTCTGCAAGGGAGACTGGTGTCTGTACTTGGGTGAGTTTCAGTTGCAAAAGCCATCGAAGGTCTGAGCTTTATGGCTGGGTCTGCAAAGGATAGGAGAGAGGCTGTAGCAGGAAGACAGAAATCCAAGAGCCAGGGATGTAAGTTCTGCTCTGTCTCCTGGAATATGCAATATCTAGTGAGGGCATCTACCCACCCACATAACGAAAAGCCCCAAGGCACTATGTTATAGACCCCAGGGGACAGTGATGGTTTCAGCTTACATCTGGGTTTTACACTGAAGGGTGGTCCAAGGTTAATAATGCTAGTATTAGACCTGAGTTACATCTCAGTTTCCTTGAGTCCTTCGGACTTAGCCCACGGTCCACTTAGTTTGCAGGTGCATTTTAGAAATTCTTTAAATCTTTGGCACATAATGTCACTGATTTGAATAAATAATTACTTTAAAGGAATGGAAGAAATACTGTAAATATCAACAATGCTACTGAAGTCCCTAAGACAATTGTCTAATTTTTAAAGGGAAATAATTGGCATTGAATATACCCTGATTAACATTTCAATTTGTTAAAATATCTTGATGAGTAATAAAGATAATCATTTAACTCAAAAAAGGTTTTCAGTTTTAAGTTAGTCAACTAAATAAAGTCATTAAATATTATAGAGTCTACTCTTATGTAATTATTGATCAGGTGGCAGCTGCAGGAACTACAGTAGGTAAATTATTTTCTCTGGGACATCTATTCCTTCAATTGTTAATGCAAATTGTATTCTTAAGGATGAAAGAAATTATGAGAAAAACAGAAAAGAGAAATGATTCTTAATATATTTAGAGAATGGAATTGGTAAAAAATATTCATAAATATGAGAAAGACCAATGATAAAATGAGACATGGTATCTAACTAAAATGATGAGAACAGAATGCATAAATGATCTTTCTTCCTTTTTTTCAATACAATAAATATTACACTTCATTTCCTCAATTGGTGTCATAGGCATAGCATTAAATATGTCTGACCTCAATAAAATGTGGAACATTTTTCCATTTCTGAAATGGATCTTTTCTATTGCTATGTTAACATTTGGAAAAATCACTTCATATCATTGAATCTTTCTGAAACCTATCAAAAATAGCGGGAACCATCTAAATGAGGATACTGTACTAACATAATGGAATTGCCTACGGTTCTGATATGGTCACGGTCATTTCACTGCACATTTCTCATGATTTTGCAAGCTTTCAGGAATGAGTGTGTACTTCACAGGCAAGCAACCGAAAGGTGGCAGCAGCTATTTAAAAAAATTTTTATATTTATTTCATGTTAATATTTTTTTTCAAATGCTACTCACATATAGTTGAACTATGTTATAATAGGCATTTAAAGATTAGAAAGCTCCCTTTCTTTGCAAATAGAATGAATGGAGTGATAGATTTGAGCTTCAAAAAATGTTTGCTTCCAATGAAGAATGGGACTTGTCCTTCTTTTTATCCAAATGGTCCATCATGTTTGATGATGTAGAAATAAAGCCAGTCATCCTTCAGGATCAGAAAATATTTATAGAGTCACCTAATCATTAGCAATGATTAATTATCCCTGGAAAATTTAGAACCTTGCTTGTGAGGATATTATGAGAACTAATATATTCTTAAGGATCACAAAGAGATTTTTTATTCCAGAGGTATGTGAATTAAATTAACAATTATTTAAACTTAAATATCTTTAAGCATAAATTCTACCAAATTTCTATTTAAAAAACTTTTAATCACTGTGATAGTTGACACCTCTTTAGTATTATGTATGTTAAAATTCTTTTAAATATTTCAGACATTCATAAATCTAACTTATTTCAACTACCAATCTACATTTATCTGAGATTAATGCTTTTGAGGTCTTTAAGCTTTTTTATAAGCTGACTGTTTATAAACAAAATTAGCAAAGATGAATTCAAAGTTTTTCTTAAAATAATAGTTCCCTCTTCTGAAAAAAAAAAGAAAAACATTACCTAAAATCTCATCGACTCCGATAAAACAAAGTCTGAAGATTGGCATTCTGTTTAATGAAATTTCATTTCTTTTGAGCACTTGTAGTTAACCTAAATTAACCTCAGTATGACAATAGCTTGTGTCAGTCTTGCTTTGATAAATAAATATATTTCTCTATATATTTTTTACATATAAATTTTAGGTAGATATAAGTGAATTCTAGACAATTAGACTGTCAGCTCCATTAAAGTTACCATATAATACTTTTCTGTGTTTTGCATAGATGTGTAGGTAGTGGAGATGCCATTCTCTATAAGGTCACAATAAATTTTAACTTTAATGTGTTTCATTGAGAAAATAAATAACAAAAATATACAGCTATAAGCAGCCTTAAAGATCAGAGGTTTCACATCTGTTTAAAGATCAGAGATTTTCACATATGCTTTGATATCAAATTTCTAGTGAAATCTTCCTCAGAAGTGCACTCTATAACTCAGCCTAGATGGGTGGAGTTTTAAGATGTTTAGTGGGTGTGAAGCCTAGAATCTCACCTCCTCCTTCTGTACCCTGGTCACTGTCGAGACTTGAAACCTGAGAATGCTGCAGACCCTAGGCTAACGGGCACTGATGTAGTTCAACACATTAATTCTTTGTTTTTCAAATGGCAAATCAGGATAAGATCACCTAAATGAAGGGTTCAAAGCCACGGAGGTCATTAAATCAAACCCAATAATTATATGAATAATTGTATCAATAAAGATATATATTTCTTTTTACTATGTGTTAGTCCATTTTTCCACAAAAACAAAACAGAAGAAAAAATAAACACGCTGGTAGAAGAAAGGGCAAGTCTAGATATAGTTATAAGTATTGATATATAGACATAGATATAGATATCTGAAAATCAATTCACAGAAATCCTATACAGGCAGACTTATATATGCACATAGACATTTTCTCATAATTACACTTACTTATAAATGTGTGTAAGACACACCCACTCTATTGAACAAGACTGTCCTGGCACCAAGACATCAAGAAGTGAAGAATGGACAGTTTTCTCTAAAGGGAAGAATCCTAGACTACAAACTAATGCATCACATTTTAGAAACACTAGATTAGCACTTAAACCTCTTGGAGTCTTGAAAACATTTTCTGAGAAAAGCAAGTAAAATACCTAACTTATATGGCAACTGTGGAGAGCATGTGAAATAACACTTGCAAGTGTGTTTTGCTAACATAAAGCAAATGATACGGATGTGTGCAAGATGGTATTATGTGTTATGGGATTTGAGGTAAATATCCAAGTGTTATATCCTGTTTCCGTTTCATATATAAAGATATCCAACAGTTTATTTTGTGATTCAAAGGTCATGATCATTTTTTGACAGCTGTCCTTGGTCTTTTGAAAATATTGTTGCTAAGCAAGTTCTCAGGCATGAGCTAGCAGTGTTTTGGTGACAGCAGAGTGTCTGGAGAGAACCAAATGTTCAGTGATAATTACAAAGAATTTGCCATAAGTGGTTGCTGAGTCACTGGATTCTGTCTAAATACGTTATTTAAAACAGTGACTTGGTATCTGCTTGGAAATCAGACTTGTCACTTGAGCGTCTTTCCATTTCTGGCATCAGCAACAGCTTCATGGGTCCCCTCTCTGACAGGGAACCAGAATGCTTTCAAAGAGGGGTTGTTATGTGATGACTGTGAAGGGGTGCTTTCAGTCTTTCCAGAGCATTCATGTAGAAGGGGCATCTATTCTTCTTAGGAGGATGCTCTGTGTCTCTGTCCTAGGAGGCAGGGCGGGGTTAAGATTGTAGACTCTGAAGCCAGACTGTGTGGGTTTAAATCTCAGCTCTGCTTCTTCCTAGCTCTGGGAACCTGAATAAATTGTTTAACTTCTCTATGCCTTAGTTTATCCATCCATAGTAGAGGGTGGTATTAATAATATGCCTACTTCCTGTTTAAGAGCCTTGACTGAGATCATGTTTGGAAGACATTTAGAATAGTGTCTGGTGCCCAGTAAGTACTATTTAACTGTTTGCCCTTGTTATATAACAAGTGGACCATCCCATTACACATTCCAAAGTGGAGGCCTCGCCCAGGGACCTAGATATGGCTATGTATCACTGGGGAAGTGGCACAGTGATGGGACAAGTGGGTCCCAAGTAGTAATCATGGTCATAATTGTGTAGTACTGTGGAATTTATAAAGCTTCAGGCCTTCTAAAAATTCATTCTGTCTACCTTTTAAAAAATCTGGAAATTAATAGTCACATTCATCTTTCTTACTGATTTCCTCATAATGGCTACAGTTTCCATCATAAGCCGTCTTTCGTGTTTTTTTTTATTTTAATGTGTGTTCTTTCACATATTTTATTTCAAGGAGGGAGTTGACTAGAAATTATTCAAGACTTGTAATTACCCGTGGTCATGCATCCCCATATATTCATTAACATTTATGAATGTGAGGTTGCAGATTACCTAAGCAATGAAAAAACAAAATGAAAGCGCAGTGTGTGTGTCCATACACTCATATGTTTTATTTTGTTTCTGAGGCCACCATTTGTTGTCAGGCATAAAAACTAGACTATGAAATTCAAAATGAAAAGGCTTGGGATATTTAAGTACTCCTCATTAAATGTTTCTGACATTTTGGGCCTCTGTCAAATATTCTGGTGAGTGCCTAGGTCCTCCTGTTTGCTCAAGAGAAAAATGTGTGATAAACATGCATTTAATTTCCCAAGCAATGAGTGAACTGAAAGTTATGGAGGCTAAATCTGTATTTTTAATGTTTATTTTTTATAAATAACGCATAAAGGATAAAGTTCAACCTATTTCCCAAGATGTATTATCATTCTAATAGGTAAAAAACACAATTATGAATCATTTTTCCATTTTCCATTCTTTGTTAATACCTGGCTTCAAAACTGCATGCATCATTATTTTTTCATGTGGCAATTTTGAAAATATCATAGACTGGAGGTTTAGAAATTGTTGTTACAAGGTCTCTGTAGCAAAAAGTCTAATGTTAACACAATAAAGATACAAAGTGAGATTGAATAGAAGTTTCGGGGTTGTTTTTGTTTTGTTTCGTTTTGTCTTGTTTTCTGAGGTTTATTGCATGTTAGAGTTGTTATATACCTTCAGTGTAGGCTGAGGTTGATACCGGGCTGGCTGGGAAGCACTTTCTAGAATATGAATCTGAGCCATTATTAGAGCAGGTGGAGCCAGGAGGCATTGGAATAAACAGAATAAACCTAGAACAAAATTTCCAGAAACTGCCTTGTATGTATTCACTAAATTGTCGTTTCACACACAGCTGTGCCTGCAGATAATAAAAATGCTTTCCTAATAACAAATCTAGTTTTTACAAGATCTATAAATAAAATACATATCAATTGAATGTGTGTTAGGATACCTCAAAGAGCAAGCACGGAGAGTAAAATGCGAATGTGAAACTTTTGTGGGCAGCTGCATGCCAATCGCTGACCGCATCATTGCTCATTAACTTTGTTCTCCTTTGCATATTCAGTTACATTATCCAGAATGCATCTCCCAACTCATTCTGTTCTCATTTCACTTGTAGGAAGTAGAAATGTGTGTTGAAAAGCTCCTTTTTCACATGTTTATTTCTATTCAGTGATTTCCAGAGTACATTTATTGAATTTATAAAAGGAAAATGAGTTGTCAGCATAAAAAATTCAAATGGATTGCCTAATCCAGCCATATTTTTATAGCCTATACATTTTATCTAGAAAAGTGACAAAGAAGAAGTATCTCTGTAGTTTAAAATTAAAGGGTATATGGGGAATGTGAACAGAAATTTCACAAAAGAGGAAAAAGGTGGCAAATAAGCACTTGGAAAGATGTCCAACATCATTAACCATTGGGGGGAATGCCAGTGAACAGAATTGTGAGAATCATACATATCAGAACGGTTACAATTTAATAACAAACACATTTTTAACAGCCCTGACAATACCCGGGTCTGGAAAGAGTGCAAAGGAACTGGCACTCTTATACATTGCTGAAAGGAATACAAAATACTAGACTCCAGAAACAGTTTGGCAGTTTCTTAAAAGTTAAACTTTAAAATAGAAGATTGTAATGTATAGAATTATGATGACCTAGAACATGGAATTTCCTCAGTAAAATAGAAGGTAGTGATTAAGAGCATAGAGTCTGGAGTCAGACCTGGGTTTACATTTAAGGTCTGCCGTTGCTTCCCTGGTTGACCTTGTGCAGTTACCCTAGTCTTTCTAAGTCACTGTTTTATGGACTCTGGAGGGCAGATATCAATAATATCTAATTTCTGACTTGCTCTCTCATATCGTTTTGTTAATACAACCTCAAAATTATAACCTCCAGAGGAGGCATGCAATATATGGTCTGCTTAATTAAATTTCAGAACTTTCCTACTCTGTTTTTTCACTTCCTTTTCAGGTTTTGGTTCTTCATTTTTCTGGTATAGTTAGTTTTATTTCATTTGTTAAACATCAGTACACTCTGGTGAACTCTACTACTGTCCAAAACCAAAAAACTAATTTTAAGCCACAGGGAAAAAGTGTCTTTAACTGCCTTTTAGAAATAGAGAGTATATGAGTCACCAAATAATTATTCTCAAATGCGATCGTTTTACAGTGTCAGGTACAAGAAGTTAAATTTACATTCAGAAGATTGCTTTGTGAACATGAAATTTAGAAACAAAACCGAATCAAACATGCGGGCAGGAAATAGTTGGTCTCAGGTGCCATATCACCTCAGCATGTGAAAGCGCCACGGACTGTGATCTGCAGGGTAGAGATACTGCCTTTCCTAGCGAGGAAATGCTGCTTCCCTTTGACTATAGCCCATTCCCTTTCGTATTTGTCAGCTCTCTGTTTTTAGATCCTGTGCTACATCCAATGCAACACACATTGACTTGTTCTTACGTAAGCATCATGACTGTACACAGTATTCTGTGTATACTTTGGTATAGGGGAGCTAAATGACTGATTCAGAACTGCATGTGACAGATGCTAATGTTTGTATTCAGTAGCAACAGGAGATGTCATAGATGCAAAACTCTTGGGGAGAGCTTTGAATATTGAATGCCTCTACAGGTTGCACAGTAAACAGCATGGAGAAGAGCACAATCACGGGCAAGGAGGTGTGAAAGAAGCTGGTGCCTTTGCAGAGTGTGGAGTTGTCCTCAGTTTGGCTACTAGACCATGCCAAGTATGGTTGAGGTGCCACTGGAGAAAGCCTGGCTGGGGACAGCCAGTTGGTGATGCCAGCAAATGTGTGCCGCTGTGTTGACCCAGGCCGATTCTGATTTCCAGTTCTATGTCTGTTTCTAATTGCTGTTCTCGTGTTCTCCCTCTGAGTTGTTTGTATTAACATCTTACTTTCCCTCCCTGAGCTGCTCAGATATGAAAGTCTCACTCTGAGACATTTCTTCTTCCAAGTCTGTTTCCTGCCCCACTTTGTAATTTTCAAAGAGAATCTTAGGAGTTGACATCCCTTAAACTTTTGTTGAGCCTTTTGTTTTCTCTACCAGAACTCATTCATTTGTTTGCCAGATATTCACTGAGAATTGACACAATGGCAATAACATGCATTACTCAATTGTTAAGAGCAAGAGCCCTTCTCTTACAAGACCCACAGACTTTATCCATTAATGAAGCAGGACAGCTATAAGGCAGAGAGAGAAAGAGAGAGAGTGATGGCCAGTGTAGAAAATCAGAATTTACATGCTTCATCTAGCGGCTTACAAATTCCCTCTTTTAAAACACTGATCAGCACAATGAACCAAGCCTGCCAGTTGGATCCACTCCAACTTTAAATGCCATCTGTTCTCTGCCAACTGCCAGATATCTGTCTCCAGCGCAGAATTCTCCCTTGAACTCCAAACAGCTCAAAATTCTTTCTTAACCTCCATATTCCTTCAACTCCAAGCTCCTAACTCTCATGACTGCTTGGATGTCTAACAGGCACCGCCCACTCATCATGCCCCAAAGTGAACTTGGAATCTCACTCATAGTAAATCTGTTCTTTCTGCACCCTCTTCTCCAAGCCAGAAAATAGCCGTTCTGTGCTTCCAGCTGCTCAGATATGAAAGCTCAGGGTTGTCTTCGACCCTTACTTTTTATCACATCGAGTATCTAATTCATTGGACCCGTTGGTTCTAACTTTAAAAATTACCCAGAATTTCCCCCACCCCACCCCCACTCTATGCACCCCTCCTCCTCACCTTTTGTTCCAGCACTTTGGTCTCCTGACTGACAATGGGCAAGCCTCAGCATCAGAGACTTAATATTCATTAGAACTGCCCCCCAACCCACTAGTTACCTGTTCACTCCCTCACCTCCTTCAAGTCTTTATTCAAATGCTACCTTCTCAGACATTTTTTTCGTTACCAAACTAAAATGACATCCACTCATCCCAGGCAGTGTCTATTTCCATCGCTGCTTAATTTTTTCTCCAGCACACTTCCCTGATCACTGCCTATTTAACTCATGTGTCTGCTTATTGGTACCTTCTGCCCTGGAATGTGAGCACCTTGAGGACAGGGATTTTTTATCCTTTTACCCACTGCTTCATTCTCAGAACCTAGAACAGTCTTTGGCATATAAAAGGCACTCAATAATTCTTTGTTTAATGAATGGATAAATGAATACATTCAGGAGGGTTTCTATTCACTGAATCATGAATATTCCTGGGGTCAGTGCTCAGAATACTTATCATTCAAATTCAGGAGAAAAGGAAACATTTCACAAAGGGGCCTTGCTCTCCAGGCCCCTATCCTTGGAGACCTAACATACTGGGGATACAAACTCCAAACTGAGGAGGCGCCAGAAAGAAGTGATGTACAGCAGTATGCAGAGGAAAGGCCCTGGGAAACCACACAACACCAGTTCCTACTGTATCAAGGTCAGTGCCATAGAGGCCAGACCGTAACTATATTCATGTATGAATGTGGGCTTCAGTGATGGGAGAGGGTTAGACTTCACAATACCTTTTGATTTGGTACAAAGACGTATTCCTCAGGCCCAGGGACACAGTGGCAGGGGATCAGGCACCTCTCTCACCCTCTGAGACTGTGTGATAGTCTCTACCCCTTATAGTCAAAGGCTGCATAGGAATTCAGAAAGAAACAACATAATTTAAAACATTCCAAACAGTGCATTCTGAGGCTTGGACAGGCTGCTGATGTCAGTGATTTCTGTATCTGGTTTTGGTCTCCCTCAGCCAGTGACTTTCCAATTTGTTTGTCTGTGACTGCATAACAGAATACACTTCATAACCCAACCCTGTTCACACAAATATGACTGTTAAAACTAAATGAGACTTAAGCTCATTATGTGAGCACCCAGAGAATTCCCATTTTGTTCATTTTTATTTTACAAGTACTATTTTCTTAATGCTGGCTGACAGCGTAAGGCAGGTGAGGAGCTCCCCAAAGCCTTGAAACTTAAGGGGGGACAAAATTCACAGTTAATCAAGACTAATACTATACTTAGGCAGTATTTTTAAAAATTCAAATTAAGATAAACAACACATGATGAATAAGTTATGGAGATTTGTTAATTTTTTTAGAGAGAGATGGAGGGAGGGAGAGAGGGAGAGAGACATTGATTTGTTGTTCCAATTATTTATGCATTCATTGCTTGATTCTTATATTTGACTTGACCTGAGATTGAACCCACAACCTTGGCACAACAGGAAAATGTCTCAACCAACTGAGCTTCCTGGCCAGGGCCTGGAGATCTTAAATAAGGACAGGCAGTTGCGTGTTTTAGGACTCCACATTAACATGTACCTATAGGTTACCATGTTCTTTACTGTTGCAACACTGGTTGCCTGGTGGGTCCCTGAGGGTTGACAATGACATGCAAAGGATTAGGCAGCATAGGGCTTTATAGTCATGCAGTTTGATTGTAGAACCTTGATTAACTTTTTCCAATGGTTCAAATATAAAAGTATATCTTTTTTTTTAATTTAAATTATATTTTATTAATTACACTATTACAGTTGTCCCAATTTTTCCCCCTTTGCTCTCCTCCACTAAGCAACCCACTCCCTCAGGCAATCCCCACACCATCGTCCATGTCCATGGGTCATGCATATGTGTTCTTCGGCTATGTATTTCCTATGCTGTACTTTACATCCCATGACTATTCTGTAACTACCAATTTGTACTTTGTCATCCCCTCACCTTTTTCACCTATCCCCCCTGACCCTCCTCCCATCTGGCAACAATCAAAACATTCTCTGTATCCATGACTGTTTTTGTTCTGCTTGTTTGTTTGTTTTTTAGATTCTTAACTCAGTTCTAACATGAATCAACTCAGTACTACTGGTTGAATGTCCACTACCTTTATTACCCACACTGCTGGTCAGAAAAAAACAACTCTAGTTCCTTACCTGCCTTCCTAGGGTCTCTGGCTGCTGCCAGCATGGGGCATTCCCCAGACATCAACACCCTCCCTTCCACCTGTCTTCCAGACAGCCCACCCTACACACAATTAAACTGACTTGACTGCATGGGGCTCCGTGTGACTTTATTTTCCAACTGTTTTTGAAATATAATTAAGCTTTCTAACAGTATATACATATAAACACACATACATACACACATATTTTTGGATCATCAAGAAATCACATCATTATATTTTAGGTTTAGTTAACAGAAATATGTTTACATAGCATAGTCACAATGAAGAGCTATTACTGAGCCTGCATTAGGAAGTTTTTGATGTTCTTCATCTAAGCCCCTAACTTACATAATGGCAGTAGGTTGCGAGGGAAGAAAATTCAATAATCAGTTGCTTAAAATTTAGCACAAGAGATACAAACTTAATGCTGTCTGTGCTTTGCTGGTGGAAATCTTAAATCAGGAGGAGGTGGTTACCCTGCCAGAGGCGCTCTGAGTGGCATTGGTGAATTCAGATTCCAAGTTTGTTTCCCCCTCTGGTGTTTGGTGTCATAAAAGAGCCTCCAGGATGTTTTAAATTCTGTTATTGTTAAACTTGGTATGACAATGGTGAAATTTGAAGTGAGGGGAACATGGAGCATAGAGTCGCCATCTAGCATCTCCTAACCTTAGATCTAAGCATGCGTGCATTTTTTTTTAATGGTCATATTTAAGCTTAGTGGATTGACTGTGTTAAGCAGTTCCAAGTTCACAATTAACTGCATTGGTGATGACTAGCATTCCTTTCAGGGAGCAGGAGTACTTAAAGACCAGCGCACATTTCAAAGGACTGTGGAATAAAAAGCATAATTAGCATAGGCCAATGGTTATTTCAGCTCCTGAGGGGGACAATGGCATATACCTTTGGGAAGTAATCAAGCAGCAGCAATATGCTTCATTTAAGAAGATCTTAAAAGAAAAGGTATTTTCTCTGGTTCAAATAAATGAACAGATGTGGCTGGGATGATGGGTTTTGACAAAGTGCTGCAAAGACATGGTGTTTAAAAGACTGAAAAGCCACCGTTTCAGCAATTTCCATCTTCAAAGAGCCACACGGCCAGATTTCACAGGTCTCACACAGGAAATGAAAGCAGTTTATGAAAGTGCAAGGGACGGGCAATTTCAGAGCCACGAGGAAAAAGCAGGATTTTACATCCAATCAGCTGTGTTACAAAACTTCTTTTTATGAAATAGATATCAAATTCAGAGGTCCCCAAGCACAGCAAAAGCAGTGGGCCCATGACAAAATGGATACAAGTTGATAAAATAGGATGGGAGGAAATTAAAATGAATTTTAGTCCTCTATAAAATAGAAAAATAAATATGCATGCACACATTTATGTATCTCTCCATCCATGCATAAGAAAAAGAAAGTCTAGTTGTGAATCTAGTAAAGGCAGATAATGAAAAATAATTCTAATGGACTTGTGAACAGCAGACAAGTTAATTTTTACCAAAGTCATATTGTCTTTGTGACTGAGTAAATGTGATATGAAACTATCACCCTAAACTGTTTAATTTAGGGTAACATCTCACAACTTGACATCAATCATATTTATGTGCTTGACCTTAAATCCCTAAAAATTAGACAGATAGCGCAAGAAATAATTGCCAGTGGTTCACCATTTATACAATATTTTCTTCTTTGTCTCCACCACGTGTTCTAAGGAAAACTGAAAGTTGAGACCCAATGAGAAGAGATTTCTCATAGACCATTGTAACCAAAGTGAAAAGATAAACTTATAAGCTGGATTTTTGTGGTAGGGTCAAGACAGGCAATGTTTATTCAACTCAGACACATTTTCCCTTGGGTTGAGTCTACCTTCCTAACAGGTGTATGCCTATTCTTTCTAAAATTACCATCATACAGGTAAGTTGTTAGAAAAATGTAAAAAATAAAAAACTTGCCTTTCAAAAAATAAGTCCTATTGAGTTGAGAGTTAATAGTTTGTGACAGTTAATTATCGTGATGATTGTGGTATAAATCACAACCTGCGAACAAAACAATGAGATGTAAAAGATATTCTTATAGAGCGATGAGGGTGGATTTATAAAATAGTTATTCAACATGGTCTTAGTTGTCCTGCCATTCAACTTATTCTAATCAAGGCAGAAAATTTTAAAAACATGACTGTGGACCAATTATTCCCTTAGTCAAATATTTTTAAATATAAACCTCACACTGTTTTATGTTAAAATGAGGCCCTTTTATAAAAAGGGGGAAGTGTCATCTCAGCCTCTTCAGCATTAGCTAGGACCCATTCCATCGCTGTACTATATTATAACTTGAAAGGACAAGGCAAGCACAGAAATAACTAATAACACAACTATGACTTCATCAATACACCATTGTGTACTATTGTTTGTAACTATAAAGAGGGTGAAAACCTTACATTTATATAGCCCTTTATATTTTAATGTGTTTTGGGCTATCCATTAATTTAATTTAATTCTAATAACAACACTTTCTTTGTGTATTCCCATTACTGGATAAGAAATTAATGGTATTATTTACAGAAAAAGAAACGTGTGGGAAGCTGTTATGGGAAAGATGGCTGGGTGTGTGGGTGTGTGGAGTTTTCAATATGTGTAAGTGGTATGGAATCAGCTGCGTTTGGGTTTCATTCTGCCTCCATTTGACAGTGGGATCACTGGGAGCTCTCCCTACCCATGTGAGCCCTCCATTGACTCTCATAAAAAACATAAGTAATAATATATTTCCTGCATTATTATTGAGAAGTTTGAGTGAATTTGCATCTAACTCACATCGCATGTTGCCTGGTACCTAGTAAATTGTCCAAGTAATAAGTCTTATTGGCAATTATAGCTGAGCATGGAATGGTCAAGTGGGAATTTAAAGACATTCAAAAATTCTGAGACGTCATTAATAATGTAAGACTATTGAGTTACAAGTCCTTAAGTGGATTTTCCAAGTTAATTAGTTTTTTGAATCATCTGGTTTGAGTCTGGTCAGGCTTAACAACATAATCTATTTATTTTCTTTATGGAAACAGAAGACATAAGATTCCCAAATTAGCCCTGCATTTAAATACGGAAGACAGAAAAATATAAAGGTCTCACCGTGCCAGCCTCCACTTTTTGATATCAGTTGACTCTGCACACCATTACAAAATCCATTATTAGATTTTTGTGTCTCAGGTTCTCAGTTTGTCCCACTAGCATTCTAACTCTTAACACACCAGAGTTTGAACTTTCCTTCAGTCTTGATTAGAGTTTACTTTTTATATCATATATAAGGCTTCTCTAAATTCCTTGAGAACAGGAGCCTAACCAAGTGTTTTACACACCAAAATTAGGCATGTAACAAAGCCTATCAAACACAAACTGATTCAAAATGATGTACTGGAATTTTTTTATACTATTTGTTGTTCACTTTTAGGTTCTAGAATGGATAGAAGCCAATAAGAGTTACTCACTCACTGTTCCCTGAGTGTTTGCAATCCTAAATTGAATTGCTGGCAATATGGCTGCTTGAGCAAGCTGACAAGTCATTGAACCTCTTGGTCTTACTGGACATAAAATGAAAATGAAAAACTCATCAATTCTACATTCTTTCGCTTTCTCCTTCTATTCGGTATAGCTCATAGGCTGTACATGTGAAATAAAGGTGGTAGCCAAATTATTTTGTTTGCAGCGTGAAGAGAGAATGGTGGTAATACCTGAGACTTGCTTCATTCATAACCTCTACTTTAAAGCCTAGAATTTGGGTTGAGGTTCAGAAAAATGCTTCCTGTGGAAGCAGCTTGACTTTGCTGATCATACCTCAGCTTTGCAAGGCGAATACAATAGGATGTCACAGGAGCATGTCTCTCACGTACAGAGCCAGTGAGGGACAGGTGTACACAATGCTAACACTGTAGACAATTCAGAGGCACCATGGAAGGTAATTTTTAATCATGTAGACAATAGCTGTGAAATAGACCTGGACTACTTGCTGAACTAAGGGGACTCAATCTAAGGGGTTTGGTTTGAATGATTTGACTTCAAGACCAAGAAATTGCAGTTATCATGGTCTTTTAAGACACTTTGAAAAAAAAATTTTTTCTATCCAATATTTACAGTGGTGCTTTAAGCCAAACTGTGATTTTTGAACAGACTCATGCCATGGCCACTTCTCTCTCAATGCTATCTCACTCGTTTGTCTTCCAAGAAAACTTTCTGTCCCCACTGCTTTCTTTCTAAAGCAGTCTGTTTGAGCTGCTATAATAACAACAACAACCCCCACAAAAAAAACATAGACTGGGTGGCTTATAAACAACATAAATTTATTTTACACAGTTCTGGAGGTTACAAGTCCAAAGTCAAGGTGCCTGCGTGGTCAGATTGCCATGAGGGCTCTCTTCAGGGTTGCAGACTGCTGATGCATGACAGAAAGCAGAGCGAGAAAGCAAACTCTCTAAAACTCTTATAAGGGCACTAATCCCATTCATGAGGGTTCCACTCTCATGACTTCATCTAATCCTAATGTCCTCCAAAGACCCACTATATTTCTCTCTTTCTTTCTTGCTCTCTCTTTTATATTATAATATTTGGGTGATTTTATGTTTTCCTTAAATGAATTGAAAGAACTGTAATAAGTCTTGATTATTTGGGGGAAAGGCGTATGGGTTAATAATTAATGGAATCGTTAAATAAAAAATAATTATCTAAATAACTAATTGAAGACTTAACCTCAAATATCATGTATTTTTTCTAGTTTCACATAGCCAGAATGCAAAAATCTGCAGTTACCAGGGTTCAGAGTCTTTTCTCTATATAAAACAAATTATCATATACAGATATCTCTCATTTGTGCCCCCCTGCTCCAAACAGCATATATGCTATTCCTAAGGCTCTAATTTGCTGCTTACCAAGGAAGAAAGGGATCTTCAATTCCAACCAGACAGGACCTTAAAAATATAAGACAGATCGGGGTATGTTCAGACTTGCCACAGTTTCACTAGGACTGGCACGCCTCCTTTGCACTTAAGGGTTATGCTCAGCATCACTGTTGGAAGTGCAGCAGGTCCTACAGAGACTCTCATTAAATACTCTGGTCTCAGATCTTGTCCTACTGTTCCCAATCCTGCTTTGCTGACTTTCTGCTCAATTCCTCACTTCATCCTTGGTGTTCTCACAGCATCGTGACTGTGCAGATATCTCCTGCATCTGTTCCTCGGTGCCCTAGGAAAGGTTTTTAACTGTCCCCTTATGGGAACATCTTCCTGGCTTAGTGATAAAGCCATTTCTCCCTGTTGTTGAGCACATCAGTGAATTCTCCTTGGCAGTGAGAGCAAACCTCCTCGGTCTCCCTCCTTCCTGTTCTAGAAGCCACTGGTAATGCTGTCCCACCCAGAACTCCATACCCACCTGTCAACTGAGGGGATGCCCTTGGGATGCCAGATGTTACTTATGCCTTTATTACTTGGTAGAGGGAAAGCTTATTACTTTCAATAAACCATATGGATTGGGCTAAGAGATGCTACATACAGTCACAGTGGCTTCTTATTGATTTTGCATTTGCTGTCCTTCCTCTTCCCCACCATTGGATTGCCTCTGTTGGGTGCCATAAAATCTTTGAGAATATAATTGTCATTCATTTTCCTTAAGTCTGGTACTCAAAGATCTGGGTAAAAAATGAATCCCATTACTTTAGCTCTTGAGGTCTGGCCATTCCTTTTCTATTTTCTGCTAAATATTTCAACCTGCCACTAAATTTTGATCACAGGTGGCACTGCTAAAATTTAATCAGTAAAGGTCTCTCATCATCGATGAGGCTAGGACACATTTTGTTTTCTCCATTTCCCTCTCTGTACCAAACTTGATTTCACTTAATTGCTGGTCGGTCTAACACTTTCATATTGTATATCTTTCCAAATTATTAAAGATACTATAATATAAAAATTAATATCAGTCCTAACTATCTGTAAGAATCTATTAGAAAATGTAACAGTACTAGATCTCAAATTTGTAACAGCAGAACTGTAACATTCTTGGAAGTTCTTTCAACCAAAAATGCTTGTAATCTAATTGCAGAAACACAGAAATGATAAAAGCATAATCAATTGAAAGACTTTATATAAACATTGAACACTGAAAAGATTTAAGTTCTTCCAAAGTACATTTATAGACTGAATAAAATGTCATTTAAAAACAATTCATTAGGGATGAGGCAAGAATATAGGAAAGAAAAATTAATCTAAACTTTATCTGGAAAAATCAATGGGTGAAGCTAAGAAAAAATTAAGGAAAAAAAGGTATGAGAGGTAATTTTTTCCTCCAATTGTTAAAGAAAAAACTAAAAATAATTAGACGCATACAGTACTGCTGCTAATTATATTAGTCAAAGCAAGGGCAAACCATGAGAGAATGCTACTGAAAGATATTATTGGTTATCCTGTCAATTTTAAAGTAAGAATTAACATGTTAGTAAGGGTTCTATTAAGTTCAATGTTTTTCAGCAATCATAAGGATTAAATGAGACTCTGCCCTTAAAAAATCAGAATGGCTAAATACTCATATAAAATGAGAGCCTAGACTTCCGGCCAAGATGGAGGCTTAGACGGACACGCTAGGTCTCCCTCTACAACTAGAGAGGAATACAACTACTTCAAAACAAAGGATAACTAGAAATTCCAGAAAATAAAACTACACGGAAGCCCAACATATGAAGTTATAAACCAGCGGTACCATTTGGGCAGGTAAGAGTTAAAGAGGGCAAAGCTGTTTGCGGTGGCACCCGGAGCGGCGGGCGGCGAGGAATCCCGGCTGCGGTCAAGCCCCTGGCGGTGCGCGACCCCGGCGCTGGGGAGAGCTGCCGCCGCATCGCCTTGAACAGTGAGGCCCAGGGGGGCAGGAGGACGGATCCCGGTCTCCTAGCTGAATAACTGTGTGAATCCATCTTGGACCCCCGCCCCCAAAGAAAGCACCACAGAGCTGCGAAATAGGTCGCGGACAGGCAGGCGCCGGCCGGTCGCTGATTTGTGACGAGTACACAGGCACTGCCCCCGACAGCCAGCCCAAGAAAACAAAACGCATCTGTCAAAATGAGGCAGACAACTATAGAAATCCCGGTGGCACAGCTCACCAGGCAACAGATAGAGAACCTGACAGATGAACAGATAAGAAACCTGTCAGAGGCTCAGTTCTGGGCCATTGTTATCAGGTGGCTTACAGAATTCACAAAAGAGCAGGAAAAAGATAAGAAAGAAGCGAAAAACATTCATAACGAAAGGAACAAAACCACATACGAGACAGATGGTGAGGAAAAAAAATCCAGAGTTCATTTCAACAAACTGGAATATGGAGAAGGAACAAGCAGTCAACCAATGCAGAGAGAGGAAATGGGAAGCAACAATGAGAGGATCAGAAACCTCTGGGACAGCTATAAAAGGCCCAACATAAGAATCATTGGTTTGCCAGAGAGCGAGGAAGATGAACTAGAACTTGAAAAATTGAGTGAAAATATAATAAAGGAGAACTTCCCAGACTTGGGGAAGGGAATAGACTTGCAGGTCCAGGAAGCAAGGAGAGTTCCCAAGAGACTGGACCCAGGGAGAACCACTCCAAGACACATTATAATCAAAATGTCAAAAATTAAAGATAAAGAGAGAATCTTAAAAGCAGCAAGAGAGAAGAAAAGAATTATGTACAAAGGGGTCCCAATTAGACTATCAGCTGACTTCTCAAGGGAGACCCTACAGGCAAGAAGGGACTGGCAAGAAATATTCAAAGTAATGAAAATCCAAAACCTACAACCACGAATACTCTATCCAGCGAAATTGTCATTCAGAATAGAAGGACAGAGAAAGTGTTTCCAGGACAAAATAAAACTGAAAGAGTTCATTAGATCCAAACCACTGTTATATGAGATGTTAAAGGGACTGGTTTAAAAAACAGAAGCTAGGGAGATGAAACAAAGCCAAACTAAACAGGCAACGAGAGCGGAAAAGGAACTGTGGGTACGGGAAGCATATTGGGGGAAGGTCAACAGGGAGGGGGAGTGGGGAGAGGGAGGGAGATGATATAGGAATTGGGGATCATGGTAGGAGGGAATGGAATAGACGGAGAGAGGTTGGGAGGAACTGTATGCACAACTAATGGACATAATCTAAAAGGGGGGGACAACTGGAGGGAGGGGGGCCACCGGGTGGAGGGGAGCAGAGGGAAGGGAAATTGGCACAAATGTAATATTTTAATCAATAAAACACATTAAATCTGAAAAAAAAAATAAAATAAAATGAGAGCCTAACACAGTGACATATTTTGCCTCCTCAGCACATAACTTTGAAAGCAAGAAATTAAGCAAGTTTGGGGAATATCTTTAGATATTATAATGTTATCTCCTGAAAATAAATTAAATGCTGGATTGTTTTACATATGGTAACAGAAAGGACAAGCGGCCTTGCCAGCCCATATTATGGACAAATGGAATCAGACATAGATTTATTCATCTTAACATTTTTAATATTTAAATATTACCAAATTCCAGTGCCCCGTGGCTTGGCTTTGGGAACTATGTTAAATTGCACCTCATTTCTATTCTTGACAGTGATCTTTTTTCTCTTTGGCCTTGCTAACTCCTACTTTGAAATTAAGTCTTTATAATGACAGGAAGTTCCCATGTCAATTTTTCTCAGAATGATTTTGGCACAATATTTAATGGACCAGCTTCTGGCCTTTATAGAATGACCTGTCTGAGCTTTTAAAAGTCACAGTCAATATGTGTCTGTCAGATAGAGAGGGACACACTAATTGATATCATATACTCCCAATTTGTTTAGCATTTACTGTTGGTAAATACCTTTACCTAAAGCAATATCTTCTTCCTGGAATTTGATATTTACAGACATTGACAGCACCACTAACTGTGCTTTAAAGACACTAGGAAACAATGCATTCTGACTATCAGCAGTCCTTGTTTCTCCACGTCAAAGGAAAAAATGGAAGAAACTTTGCTTTTTAGTAGAAAACATTCAAATGTGTTCAATTTTGTTTCTTAGACTAGAGAATATATATTAAAATGGTGTAAGAGGAAAATAAACTAAAAGCTAGAAAATACATTAAAATTATAGGCTTTGTACCAAATAGTAGTTAGACTAGAAGGATTCAGAGACTGAGAAATTGGTTGAAGCCTGGCTCTGCCCATACTAGTGGTGTGATTTGGGGAGCTGTTTTGAGCCAGGCAAACTGCAGTTATTGGGAATATAAGTGTCTACCACATCAGCATGTTAGGAGCATTAAATGAGTTAAAAAATCTAAGTGCTTAGCATAGGGCCTTGCAAAAAAAAGTCATCCCATAGTGCCAGGGAACTATCATTTTTTAATGCTTTTGTTCAGATAAAGACAATGAATTTCCTATTTCTCATGTAGAATGTTCCATCCATACTGTTACAAAGCTACTGGATCAGCTGAGGCTATGAGATATGATACATTGTCCTCATTTCATAGTTCAGGAGTTAGACAAATAAGAATTATTGATCAATGAAGTAGCCACCTCATAGACTTCACCTTCTTTCTCCCTATTGTCCTAGTAAGGGAATATAGCATGATAGTAGGAATGCAGATTTTATCTCTAGACATCCTGGGTTCAAATTCCTACCCTCCAACTTATTTAGTAGCTGCACAAGTTTGAACAAGCTTCAACTTTTTACTTATAAAATGAAGATAATGGTCTTGGCTACTTCCCAGGGCTACGCTGAGAATGTGCAATAAATATTAGTTAACCCTGTTGTTTTATTTTACCCTGTAAGCAGAAGAAACCATGCCTCTGATGGGCTCTGTAATGTGCCAGGGATCATGCAGTGGTAAAGATTTCACCCAGATGGCTCAGATCAAAGTCCTTGCCCTTTTCTTTCTGCTTTGCTATCTCTCTTAGGTTCAGTGTCACAGGGGATACAGGGTGCTTGAGCATGCAATGAATTAAACAAATTAAAGTGGGTAACTGGAAAGAATCCACAGAGGGGATGGATTTTGAAAGACAAGTGAAGTATGGATAGAGGGACGGGAAAACATAACTTCTTTAACCATGACTTATATAATTTTGTTTTTATTAGGACCTGCATTGCGTATAATGAATATTCATGAGTGATTAAACAAATAACCCAGCAAACAGACTAGAATTTGATCTCAGACCAGGATTCTTAAGGGAATTTAGTGGGCTTGACATTATAAATCACAGGTTAGAGACAGAGTAGTTTAGTACACGTTGTTGAAAATTGGCTGATCACATGGAGAAAAATTAGTTTTATTTCAATATAAAGTTGTATAATTTCATAATCTAGGGCAGTATATGGGCAGCTATGAGAAAAAGATATATTTTTTAAACAAAATACCCAAAGATCAAAGCATAAATAGAGAAGTTGATGTATTTGACTCCATCACAATGAAAGACAGTAGTTTAAGTAAGGACGTCATGAAGGTGAAAGCTGGGACAAGGTCAATGCAGCGTGAAAAACTGACAGAAGATTCCTATTCGGGATGCACAGAGCAGTTTTGAGGGCAAAAAACCAAACTACAAAACTTAAAAAATGGACAAAGGATAGGATTCAGCAGTTCACAGCAAAACAAATGCCAAAACACAGTTAGACCTTGCTAATTGTGATGTTAATTTTAGGTCTCCTTGACTGGCCATCGTGAGGGAGAACCATGACTAAGACACTCATAGTCAAAAATTCAAATTAAAACAATAAGGATATAATACTTCAAACTCATCAATGTAGAGATTATTTGAAAGTGAGATAACATTAAATCCTGGCTAGAGTGTGAGCAAAGAGGCAAGCATGTCCCATGTAAACAGAAGCAGCCACTCTGGAGCCAGATTGCAGCTAGGCCAGCACCCAGCGTTTTCACACGTGGGGTAGATATGGGGTTGGCCAAAAAGTCCATTTAGCTTTTTCAATAAAAGAGGATACACATTTTTTATTTTCACCAATGACTTGATTGATTTGGATATTTTGAGCATGTCAGCTATCTCCCCCCTGACATAATGTTGATTTTCCTCAATTAAGGTCTCGAGTTGATTGCTATCAACTTCAACTGATCTTCCCAACTGTGGAGCATGATCTAGCATGAAACTTCACAAACCACTTTTGACACATCTATCAGTCACAGCGCCTTCTCCATACACTGCACAAATCTTTTTGTGTGTGTGTTTTGGTTGTATTTTTACCTTTCTTGAAAAAATAAAGCGTAACATGCCAAAAATGTTGCATATTTTTTCCATCTTCAATATTAAAATGGCTACGCAAAAACTCACCAATTTTGATAAGTATTTTTTAATGCACATTAGATATTACAGTTGTCACAATACAATCTAACAAAATTTTTTCAAATGAAGTTAAAGACAACTAAGTGCTACTAGAGCCATCTTACAAAAAGAACCACACAAACTTTTTTGGCCAACCCAATCAATACAAGGGAGAACTTATACAACAGTATCATAAAGAAACCCATCTCAGGTATCATCTCCAGCATTTGGTATGGACACAGGAGCTAGAAGCACTTTGGTCTCTATCATTCGAGTCATAGACAAAAGAAAATGTAGTTGATATACCCAAAGGACCATTAGGCAGGGTCAGCAATAATGGAATGCCTGCTTCTCCAATACATTATGTTGTTTAAAATAAGATTTTTTAAAGATATTAGAACATGAATGTGTTTTAAAATTATACATGCTAAAATACCACATTTTATCTGATAAACATAGAGAGGATATATAGGGCAGTTATATATTTAATAGAGAGGTTATATTGGAGTTGTTATGGTTGGGATGGTGTGGGGTCATTGTGGAGGTAGAGGATGAGGGAAAAATAATAAAGTTGAGCAAAAGAGGAAACTTGCAGAAAGCCTACCTAAGCATGTCCCATGAAGCAATGTTGACGAGTAGAAGTAGGTACACCAGAAGGCCTGACAAGGGGAGAAACCTGACAAACACAAACACCACCTCAGCCAAGTGATCAAGGTCATCGTCAACGGGGAAGTCATATCAATAGTATGTACCCTTATTATGATGTAATGAAATCATCACTTTACTTCTGTGGTTTTCCTTCCCAAATTAATAATCACTATCTTATCATGAGAAAAAAATAAGACAAATTCCAATAATGGGACATTCCACAAAACATCGGACCAGCACTCATCAAAACTACTAAGGTCATTGAAGACAAGAAAAGTCAGAGAATCTGCCACAGCCAAGAGGAGCCTGAGGAGACATAGCAAGTGAATGTAATGTGGAGTCCTGGTGGATGGGTTCCTGGCATCAAAAAGGACATTAGATAAAAAAACTAAGGCAATCTGAATAAACTATGGGTTTTAGTTATTGATACTATTATCAATATCGGTTTAATAATTATGATAAACATGCCTTATAATATAAAATATTAATATTAAGGGTAAAAGTGGATGTGAGGTATATGGGAACTCTCTATACTCTTTGCTCATTTTTTCTGTAAAGCTAGAACTATTCTATAATATGCCCTGGCTGGTTTAGCTCAGTGGATTGAGCGTCGGCCTGCGAGCTAAGTGTCGCTGGTTCGATCTTCCAGTCAGGATACATCAGAGAAGGAAAACTCTGACTCCAAAAAACCTCCGCTGCCTTGCGGCATACCTCTTCAGGGGAAGGCTAAGGGAGTAAACCCTGACAGAAAATCCGGAGCCGGAGTCCCTAAGGCGGTTTGACGTTGTAGTCAACACCGGCAACTCCTGCGGCGCACCTGAAGCCAAGCTGTATCGACTCCGTCTTTCCCTTGGACCCTTCAGCTGCGAAGAGAGGGGGGGTCTGCTGCATGGGCAACAGCAGACCCTCCATATCACCCTGCCCAGGTTCTGTAGCTTCAGCATCATCGCAAGATGTCGATTCAACACGGGAGGAGACAGATACCGTGTCACTCCCGAGTCGGACTGCACAACCATTCTCAGCGGTGCAGATAGACTCTTGAGAAGCTACACCATCGTCTCTCGAGACGGACGGCTGCCGACGACGATTCTATAATATATAGTCTAATAAATAAGTGGGGGCAGGGGTGGAGTGAGATGTGCTATATGGAGTATATTTTGATAGTCTCTGGGAGCCCCTGAAGGACTGCGTTATACAATATTAATTCTAGGAGCCCTGTGAAGGCTCATGAGCACAAGGAGCAGCAGATCAGGGGACTTTAAGAAGCCAGAAAAGACAATGCTGAGTACCTGAGCCAAGGCAATAATAGTAAGAACGAATAAAAGTCAAGAAGCAAGTGGATAAAGTATTAGAATTAATAGCACTTAATCCCCGATTAAATAGTGTGAAGTGGGGGTGGGGGGTGGGGGGGCGGGTCTACCATGATAGTTTTCAAGTAGAAAATGGAGTGTTGTTGCAAGTTTACAAAAGAAATGAAAATTAAGTATTTAAAGCACTAAAAAAAAAAGAAAAAAATCTGTGAGAAAGTCATGAGTGGACATCTACAAAGGTAGAGATTTTTCCAAGGAACTGACCTTAAATGTGTGGCTATTGGTTTTCTGGTCTCCCCCAAACAACACTTCAGGGCTGTCATTTGTCAGCCACCATGATGTGATAATTTGTCTGTAACAAGCACTGTCAATTGATTGACTGACTTCTCTGAACATGAGTCCAGGTTTCAGTGCTCTGTTGCTCCAATAAATGCAGCAGCTTTACATCTTTCTGGCTGGAAGTGAATTAAGACGATCCCGGGTTTAATGTGCTTCCTTCAGTATCGATTTATTTGGCTTCCAACACCATGGCTGACTGAGCTGACACTGGCCAGTCTTCCTTCTGCATCTGATAAACTGTTAAAAGTCATCAATAAAATATAACCCAAAAAATATATAATACAGAGCTTATCTTCAGGGGGAAAGAAGGAAATGTCCAGACATCAGAAATGGAGAAATCAAAGGCTACAGCTTAAACTCAATGCTTCAAGATCCAGATATAATCCAAGAGGAAAGAGAATCATATGCCAAAGGCCTACTGCTATAGACTCTATGCTTGTGTCCCCCCAAATTCATATATTTAAAAATACCTAAACCCCTAATATTGTGGTATTTGGGGGTGGGGCCTTTGGGAAATGATTAGGTCATGAGAGTGGAGCCCTCATAATAGGATTAGCGCCCTTATCATCAAGGTCTCAGAGAGCCCCCTTACATCTCTGCCCCATGAGAACACAGCAGGAAGAGCCCTCACCAGAACCTGACCATGCCGGCCCCCAACCCAGCCTCCAGAACTGTAAGAAATAAATCGCGGTTGTTTCTAAGCCACCCCGTGCATGGTACTTTGTTAGAGCAGCTGAACAGACTTAGGTGCCACTGAGGAAGGAGCTGAAAGAAAGTATTTGTGTGATGCCTGGCGACTGAAAGGGCAGCCCCAACTGTGGAAGGATCTAGGGACTCCTGCCCGATGGTGTGGGATCAACAGAGCAGTGTGCCCACTCGGGGCCATTGGCGAAGACTGCGTTCTCCCTTAAGAGGCCCAGACATCTCTGAATTTACACCATGTATGTTGTGAAGGAACGTGAGCTGAAAAGGTCAAACTGAAGGTTTGTCTAAACTGAGGACCCCAGCATAGGCAAAGGTCACACTTCTGTGTGATCATATAAGAATTCCCCAGAAAAGAAGAGAGAACTCCACAGAACATGAGCTCAGAGTTTAAAATGTCAAGGGACAAGAGGAAGGAGTCACCATGAAGGAGTCACCATTTCCAAAAAAAAGGAGTAATTAGTGATCCAGGATTTTGAGTAATGAGAGCAAATTGAAATAAACAATAAATTAAAAGACTATAAAATTTGAAAAAGGGCCAAGTAGAATTTCTAGAAATGAATGAGTATAATCACTAAAAGTAAAGTCTCATGGGAATGTTGGAGTAACACTTGGATTCTTCAGGATAGTGGTCAAGAGCCTGACAAACTTCTTGGATTCTGCATCTGGGGCTGATCTGAAAATTTGCCCTTCTCTTGCTGGCCCGTCACTTCCTGCCGTTTATACCACAGGACCGTTGACATGGCTTCCTTCTCTCCTCACATTTTTATCCTGAGTGAGTTTGTTTTATTTGAAAAGTACTTTATAATTCCCCTTTTCTTAACACCAAAAGTGTCATAATGGATTTATTATTCATCTCAATGATTTTCTATTTTATGATCACACAATGAAAAAAATCACTCTCTCCTCTCTTCTTCATCTCCAATGTCCAGAAGACTTGATTGATGCTTAGAGACTCTGATTCCAAAGGATTATAGTACCTATCAAGATGCTCAACTTGCTCTTCATGAGCTGGGAGCCACCTTGACCCCAGGATATCTGCTGCCCTGGAAATACACAACAGAATAGTCTTTTGTTAATGTTAACTGTGCCTCGAGTCTCGTTCGTCCTGCTGGTTTTGCCATTTCTTGGTGTAGGTTTGAGTAATGATTCCAGCTTGTCATTTCACAGTGAGACATTTCTAAATCCCTAATTTGAATTAATAAAAGAAAGAAAAAAGAAGAAGAAACTCACAAATACTTTAGTTAAAGACAAAGACCAACACGTATCACTAAAAGTTAACACATTATTTCATTCTGTTTTTATAAACTAAATTTAAAGACAGGAAAATTTTCTTATTTTCTCTTTGTCCCATAAAAGTAGTACGTGTGTATTAGCTGTTAAGTACACTTATTAAAAGCTTTAAGTACTTCTGCATAGCTAAAAAAATGGCATGTTAGTGGCATAATGCAACTAATTGGTCAGAATTCACTGGGACTAAATCCCCAATAATTGCTGCTTATATAACATCAGAATTTTTGTAAGTATAAAGATACCCCCAGGAGCCCTAACACATTTTTTCAAGTCTAGTTAAAATGTACTTGTTTGTTTTCCTACTTATTTATTGTTACACATACATGCATATACAGAGATAACAAACCAAATTACATTTCAAAGCCAGAACGTGTTATGGATTATTTACCATCATGAGTATTCTGATAGAGTCCAACCCCAGTCCACCAGAGAGAACAGGAACTGACAAAGTTGTCACTCAGCCCAGAGACTCTCACAGATGTCAGGACCCTCCTCAGCCTCGGCCGTGCACCAGGATGTGGCCCCAACAGAGAAGGCAAGAGGGGCATCTCAGGGCTGGACCATTGCAAATAAAGCCAAGACAAGGGGAAACGACACAGGAAGAGGAAAGTGAGGAGTGAAGAAGGAAGTGATCATGTGTTCTAGCCAGCCTGTGGTGTCCAGGACAGGTACAGGCAAGTCTGGAGAGCCTAGCTCTCGTCACTCTCTTGATGGAACCTACAGCCTATATTGGCTCCACAGGCACTTTCTGCACATCTGGGCCATGTTGAGGATGGGACTTCCGCCTGTGCTCTTTGTATGACTTCATAAGTAACCTATGATCAATATCACCCTTTGGCCTGGGCCTCTGTGCCCAGTCCTGGGTTCTGTGCCTTTTCTGTGTCCACCGCCTTCTCCCCACTAGACCATACTCAGCATACCTTATACCCTGGAAAGACTGGCATAGCACAGTTTTCTTTCATTGTTAATTCTACGTATAACATCTCTGCTATAGTACATGTGTGTGTGGAAACCCCGACCATCATGTAAAACATTATTTCCCTCAAACATGAGTTTGTCCCAAGGAACTGATAGGGGGTGGGGTGAGGGCACATAGATGAGAAGGCACCCAGCACTAACGGGACCTTGAAAGTGCTGTCACCTCATCAGTATCTCAAGGGTCTGGGGATAAGCATGCTCTTCAACTAGTAATTTATTAGTAGTCATTTTTTAGAGCCATGATTTTTTAAAGTGCTTCAATTCAGACTGGAAGAGGGTGGCTGACAATATTTAACACTTAGGTAAAGGAAGAGAAAGGAGGTCAACTTTTCTTAATATTCTTAGTATTTTTTTTACATTAAATCTGTAGACTTTTCTAAATGTAATGTGTCATAAGCTAGTGTTGATTTGATTATAAGATTTAGAAGACACTAGCTAGTCCTTTTTGTCATATTTCCTCCAATTATTTTCCAAGGACAATAGAATTGAAGGAACTCATTAGTAAACTGACAGTTGAGGGTCAGGATACTGATAAAAGGTCTAGAACTGAAAGGTAATTAATTGGTGGCTCTTCCAAATGAGGCATATAGCTATATATACCTCAGACAGTCTCATTTTAAAAAACTGTTTTTATCTTTTAAAATTAGAAAAGAAAAGAAAATTCCATAATCAATCTTTAGTGGTACCCCTAGTCTGTTTCCATAAACTCTGGGAATGGTTATCCCAAAGTGGCCGTCTTGCACGTGTAGACTGAAGTTGACTACTGGCCTGAGCCTCATTCTGTAGTGAGTAAGCAGGTGACAGCTCTCACATTTTTGTAATGAAATTCCAAGGAATAACAACAGACTCCAGATGGATTTGGTCAACATCTTGCCAGTATTTTTGGAGAGGTTAAACCAGCCCAGCCTGCTAAATTTATTTAACTGCCTTAATTGGTTTTAATATTTTCAGGGTCTGAACAATTCTGAAAGGAGAAGCAGATGCTGTGTAATAGCTTGGGGCTTTTCAGGAGCTGCTGCTAAAAAAATTGCAAATCAGGACCTGCACAAAGGGGAACTTCACTCAAGTCAGTTCAAAAATAAAGGTGACTGGAAAGCTGTCTCACTTTTGTTTGTCTGCTAAATCCTCACATTTCAAAATTGGGACACAAAGCATGTGAAGATGCCCAGGTGCACAGTGGCTGCATTTATTATGTTTTAGACTTTTGCCATTTGCTAAAACATGCATATCCATCCACAGTAATGGAAAGGCGCCCCATTAACTATACTCACTTTGTGAAAGTAGCAACGAGGACTGGACGAAAAGGCAAAGAACAGTCCAGCTGTGGATATTTTGTGCTATTTCAAGAAAAACTCTGAGTGAGTGTGTAGTGGCTGAGTTTTTCAAAAAATGTGTAATATAGCTTAATGGGAAACATTATGCAGACTAACATTGTGAACAATGACTATGAAATTATGACTACTTTTTAATAATTTTAGCATAATTATTTAAGGAAAATGGGTTCTCTGGAAGACAAATAGTTACAATGATTGTGAAGTCTAAAAAAAGTGTTTTGGGGGTGTCATCCCCGTTTCAACTGGGGATGACAAAGTATGCAAGGAAAGAGCATTTTGGGATCTCTGCCTAACTAAGGGAAGTATTTCCTTTTTCATGTGGTTAGAAATTCTTAGTAAACATTGTCAAAATGACTGAACATCTACATCAAACTCATGACTGGATGTTCCTAGTATTTTAGTTAATAAAGTATCTGCCTCCATCTTGGCTACTTTTATCTCTGAAACCCCATATTCTACCCAATAGCCAGTCCTATCACCTTACTTTCAGAATCTAGCTGGGATCAAGCTCCTCTTACCACCTTCTGTCCTACCTAGTCCATGACTCCATTGAACCTGAACAGTTGACTTGGCCCCATTGCTGGCCTTTCAACTTGAGTTCCCCAACAGTCTATCCCCAAGAGTCAGCATGGTCTTTAAAAGCATCAGTCAGTTTTTCACTCCCTAGTTCAAAGAGTTCCTGTGGCCTTACAGGAAACTCAGAGTAACTTTCAAAGTCTCATCCTTGGATGTTCAGCCCCTCCCTGGGCTCCAGGTGCACTTGGGGTGCTGTCTCCTCTCCCCTCCAGGACATTGAAGATGCTATTCCACTGCCTGGGCCTCTCTGCTCACATTTCATCATCTGCTTGCTCTCATCACCTGCTTAGTGAGGAGCTTTCAATACTGTATGTAGAACTAAATCTTTGATTTTGGTATCCTGTTTTCATTTTTATCACCTTCTCACATCCTGTATATTTATTTGCATACTTATTTTGTTTATTATCTTTCTTAAGTATAATTGAAGGAATTTTTTTATTGTTTGGTTAACTGTTGAATTTCCCAATGCCTGTGATGGCCTACGCATGTTGTAGGGAATCAATAAATATCTGATGAATGAATGAATCAATGAAAAATCCAACACATTTACAATTTAGTTTCTTAGTCATTTACTTAAAATATCAAAAGTGAATTTTAGTTGTCACCACTAGTTAAAAAAAGTTAACTGAAAATAATTAAAATTGCTTCTGAACTAATGTTAATTTTGGCAATCTCTGTAGTGCTTGCCTCACCAATCAGTTGAGGATGGAAAATCTGTCTCTCACTTACATATAAAATCATATATATAAGGAACACTCTCTTGGTAGCCAAAGCTGTAATTCATAAACACGTGCCTCCTTTTTGCCCATTGCTTTCCAATTCATATAAAAAAATTAAAAACAACAACAACAGTAAAGGAAATTGAGTCAATGTTTCCTCTTTGCATGACAAAGGAAAAAAAGTACTTCTAAAAATTCATATATGCTTTCTTGAGTATCTAGCCCAGCTATGGGGAGAGGTTTGTGCTCTGAATTAATCCCGGTAATGAGTAAGTCAGAAGTTGGGAGGGTAGAGAATGATGCTGGGACGCGCTTTCCTCTCTAACTTACTGGGATTAAATAACCACAATCGATTCTTCCAAACACATAACTGGGAACCATGCACCTGTTATAAGCTTGCGCAAGCCAGTGACTGGGGTCCTTGTGTCAATTTATTGCTAAAAATATAACACATAACATAGAAAAGTGGTTGTACAAAAGGCCAAAACAGCCATAGCGTAAAGGATTAGTCCCTTTATGGATTTATGGATATTTATATAACTATATAATTTAAGGAATAGATAGATTCACTTATAAGTATGTTTTATTTTTAAGTCTTGTGCATAATTAACAAGAGGAATAGCCATATTAGTGTACATATACCAAAAATAAGCTTATTATTTGAATGTGTTTTCTAACTTGGCCAGAAGCAATATAATATAATTACAGTACACTTGAAATGAAACGTTAAAGCAGGAGCATTTAAATTGGCAAAGCTATTATGTTGGACTTGTGTGATTAATCTTTGAGAGGAACAGCAAACAGATTTTTAATGAGGCTTAAATGTAGGACTAAGATTGATGGATAGTCCACACTTGGTATCAAGACTGAGGAGTCTGCCAATGCCGGGATGGAGGGCATCCACGCAGGGTCCGCGTGGGACAGAGGCAGAGTCTCTGGATGGTTAACTCTGTTGTCCTTTGGCTTGTTTTCTGACACTGTGATCGTTTATTTGCTATAGACCACAGTTAAGAAACACATAGATTGGAATTGTAGCAGCTCATTTCTTTGTTGACATCTGTAACTATTTAAACAAAACACTGCTTAACAGAAAAGTTAGTTGCTTTCCAAGATCCCATTAATGGAGTTTATTTCCCATTTCTATTCCTTACTTTATTTTGTATTTTGATTTTTTGCTTCAGTTTGTGTGTTGTCATTTTTCTAATCATAGCCTATCCTATTTCAATATCCATATTACCCTTTAAAAATTAAATCAATAGTTTTTCAATATCCTAAGACCAGAGCCTGGTCAAAAATAGTGGGCATTGTCCACCATCACACAGGGTAATGGGCAGTGAAGAACAGGGAAGCCAGGAGGCACCAAGGCCAGGAGTCAAGTTGAGAGATATTTGGCAGATTTCAGTGCTTTGCATTAGTTCAAATCTGAAGTGAATGCTAAGACAGGCCTTGCCTACAAGAAAGGAGACAGATCACTTGAGTCCTCTGCCTGAGGGGGGGAAAATAAAAGACAAACAAAAAAAACCTAGACTTTAAAATTAGGACTGTAATCTCTCTAGTCCTCAGCTCTTGGTTGGAATTCACGCCCTCGGTTTGGCACAAGTGGGCACAACTTAAAGAAGTGTGTTTAGATATCAGTGGATCAGAGTGAGGAGAGAGGCCATTATTCTTCAGTAAGGACACATCTCAGTGACCCTCTGTGGATGCCTTGAAATCACTGCTATGGTTGGAATGTTTCTGTCTGCCTCCCCAAAATTCATGTTAAAACCCTTCCCCCAAATGTGATGGTGGATACTAGGAAGTGGGGTCTTTGGGAAATGCTGTGGTCATGAGGGTGGAGTGCTTATGAATGGAATTAGTGCTCTTATAAAAAGACCCAAAGCTCTTTCACCCCTATCACTCTGGGAGAATACAGTGCAAAGTCTGCAACCAGGGAAAAGTTCCTCCCACCACCATGCCAGCACCCTGATCTCAACCTCCTAGCCCCCAGAACAGTGAGAAATAAATCTATGTTGTTCTTAAGACATGGTGTCTATTTTTTTTAATAGCAGCCACCATGAATTAAGACATCACCATACCCTGGTTACCTGGGTTATCAGTCACCTCCTACCCTTCTTTTCATCTGTCACCTTTTGTTAATTTAATTCAAACCACAGGACTCAACATAACCTGGATATCAAATAACAATGATACAGCCATACTAATGTCACTTTATTCTTGCATAAATTTTTAAGCTTTACCCAGAATTTATGCAGGTATTACACAGTATCTCTCAGAAGCAATGACTCAGTTCTTATTTTTTCTAATCTAAAATTACTTCTTGGAAAATAATTTTCCCAAACCTTGAGTGCAAACTTTTTAATTTTTTAAAATGTCACTCAGTTGTTTCCTTGTTTATAAGGAGTATCGGCTCAACTATGCAAAAATTCATTTTAGCTTTGAAATTTAATGTTCATTACAGCTAGAACATACTCAGGATGCATTAGGTCAACAACATTTAGGGGACAGTGGCCACAGATTCCACAGTGACCTCGACATGTTGTCTTGGCCTAGTCCACCCCAAGAAAAAGTCAATCACAGAGCTCTTAAAGCTAAACTACCCAGAGACACGCATGGTTCTAAGAGCTAAGAGGTTCATGAGCAATCTCTGACTCTAAGTCTTAGTGGGCCTGCTCCCATCTGGCCTGTTTCTCACTCCTGGGGTTTATTTTCCATTTTGTCTCAGGTGCTTATAAAAGGGTTGGGTTTGAACCCAATTGGGGACTGTTGTGCCTTCTACACTTTGTATGCAAATCCAAGTTCACATGCAGATATGATTTCACTTATTTATCTGTGTATATTCACCCAACACATACTTATTTAGTGACACTTTTATTCCATAAACTTCTAGGGGCTTGAGATGCAGCAGTAAACAAAGTTAATAAATCTCTGCCTTTATGAAGTTCACACCTAGTGGGAGGAGAATGAAAATGAGGAAGCATGAAGAACAATGAAGAACAAGGCGAGGCGGGGGAGAATAAAGGGAGGGGTGCTATTGTATAGAGAAGAGTCAGCCAAGGTGACTGGATATTTGAGCAGAACCCTACAGAAAAAAGAGAGTGAGTGAGCTTTGACTGAAGATAAAGTACCAGGAGTAGCAAGTGGAAAGAACCTGAGGAACTTGCCTGGAATGGCCTGAATGAGAGCCAGACCCAGGAGCAGATAGAAAAACCCAGAGGGGCCACCTTAGGGGGTTGAACATTAATAAATTGATGGGGACAGCATAGTAGATAACAGCAGAAAGTGTATGTTTGGGGTTCTCATATACAAACATGTTTCTCAATATTATAATACAAGTGAAATCTAGCCTTTCAACATGTAAGTTATTCCAGTATAAATCAAATTCAGAAATTGGCTGAACAATTAAAGAAACAGACGATGAAGCCTTATTCTGTGCATTTCTTCCACTGAATTCCTTTCTTAGATCATCCATTCTTTATTCCTTCTTAGATGACTGTTTCCTGAGAAAATGCGTACTGCGCGTGAAGTGGGAAGCTTTCAGCAGGCTGTGAGCGAGGTGTGGCATGGTCTCACCTGCCTGAAGAGGCCTTCTGACTGTATTTGTAGAATGGACTGTTGAGGTCAGGGTGTACTAGAAGCAAGACCATTAAATCTGTTTTCAAAAAGGCGTAGAGTTCTGTCCATTTCAGTTGGGTGATCTTGTCATAATGGTGGTAAATATTATTGTCTGAGGAAAGTTTACCCTCATCAAAACTCCAAGCATGAACTCTACAATATAAGAATGTCATTTTATCAGATTCTTGAGTTATTAATCCTCAGGCCCTTTACCTGTACACAGACCACAAGGTTTGTGACAAGGAAAGAAAAGAGTGGTATAGAATCTGAATACATTTGTAGGATAGTACACCATGATATTGACCTAAATATATATGTAAAGTCATCAAGTATTAAACAGGAACTTAATATTGACTAAACGCACTATCAGGTGTACATATGACTTTCCCTGTAGATTTGAAGTGATATTAGAAAACATTTATTTTGTATTTTTTAATGAAGTATCTTTTAATATCTCTAAGTTCTGGTATTTGTTATATATGGAAGAGAGGTGCCTTTCTTGCCTTGTAGAAAAATAAAAGAACTATCTGGAAACACTTTCCATCCCAAGAGCATGGGTATTTAGCAGTGTGTGCTCATGAAGCACAGGAAAGTCAGGCCAATTTAAGTCTTAACACCTTCTTGTTGTTTCTCCTCTGGGCTTTTTTAGAAGTACAAAAAATAGATGAATTTCTTTACCTTTCAAAATGTCATTAATAAGACAAAGCAATACCTATCCATTGACTTGCCAAGTGGAACGTTTTATGATCTGGTTTTCAGATTTAGGGCACTATTTATTTTTCTTCATAAAGTGACAAATTTAAGACTGACATATTGTTTACAGAGATAAGACTTCAAGGAAAATCTAGGACTCTGGTCATATTTTCAAGACAGTTCTTTTTTATCACCAGCAGCCTTTATTTCTTCCTTATAACGATTCTTTGAGTTAGACCAGAACTATCGTCTCTACTATTCAGATGAATAAAGTGAATTGGAGCAATGAAGGGGGTTCATCTCCTAGTCATTTGGGTGAAGAGCTAGTTTTTGGAAACTAGAAATGCAGCATTTTTCCATTATGCACATGAATCACTAAATCCAAATGATCTTTGCAAAATGTAAGTTCCTGGAATCGTGCACTCTGGTAATATTTTTAACATGATCTTATGCCACATTCTTTATTCTCTCCACAATGAAAATCTTAGATCAGATTTCCTGGATTTAGGTGTACGTAAAATAAAAATAAGATAAATAAAAGTTAGAAACAGGAGAACAAGCATTCAACGAAGTTAAATCCACTAGTTTACAGCAGGAATTCTAAGAAACTTCTGTATGTTAATGTGCCTGTGATTCTTCAAGAGGAAAACGGAGCCTATTTAGTGTTTCCCAAAGATGCGTGATCATGTCAGGGAGTAACTGGTAATGTCTGCAGAATATTGTTTCCCTGATCCCAGGCAGAGAAATAATGAACTAAGAGGCAGGATTTGCTCTCTATGGTTCCTTTCCCAGACTTCCTTCCACCTATATCTGCTCAAATAACTGAAGTTTTTATTAAGGGAATTCCACATCCGCAGATCTGCCCAGAAGTCTCCCCTCCATGATGCCTCTGTGGAAATGCACTTTAGGACAACTCATCCCTGATTATATTTTATGGGTCACAGTGTTTCCAGTTTTCTCATGTCACTCAGAATCCAACAGCTATGCAGGGCTTTGCTCCAACCACGGGATGTATAAACTACCATCTGTGCTTCCATCCATACATCCATGTTGGGTTATAGAACAGCTCTCATACAACTTACCCAGTAGGTTTCCACAAAGATGTTCTTTCCTTCTCTTACACATCTACAGTCACATTTTTGAACTTTGAAGTCAGCAAATTCTCAGAGATTTCCCTGAGCATACACATTGGTAAAGACTGGAGAGAATGAAGGATCAAAGGTGGAAGGGCTTAATAAAATGCTATTTATTAACCAGTAATTTAATAATCCCAGACTTTTTGGCTCTTCACATGTATTCACTCATTTAATCTTAACAGCTCTTTTAAGTACATATTTTTATCATGACGTAAAAACTTGTTCACCTTGTAAATCACAGAACTGGAAAAGGATTGAAGTCCAGGAATTAGATTCTAGAGCCCATGCAAATAGCATGGTGCTCTTTTGCCTCTCTTCAGTTACATGAATGTTAAGTTTCTAAGGGAGATGGGAACATGAGGGTTACAATCAGAGATAACAATGGACTCCAGTAGGCTGCTGAAATGGGGATAGAAGCAGATGTCCCAGCAGTGGAGATGGGAAATGGGAAAAGAACTAAAGGGCGACGTTTTGGGGTCTTGCAGTCATCCATGATGAGCACAGGAATCTGTTCTGAGGGATGTTAGGAAGTGTAACAAGTGCATGAATAGAGAGATGGCCCAAAATGCCTGTATTTGGGAATAATAAAGTAGGACACTTAGGAGTTACAAGTACATTACCTCTTCTTTACCAATGAAGAATCAATGAGTGTTTTGATTTCTTAAGATAAAGTGGAAAGAATCCCAACTTTGGAACCTAAAGTCCTAAAACCACCACTGACTAGCTTTGTGACCTGGAACACAGGATGTTACCGATTTTAATCTTAAAAATGCAGATATTGCTATGTAGAATGTCATATGAATTAATGTGATGATATTTCAATTTTCATGCAAATATAATGTAGTGAATTAATATTGTTACTCCATTGTGGGCTGATATATATAGCAATTCTGCTTCTAGAAAATTTTAAGTTTTGAGATCATCTGTACAAAATAGTTTCTAGACCTTTACTTTGGGTAATAGCTTTGGAAAATATAATTTATGATAAAATTTTTTTAATTAATAGAACATATTTGAGACTGCCTCCTCCAAGCATTGGGTTTGGAATGTAGAAGTGTGCAGCTAAGGGCACAAGAAGAATTTTCTCTACTCACATGTTTTACAGCTTTCTGCTGGGTCATCACACCTGTCTAGACACTGGTGTCAGACTATAAATCCCTATAACTTCCAGTTTCTATGAATCGACTCTCAAGTAAAGGTTTCCCTAAAGTGTGTGTCTATTGCCTACTCACCACACCCTATTTTGAACAGTGAGAGTGCAGGGCAAGCATAATTTCATATGGGTAAAACCAACACTGTCTCCTTGGTGCAGGGAGAAAAACCAAACACAATCCTTCGTCCCTTGAGGCACATCAAGAAGTAGCAGAACCCATTAAAATCTATTGCCCAGATGATTGAATTAGATACTAAATGAGTGATAGTAATAACTGTGCCTTTGCCCAAGTGGGTAAAGACTGAAATATAATTTGCTGTCTTGTGGATGCTGTACTGTGGAAAGACTAATTCATAATAATGGATAAAAAGTCCCATTGTCTTTAATTGTATTAATTTAGTAGCATTCCTTCTCCTGGCATATGAGAGGTTTTATTTTTCCAAAACAAATAAATAAATAGATAACTAGAGAAATAAACGGAAGTTCCCATTGCCAGTGGGAAAGATTTATGCTGACAGATCTAATAGCATAAGTAATTTTATGCTGTTTCTCAAAGGCACCTGAGCAAGCAGTCTTGGTTTGGATGGAAAGCAAAATGCTAAACTCCTATTATATATGATCACTTTAATTCTGAGCAGAACAAACCTTCCTTGATAAGCATTAGTTACCATTATTTAAAGTAAAAAGTCATCTTTTCTCATGCCCTTATTTTCTCTTCTGTTAGGAATGTGTGATCACTTCTTGAATGACAAAATGATTGATTTTTTCAACCAACGCATCAAAAACTGAAAGGCAAAAAGAAGGAAGGAAGGAGTGGGTAATGATTCCCGCAGAACTTTCTAAGCTGCCTCCGGAAAGAGACTTTAAAGGTCACCTCTTGCTATTTAATTTGAAATTCCTGGTGGATTCTTGGAAATCTAAATTAAGATCAGTGGAAAGAGTAGGGCAGACCACCTCTGTGACAGGCATTGTGCTTCACAAAAATATGCATGGTTTGGATAAAGTATTTCCACTAACCATGGGAGGACTGTGGTCAGTATTGTGTACCCTGTGATAGAGTGAGCAAGAAAAAAATTAGAAGGGATCACTATACCTATGACATAAACATGATTCTCTGCACTGGGCTTCGCCTTGGGAACCAGCAGAGAACATAATGCTGATTTTCTCTTCCTTCTTTTCTGCATCTGAATAAAGCAACCTTTAAATCCACTAAAGTTCATTTTTTAGTGTCGCAATTGGCTTTTTTTACTACCAATGTTTGAATGGTTTAAAGGACTTGGCTCTATGTGTTCCTCTTAAGTGTACCCCCCCAAAAAAGCAGAAATTGATACTTATCCTGTCCAGCTTAGGCCTTTTACAAAGTTAAGTTCTTCCAACCTCAATGTCATGATGAAAAAAGAGTTCAACTATATAACAGCATTCAGTTTCCAAATATTCAGAAAATTTCTCCTTTTTGTAAGAAAGAATCTAAAAGATTGCTCTTCTCAAAAAAAACCAAAACACCAAAACTGTCTGTAATGGGTATTCTATTACATTATATCTGAAGAATGTAGAGTATGGAGATATAGAAGATTGCTTTAAATGCCAAATGCATTTGATCTGAATATATATGAATTGATTTCGAGTATATAAAAAGAAAATAAATATTATGCTAATCATATTTTATTTATTATATTTTTCTAGGTAGAATCCGGATGTCATCTAAGAAGTATTTTAGAGACTCTGTAGAGGAACAAATTAAATAATTCACTTCTAAATAGTTAATTCTTTAGCAACATTTAAATATATTAAAGCCTATTGTGAATGCAGATATGGTCTCAATTCTCCATAAGGCAATTTTATTTCTATTTAGTAAAAAGTTACATTTCATCATATATTAAATGACTTTCAAGCAAAGTACTATAAATCTGGCAGAAACAAATGATCTTCAAAAGGGAGAGAGGAAGTGTATTGTGTGGAAGATAAAAAGGAGTCATGTTATCTTTATACCTAATATAAAACAAAATGCTTCGAACTACATACAATTTACCATAAGCCATGCCATTCCCAGTGCTTAGAGCATTGCAGGACCATCAGAAAGACATGTTGATTAGGCCTCGATGAATCTAGAAATGATATAGTTTCACATTCTTACAGTGTCCTTTCTCCAAAGGGCGTTAAAACGTTTTGCAAAATATTGGGGTAGCTTGTAGTACTGTGTGGCTGCTGATGTCCTGGTTTTTAGCGTCCGGAATCAGCTATGATATTAGCTATCACTGACACTGGCGCATTAACTCAGAATGGTGTTTTAGATTTACTGGTAGGGTAGTTGTGTTTGAGAAGAAGCCATTTTTTAGGTGGAGGGATTGTAGAGAGGGCACAAGATTTCAGGTCACTGAGATCAGGGTTTAAACTTCAGCTTTCATTGGAATTGTCTAGCTCTCTGGTGAGTCACTTCAGTTCCCTGCCATGTAAAATGGAGGTGATGACACATGCCTCTCTGGGTAGCTGACAGAGTCCCTGTTTATGTAAAGCACCTGGACATGCAGGGAGTCATCATGGGTAGCTGTTAATGAGTAGGATGTAAGATTTTTCTCCACGAATTTCTTCAACCTAAATTTGATCAGTGTAACATACATATATTGTGATGGATTTTAAACAGATGCACTTCAAACAAATACAGTAGTCCCTCTCTATATCGCAGTTCACTTATCGGGGCCACACTGTATCACAGGATTTTTAAAAATATTATATTTAATATTTATCGTGTATTTTTCACTATATTGCGGGATTTTGTGATACTGTATACATATGTTGTTAAAGTTATGTAGGTTTAAGAGTGTAGAATAAATGTAAGGTTCCTACTTCGCAGAGGGGGTCTAGGACATAATACCCACGATAAGTGAGGGAATACTATATATACACTTTTTTTTCTTGAAATTCTGTAGTAAAATTGTTTAAGTTACATGATCTATAATATTTGCATTTATAAAAAACTTGAGATTTCCTAGCATTTCAAAAGGTTTAAATCATATTATTTTAGGGACGGGGAATTTATTTTAGAAAACCCATAATATTTTTATTTTTATTTTTGGGTCTATTTTTCCATAGCAGCTCAATTTCCCTTGGTACAGCATGAAATGCCTTTCTATTTACCAATATATTCCCTTCATTAATTCAAAGGCTTGCAATAAAATTGTATCAGCCATAATAGTTGAAAGACTAGGATACAAAAAGCAAATATTGAATTCCATTTGCTCTTTTTATTGATGTTTTATAGTCTGGTTTTTCATCCTATTTATGCCAACATAGGGTACTTAGCCCAGGGGAATATAACATATAAAATCGTTAAAATAAGCTAATCCATTATTTTTAAAGTTTCTTCCCTAAGCATGTTTACCCTTAAAATGCACAATTATGCCTGGGATTATCCTTGTAATCACCGTGGAAAATATCAGTAACTGGGGCAAAGAGCAGAGGAAAGCAATCTTTGGAATGCTGTGGTTGCCAGTTATATTTATTTGGGTATAAATAACTAAAAGATAATGCTAAGTAGAAGGATATGCCATTATGTTTATTTTTAAAGGATAGAATGTGTTATTCACAGGTATTGTTCAGTCTGAATAAGACTTAATCAGTTGGCTGTTTTGAATTTAAAATAGGCTTATTATAGGATTTTTGCAAACTTTAGAGCTTTAATGTGTGAAGTTTATAAATAAAAATAATGTTGAAAATTAATTTTATAGTAAATAATGTACCATTAAGATTCAGTGTTTTAGTCAGATGTTATTATAATATTATGAATCCTAAAATAATTATAATAGAAAATTTTCAAAGCATACAAGGCATGTATGTCTTTGGTACATATAGTTTGGGGAGAATTATACTGTATTTGGTATGTTGCTAAAGCCCCTTGTTCTAGCTATCACTCTGCAACTAAATTAGGGTGATGCTGGGGAAATAAAATGCCTCTAGCATTCAACTTTTATATTAAATATGGCTTTTGCATTAGATGAGCTATAGACTCTTTTTCTTTCTTTTCAGGGGATAGGGGAGAGGGAAAGATTTTATAACTAAATTTATTGGACAGAAATGGTTAATAAGATGAAATAGGTTTTAAGTGTACAATTCTATGATACAATATATGCATACTGCCTTGTGTGCCCACCACCAAAGCCAAGTTATTATTGACCAAAATAAGAGCTTATATACAACAAGATTGTAATTATTATTCTTAAGGTATATTTCTAATTCAGAAATGCATAGGTACCATATGTGTAACCCTAACCTATGTTATTTGGGAAACTCTGGTCTAAAGTTAACATTTTAAGTCCACTTTTTTAAGTCTCTATAAATCACAGAAATTTTGCAACAATAAAGTACTCCTTTGTATTAAAGACCACTCCTATATTGCCTTCTATGTCTACTCTATATGACATCGTAGCTGTGAAAATAGTGTATTAAAAGAGAAGCTAGACATTTGAAATGGGCTATTGGATTGTTAGTATGATTAATAAGGAAAGAATATTTAACAAATAAGAACAGAAAAATACAAAAATTCTAATGGAAGTGTGTGCAAAGAACTTGATCGTCGGCAGCCGTCCGTCTCGAGAGACGATGGTGTAGCTTCTTAAGAGTCTATCTGCACCGCCGAGAATGGCTGTGCAGTCCGACTCGGGAGTGACACGGTATCTGTCTCCTCCCGTGTTGAATCGACATCTTGTGATGACGCTGGAGTGTCCTCTCCAGTGAAGCTGAAGCTACAGAGCCTGGGCAGGGTGATATGGAGGGTCTGCTGTTGCCCATGCAGCAGACCCCCCCTCTCTTCGCAGCTGAAGGGTCCAAGGGAAAGACGGAGTCAATACAGCTTGGCTTCAGGTGCGCCGCAGGAGTTGCCGGTGTTGACTACAACGTCAAACCGCCTTAGGGACTCCGGCTCCGGATTTTCTGTCGGGGTTTACTCCCTTAGCCTTTCCCCTGAAGAGGTATGCCGCAAGGCAGCGGAGGTTTTTTGGAGTCAGAGTTTTCCTTCTCTGATGTGCCCTGACTGGAAGATCGAACCAGCGACACTTAGCTCGCAGGCCGACGCTCAATCCACTGAGCCAAACCAGCCAGGGATAAAGAACTTGATATATCATTACTAAGAAAAGAGTAAATATTTATAAGAAATCTCAAAGTGGATTAAGCTTGATAAAAATCAAAGAAACCAAAATTAAGAGGTGTCATAGAATGAACATTTGTATTCACTCCCTGAAATTCATAGACTGAAATCCTAACTGCCAATATGATGGTATGGGGTGCGGGGCTGGAAGGTCAGGAGAGTGGAGTCCTCGTGCATGTGATTAGTGCTCTCATACAAGGAACCCAGGGAGCTCTCCAACTCTTTGATTCCCATGTGTGGACATAAGGAAATGGTCCTCTGCCATCAGAAAAAGGGATCTCCTCAGCACCAGACCATGCTGGCACCCTGATCTCAGATTTACAGCTTCCAGAACTGGGAGAAATAAATTTCTGTAGTTTGTGATCCCCCAAGTCTATGGTATTCTGTTTTAGCAGCCCAAACAGACTAAGACAAGAAGGCATACCACTTTTTTTTTTTAAGATTTTATTTATTTATTTTTAGAGAAAGGGAGGGAGAAAGAGAGGGAGAGGAACATTGATTGGTTGCCTCTCCAACACGCCTCATCTGAGGGCTGAACCCATAACCAGACGTGTGTCCTGACCAGGAATCGAACTAGTGACCTTTCACTTTGCAGAACAATGCCCAGTCAACGGAGCCACACCAGTCAGGGTAAAGATATACCACTTTTATCTACAAAAGTGAGAAATGCATATTTTGCAATAGTGCTAACTGGGGTGCAGTGACCCTCTCCTCCCTCAACACTCATAAACTGCAGGCAGAGAGAGAAAACTGTCTCGGTTTTTCTTTCAAAAAGTGGCAGTATGTGTGGCACCCTTAAAAATGGTTAGAGCCACTGACTATTAAATTCAATTTGCAGAAGTCAATCCTAGGAAATTTAAAGAAAGACTATACATGAAAGTTTAGATATAATTTAATGTAAAACATACAAAGCTAACTCTCTGATAAAAAGAGAATAGTTAAGAAATCATGATGCATTCATTGGTTAAAGTATTATGCAGCACTTAATTTTTAGTGTGGCGATATAGGAAAACTTCAAACAATAACATGAAGAGTACCACTTATGTCAATTATGGAGGGGCAAAATTCAGAATTTATTTATAAAAATTATATACTTATTCTTACATGTTTAAACTTCAATCACCTTCACAGTACTCTCCATTTCATGTAATACACCTATCAAGACATTTTTTCTACTGCATAAAACAGTTTTTGAACTCATCGATTTTAATGCCTTTTAGTGCTTCTGCTGTTTTGTTTTGTTTTTCACCTCTTCCACATTGGCAAGATGTTTTCCTTTGAGGACTTTTTTCATCCGAGAAAACAGAAGCCACTCAGGGAAAGATAGGGTAAATAGTGAAGGTGGGTCACAGGGATCATGCATTTTTGGTCAAAAGCTGCTGAACACTCAGTGCAGCGTGGGCAGGTGCACTCGTAAATCACCCATCATGAAATGGGCAAACACATTGAGTCTTAAAAAAAAAAAACTCTTTGAAGCGGAATGCAGCCTCTCACGACAATGCCAATTGGTACACTGATACAGATGGTTTCCTAGAACATTCATCTAGCAAGGGAAGCCTGTACTACAAGGCGCTTGCCCTCCAGAACATAATTCTGTTTTGGTTGGCCCCCTCATATAATACATGCATGAAAAACACAATATTTCTGATTAAGGTGTATATTAATATAATGTTTACTTCTCTTGGTTATAGATAGTGCTTAATTATCTTAAATATAAATTTATTGTTCCTAAAATTTCACCAATTCAAATAGAGATTTCATAATCTCAAAAAAGGAGACAATCAACAAAATTCACTCTCTAATATCGATAATGAATCAACACATTTTTTATCCAAATATATAAATAAACGTGTCCATAAAATGGCTACATTGAAACATATGTTTAAATCTGACATCAGTCTTTTACCAGAAACTCATGTGTTTCTTGAAGCTTTGTTAATACAGGGCCCTGGGAAGAAGCCTGATGTGCACTGGACATTAGTGGAGCAAACCTGGTGATGCTCTGGCTTCGCTTCCCTCTACTCATATGTTGGGTGAATGGATGTGATAATTGACAGTGCAACTCTCTCCAACAGCACTAGTCATTTTTAACGACTTTAAATTGTGCTCATTGACACCGTCACTGAAAGCATGACACCATCACTGAAGGCATGACACCCATTGTGGAGCACACATTCCAGTCCTAGAAATCTTTAGGCTGATGTGTGGAGTAATGTCTTCTGTGGATCTTATGGTAGAACTTGCCAACAGCACCTTTGAGTTAACCCAGGTTGGGCATGTGTAGGAAAGAGTTTTGCCAGTGAGATCTATAATACATGTCACAGAAATGTAAAAAGCAACCCATTTTATAAAAACAATACCTGGTTTGGGAGAGCTGTTGAAGCCATGATCTGCAGAAAGCAAGGCATGGCAGCATGAGAAGATGCCCAGTTCATTATAGACAAACCAGCACTTTACTAAGTCTGAGAAGGGCTTTTTTTTTTTTTTAAATCACTTGGCTTATGCTAATTTTATAAAAGGAAAGCCTCTTTCCAAATTTGTTCAAATAAAATTGTAGCAGATCATACTATCTGGCAACTGTAAAGATGGTGAATTTCTTGGAAAAACATTAGTCAGTGGATCCAATGAGAACTATCTTATGTTCAGTCAACCTATACTGAGTATCTGTATGCAGACAGATACAAATGAACAAGGTAGAAAACTGCCTTCCCTCTTGAGGAAAGTATATTCTAGTGAAAGAGACAGATAATAGGTAACTAGCAACAAGTAATATAATTTCATATAGAACTAAGGGACATCTAAAAAAGAATAATAATACCATATCAGTTAGGAAGCTTTCAGATGTACCAGAGAAGCAACACAATGAATTAGTTTAGTATCTTATTTCTCTCAAAGTAACCCTCATGGTTGGTTGTCACTCAGCAGAGTCTTTAGGGACCAGATGCTTCCAGAATTGGCTTTGCTGTGCTTCATGTTGTCTTTATCCTATGAATGTGCAGTCCCTCCCTTCACTATGTGGTCATCAGATGGCTCAAACCTCTATAAGGCCACCTGCTATTTGTCCATTTTAAATGGGAGAGACTAGCTTCTTGATGAAGGGCCGATACAAATCTTGTTGGCATCACAATGTCCAGTAATAATGTGGTGTTTGGCTGAGATAATGAAGTCTCCTGTTTATTGAAAAAGCCTAAAGATGCTGAATTCTTCCAGGAATTCACTATTCATTTGTAACAGGAGATCAATGAATTTACTTTCAAATACAGAAACGATGAAATGTTAGTGAGACAAAGCATAGGTTTCTCTTTCAAACAATCGGTTAGCTTTTCCTAGTTACTGTTTCTAAACTGAGTTAAAGCCAATATTCACACTGCTGGTGGAGAGTAATTAATCATTTTATTTATCCATATGTGTAAATGAAATGGTGGCTTGTCTAGCAGCCAATGAACAGTTGGTGTCAGTGTGGAATAAATGGATTAAGAGGAAGGAAGCTGATGTTTATCCAAAGCATATTTTGTTATGCCCACCCAGTAAAGTTGATATTATTATAATGCTGTCTTGGAAAAGAAACCTGAAATAGGGTATTTAAAAATCTCAAGTTTAAGCTACTGAGAAAGAATAGATTGAATTTGAACCTGATTTTATGTGGTTTCCAAATGAAAAATATTCCCTCCGTAAGTCTAGTTTTCTTATTGTTTAAAGTCTGGTAAATACCATGTTTGGTTTAGGTTTCTTTTTTAAGAGTAACGGTGTATAACTTAAGGGAATATGAAGACAAGAAAGAAAATAGAACCTCAAAATAGAGAGGGAAATAAAGATACATATTTGGAAGAGAATTTTTAAACTAGAACATTTTAACTAATGTATAGTTATGTGTACATGCTTATATAAGGACGTGTGTGTGTGTGTGTGTGTGTGTGTGTGTGTGTGTTTGGGGAATAGAGTCAAAGTCAAGATTCGCTGGTATAAAATAAAAGTGTCCTGTATGGTATAGCAATGCCATAGTGCCCATGTGTTTTCATTGGGTCACATCAATGGTTTTTTTTTTTTTTTCAGGTGTACTTGTGGCAAAGTTTCAGTATAAACCAATATGCTATTTGATCATTTACTCCATAGTGTACATCATGACTATGATTTCATAAGATTGAATGTGTTTTCCCCTTCCTATCACACCTGATTCAACGCCCTTTATATCCTTAAACCTTAGTAATGATTTAGGTTCAAAACCAGAACACGATGCATCTGAATTTACCCTATGTTCACCCCTTCAGCAATGAGAGAGCTCTTAGCAAATCAAAACACATTTCCCAAAGCTCTTTAATATCTACAATAAGGAAATGTAGCAGTTTTGTCTAACTCTTCTTTCTTCTGCCAAGGGTTTATGAATAATTATTTTAGTTATTGTGTCAAATATTTCTAATCATTGCCCTGGCTGGTTTAGCTCAGTGGATTGAGCGTCGGCCTGCGAGCTAAGTGTCGCTGGTTCGATCTTCCAGTCAGGGTACATCAGAGAAGGAAAACTCTGACTCCAAAAAACCTCCGCTGCCTTGCGGCATACCTCTTCAGGGGAAAGGCTAAGGGAGTAAACCCCGACAGAAAATCCGGAGCCGGAGTCCCTAAGGCGGTTTGACGTTGTAGTCAACACCGGCAACTCCTGCGGCGCACCTGAACCCAAGCTGTATCGACTCCGTCTTTCCCTTGGACCCTTCAGCTGCGAAGAGAGGGGGGGTCTGCTGCATGGGCAACAGCAGATCCTCCATATTACCCTGCCCAGGCTCTGTAGCTTCAGCGTCATCGCAAGATGTCAATTCAACACGGGAGGAGACAGATACCATGTCACTCCCGAGTCGGACTGCACAGCCATTCTCGGCGGTGCAGATAGACTCTTAAGAAGCTACACCATCGTCTCTCGAGACGGACGGCTGCCGACGACGATTTCTAATCAGTATTAACACAGTTGATTCTCTGAATGGACTTGTTTGGCACCAATGATAGTTGTGTTTTCATAAGTTGAGACGCTAAGCCAGATCCATAGCAAATTACACACCGTGTGTTGACACAAGGGATTCCAGTTTGTCAGTCTGTCCAGTATATTTCTGTCTATTTATACACAGTTTTTTATACAAAAAAATGAGTTAGTGAAAAAATATCAGTACACTGTCTATTTTACTAACATACAAATGTTCTATTTCTATATTCTATTAAAACAGGAGTACTGATGCCTATAGACAATGTACCCATTTGGTAGATTTAACGTACCTTTTTTTTGTGGTTATTTCTTAGAGGCTATAGTGGAGTATTACACAGATATCTCTTTATTAAAATAAATAAAATTTGAGCTTATTGTTAAATAAAAGATAAGATTGATGAGGTTAATACATTATCAAACTCTAGATACAAATTTGAGGTGCTAAACTTACAAAAACATGAAGAATTTCACAATTAATGGTATTATGTCAAAAGTTCACCTGTAAGCATTATAAAGAAGGACAATAACCCACTGAATAATCTGGTTGCTCTCTCTTGGTAAATTAAGTTGAAATTTATCAGAACCAAGTAAATTAACTCTATTATACAGAAATGTACAGAGTTTTAATAATTAGGAGAATTGCTTTTATAGTTCTGTTGAGGAAAATAAAGATAACAAAAAGTAGATTTATTGTGTTTTACAAAAGTCAGAATTGTTTTTTTCAATATTCTAGTCAGTTTAGAATCAATCTGCTTATAGTTTATGGATCTTAAAGGTGCATATATTCTATGCAATTAGAAAGTTGATTTATTGAGAATTTCCAGTTTGCCTTTGACTGTGCAATTAAATCTTAATAAGTAATTCAGATGTTTTTGAAAGGCTTATATTATGCTTGAACTTTTGTCAAACTAACTGTAAAAAGCATTTTTGGAAAATAATTTGTCAAGTTAATCAGGAACAGTAAAGAAGTTTCATTGTTTGTCCCCACAGTGCCACCTCTAGAAATATGTTTAAAAAAAACAGTTTTATAAAGATATGTATTACAGCAATATATACACTTACACATACTTACTAATATATATAGGATTTATTTAAATAAATATGTAACCAAAAGAAATTGTAAATAAACGAAATGATCAAAGTTAAGGTAACTGATAACATTATTGTAATATGCCCATAGTGACCTGGTGTGTAGCCATTAGGAATTATTTTTTCAAGGAATGAAAGATTGAGAGAAATGCTTACAAAGCAGTGGCAAGTGAAAACATAGTATGACTTTAATTTTCTGAATTAATAAAATTTAAAAAATATATTAATGTATAAAATTTACAATGATTATATCTTATTTGAGAGATTAAAAGTAATTTTGAGTTTTAAAATTTACTGAATTTCTAAATTTTCACCATGAATATGAATTACTTTTATTTTTTTTAATTCATAAGGAGTAATCAAGAGAAAATAGAGTAAAAGGTACATAAAAGAATGTCGTCCCAGACAAGTTTTGGAAAAAAACTAGATTAGAAAGACACACAAGCCTATTTGCTACCGCAATTTTTATGTCAGATTTAAAAATGAAAAAAGCATAAGGCAATTAGGGCACAGAATTATGCTAATGGAAGCACATATTGGAGAAAATACCTGGTTAATAGTCACATTAACTGATGATTAAGGGAGAAGACAGTTTGACAAATGTACTGTCCCCCAGACGCAGTAATGGAGCTGAGATAGTGCCCAGCAGCAACCCCAACTGCAGTTACAGATGGATCCTATACCTGTTAGAGACCTGAACAATTTTTTTAAATTGTGAATATAATTATCTCAATAAAATGGCTAGATAAGCAGTTATTATATTTATGTCCACTCAGCTCTATGCATGTGAAATTACATATTGCAAGATTACACATAGTTGTAAGAAAAACTCAAAAATTTCCCAAGTTTAGTTGTTACTAATGCTATGACACATTTCAGTAATAAACAAAATTAATTATCAAACATGATCCTGATGGAGTATTTTTTAACTTTGCCTCACAGCAACATTATCATCTTTTCATTAAAAAAATCAATATAATTGAAATACATTATATTTTCACCTCTTTAGATGAACAACAATATACTCTAAATCCAGAACTCTGGCAATTCTGGATATTTTCTATATAGTTTATATTTTTGCAAGAAAGATAACCATGCATTGAGAAACATATATTCTCCCTCTACATGGTTATATTCACATTACACAGGGGAACAATTTTTTAAATCCTGTTGAGTTTGATTTTTCAGCTGTTTTAAACTTAAATAGGCATGCTGATATCAAAACTGCAGTTTTCTTCTATCACGTCGAGATTTTTCTGTAGAGCTTATCTTAGTGTGACCACTCTAGGCTGGATCAAGCCTGGATCGAGGGAAGCACTAGTGCTTTCCTATTGGCTGAGAGCAAACCTCCCTCGAGTGGGGAGGTGTGGGGGATGACCTTGGGGGCCAGTGACAGGTTCATAATCATCTAGGCTATTCAGTTACACATGAGAGACTGTGGTGAGAGGGTGTGTGCCACTCTATATAGTGAATCGTATTCCAAAGTATAGTCTGAGTTCTTGTCTGTATACAAGGAGTTAGCAGAATTTATTTTTTTGAGTTACATACATATATGTTTCCTTTCCTTCAGATCATGTCTTCCTCTGCTATTTCTCATTGTAAGTGCCTAAACAACCCTGATTGATTTTGTTATATCTATGGCAGTTTCACCATTCCCAAAGGACAAACATTAGCGCATTTGTTAGGCAAGCCTATTTTGAATATTTTAAAGTAAAACTTTAAAAGATAAGTGTTGGGCCCCTCACAAGGTGTGCAAGCAGTGTATTGAGAGTTTACAGATGTGGATGAAGGGAACACATGATAAATTGCCATTTGGTATACCTATGGTTTGGCGAGAGCCCAGAGATCATTCAAGTGACTGTTACTTTTGTATAGTCAAAACATCAGAATATAACAAGAAAAATAAATGTAAAATAGAGTATGCTAGTCTACCATCAGCTGTACACCCAGTGCCTCATTCAGCTGAAATCTCAGAGCCAGTTTTCATTGAACTACCCTCTTTTGAAAAACAGGACTATGGTGAAGAACTAAGTGACAGCAACGATGAAGATTTTGAAATTGAAGATGACTCAGTTTGTAAGGGATTTGATCAGCATGAGTTGAATGATCTGGCATGAGATTTGGGACTATCCAAAAAGGCTTCAGAACGCCTAACATCAAGACTGCATGAGAAAAACTTACTTGAAAAAGGAGCGAAGGTATCCTACTTTTGATCAAGAGGAAGTGCATTTCTGCAGTACTTTCGAAGTGACGATGGCTTTGTGTATTACTGTAACATATATGGTTTAATGGAGGAGTTGGGAATTTCAGTCTATAACACAACTGAATGGCAACTGTTCATCAATAGCTCAAAGTGTAGCTTAAAGTGTGTCCTCCTCCACAATGGCCATTTATTTGGTGCAGTTCCAATTGGCCATTCAGTTTGTTTTCGTAAAGAATATGAAGACATAAAAAGAGTCATTGATTTGTTGCAATATCACAAGCACAATGGGATCATCTGTGTTGACCTTAAAATGGTCTGCTTCCTTCTTGGTTAGCAATGTGGATACACCAACTATCCCTGTTTTCTGTGTATGTGGGACAGCAGAGCTCGTGAGAAGCACTGGGTGGAGTCTAATTGGCCTCCAAGATATGACCTCAAACCTGGAGATCCAAATATTCTACATGAGCCACTTGTTGACAGAAAGAATATTATATTCCCACCTCTGCACATAAAACTGGGTCTCATGAAGCGATTTGTTAAAGCTTTGCCAACTGAAGGAGACTGTTTCAAGTATCTCATTTTGGCATTTCCTATAGGGCCTGTCATTTGAAAAGATAAAATACCTTAATATGTATGTTTGGTAGCAGAACTTTACTACTTGTACACAATTTGACTTACAGTAACAATATATAGCCTTTATATGAATAAAATAACTCTAAATAAACAATATATTCAGGTAATTTTTTCTTTATTTTCCTTTGTATGTACATTTTATATGATTTTTGGAACAAAGGGAGGGTATCCTGAACCTTAAAAAGCTGACATGATAGAGAAAAGCAGGCATCATTTTTGGATTCAGATGCCAAAAGTTAGTCAAAAACAAGTGTCAGATCTATCTAACTCAATGAAAATTGTGTTCCCCAATGTTATATTTAAGTTTGCCTATGAATGTGTTCAGCATATAAGGGCTAAAATACTTTGACAAGTTCATAGATAATATAGCATCATAAATAATTTTATCCTTGCTTTCTGGAAGTTAAATTTTCATTTTTGGAGGGAATATATGTGTTTTTGAATTGCATTTTTCCAGAATATACTTACTTTGTCATAAATATATTTTAAAAATACACATTGAAACCTTAATGTATGCTAGCATTGAACATCTGTGCTTACATTTCACAATGCTGGTATTGTGAACATTCCTAAATAGTATTTGCATGTCAAAATACACTTTAGTCTTCTCAATTTCTGAATATAAAGCTAGATTATTTCCTCGTATTTCTCCTTTGGGAATTCTCTGAAGTCAACATGTTCTCATCCAATAATAGTACATAGAATTGGGAAATACATTTTATTTGCTCAGAGCGTTTCATAGGAATTCCAATATACTCAAGATAAATTGCCTGTCTGATTAAATAGTTTTTTTTTTAAACCCACACACTAGGATCATAACATATCACAGGTAAAGCCCTATGCTGCCAGTTGACTAGGAGAGTAGAAATTAAGTTATAGGAAAATAAAAACCTGCATAATATTTTTAAAGTGTGAGATCAAATGAAGCAATGGTCACAGAATTTTGATGCAGTGAACCAAGTTCCTCCATGGATTAGAATAGTTGGAAAGACAATATTTAGCATACAGTAAAGTGAATGAGAAAATAGGTAGGAATGAAGGGAAATATGTTAGATTGAACAAAGAGTCATATAAATAATATTTTTGCTTGAATATTAACAATGGCATCTTTGAATTTTTGGTTAATTACAGGGAAGAGACACCATTCCTGGACTGCCCCAGGAAAGCCTGGTTTTTATATCAGTTGTTTGGGTTTTAATAGATCCTCCTCTCTTAATTGTCTCCTTCAAAAATTGTTCCACTTAGGGACAATAAATCAAGCCATTCAGTAGATACTATTTGTATGTATTTATCCTACTTCTTCCATGAAGTCAGTCCATTATTAAGAAATTAAAGGAATCAAAGGAAATGAATGTTTGACTTTCACTTTCTGCTAACAAGGGTGCCACAGAACTTCTGGATAACTTATGGACAATGACCCACTCTTTGAAACCATGGGGACTCTCTCTACTGCTCCCACCATCCACAAGTAATCTTCTATGCAGTCTAGGCCTTTCCCTAAAAGGAACGATTTGATACCAATTCAAGCAGACTGAACAGTGGCTGTGATAAGCATTGTATGGCTTGACCTTCCAGTTCAACACTGTGAATATGGGGCAGGTGGCAGAGACCTGAGAAAGCATGCTTTGGGCCCCAGCCTTTGCTAGCACAGGAACTGAGACCTCATTATTGAGCTAGCTGCCCTCTCTGACAGGTGGAAAAATTCCTTATATGGAAGAAGGCGTGTCTGCTGCTAATTGTGGGCACACACCAATTGTGATGGTGTGATGTACATCTCAAACTGAACACCAGATAGTACATTCAAAACTATATTCATTGAACATGTAGAACTTTTAGATGTGACCTCTTTAGGAGCTATACTCACTGGCTCCAGGGAAAGGAGTAAAGGATAAAGAGAAGAATTACATGTATATTTAATTTTTCTTAAAAGAATCAAGTCCCTTAAACAGGACTATGAACTGTATATCTTACAAAGATAAAAGTGAGGCATGTCTTTCAAAAAGAACTAAATCATTTTTTTTTTGTTTGGCTTTTCTCTAAATACTGATTAAAGCATCTGATCTCAATTGGACTATGTAATAAAGAAATCAGTGATAATGCAAAGAAATTGTTTATCTTATATGTGAGACCATCCAAGTATTCTCTCTGGATAAACCATAGATCATTAAGATCGACTATTGTATTCATTCTCAGTAATTTGCTTCTTTTTACACTGCCTAAATCTTATAACTTAGAACATTTTATCAAGGGTAATTGTGAAATTAAGTATACATTTTTAATTTAGGACCATATGCTTTTATCAGCACCATGTGTAATTCATATATTAGATCTCAGAAACTCGCCAACTCCTCCTGGAGCCTTTCCCAGACAGCTCACCCTAAACATCCATGTGGATTTTACATCCACAGTAGCACCACCTTGTATGTTTACCATTGAATTCTCAGCCTCCAAAAGAGTTCTTGTGGTACATTGTAGACACTGATACACATTTGATGATTGATTAAATGAATGAAATGAAATGAAGTGAAATGAAACATAATTAAATGTCCTTTTGTAGTTGTATATATTCTCTGTGAGATTGCCTTTATACTGAAAGTGCTTTGAAGATGAAGATCCAGTTTATACATCCAGTCCAACAATAAGCAGATGGCTATTTTGTGTACCTTTGAGAGCCTTGTAATGCTTGTCCCAAACAAAAACTCTTATTGGCATCAGTCATGGTCAGGCTATGAGGTCTTCCATGTTGTCATACACACCGCACACACCCTCTGAGACTGCTGAGTTGAGACACTACATGACAGCCTATACTGAGCTTGTAGGGAACCACATGTGGCCTCAGAAGAGGCCCAGCCACCCCTAAGCTTGTGATCCTTATGTGAAGGCACTTGTGGGAAATTCTTCCCACTGTCTTCTTTGATCAGGCCATCCTATTGATCAGAAAGTCCCAGTGGCCTCATATTCCTTCAGGATAAATGACAAGTATTGACATTTGGGATCCCCCACAGACTGGCCCCAGTTTGTCAGCTGAGACCATCTTCTACTACACCCCTTCACTTCCTTCTTGAAGACACCACCTTTGCTTCAGGGATACCAGGATATTGTCTGTGCCCCAACATACCCTTCAGGTTCACACACATGACTTTCTTCAGACCACAAAGCTCTTCCACTAGCTGCACCCATCCCAGCTGTAATTACCTTCCCACTTTTTGTTTATAAAAAATCCCCCTACCTGTATACTTGCTCCCACACCATCTCTCCTTTAACATTTCTGCCATTTCCTTTGTCACGTGCAACCCTTCCCAACACTGTGCTTCTGATGCTGCCATATCAGCCTTGGTTCCCCCGCCAGCCTGTCCTCGATGCTGAATCCCACACAGCTAGAGGGCAGGAGTGCTGTATGTCATCTTGTCCCTCCCATCCCTGGCACAGTGGCGGGCACATATTGGACACATCGAGATGGTGCTTGATGATCTGATCTCTTATTTGTCCCCTCTTTGGAAAATACTCTTTCAAGGGAAAAGTATAAATCTTAAATCCAACTTGATTTCTTATACAAAGAATTGAGAATTGCTGTCTTAAATTCACAGGAAGCAGTGTAATTGGCTCAGTATTAAAAGGGCTAAGGAACATAATACTAATTTAGTCCATTTTGCCCTTGAATTGATTGACAAGTGTGTTATTGGGTTTTTTCAGTGCTTCAGTATTTCCAGTTGTTATGCCATAACATATCTTATGAAGTGATGAATTTATTTAAAAATATTAACAAAATGTATGGCTCCAAACTTGCATAGCTTTAGTGAAGTAGACTAGCATATAATTTAAATATCCATCATTTCCTTTTATAAGTTAGCATTTCCAGGCATGACTGATAAACTAGTAAATAAAATACAATAATGTTAATTAATGGAGATGCTCTAGTTATTTTATTTCCATTACTTTTCTCTTTCAATTCATAAGGGACTTAATATCAGGGATCCAAAAGAGCTTAAGAGCAGTCAAAAGCAAATTTGAAAGTGTCACCAAAAAACAATAGTTGAAATTTTGTTGTTGTTTTATTTTCTAAATAAAATTGCTGTGTCTTAACCCCTACTTTGAGAAGAAAGAATGAAGAGTTTACAAATGTTTTATTCTTTTACCTAACATCTTTAGAAAGGCACTAACCATCATTGTCTGCTGAATACTAGATAAAGAAGTAAAAATAGGTGAAAATATTTTGAAATACTGTGCCCAGTGAGTAACAAGGCCTTGTTACTAAGTTTAATCTATATGATCTGATATCTTCTCTCTTCCCATATCAAATCAAATTTCTAATTGCGACTTTATGCATGAGATTCTGGATTTAGTCCTTCCAATTGAGGCATCACTTTAATAAATATGCCCGACTAAAAATCATTCACTTCTCTTTGATTATTTCCAAGGACAATGAGCTTCCTCTGTCTCCAGGTATAAAATTTATCCCAGGTAGCTCTAATTGTAGAAAGATCTTTACAATGGGTGAATTCTTCTCCCATTCATCTGCCACATCTTGGTCCTGTCCAATAAGTTCACTAACAGTGTGTGCTTCTGGAGGGTAGAAACTATGTCTTGGTAATAGTTGGTTCTCCCACCTCACCTGCAGCTACTTGGAGCTCAGTAAAGACAGTGATTCTCTCATCTATATGAACAGGAACAAAATCATAGGTATGGGGATCATTTAGAGGGTTATCAGCTGGGAGGGGGGAGGGGGAGAAATGGGGAAATGGTGCAGAGATTAAGAAGCATAATTGGTAGAAACAAAATAAACAGGAGAATGTTTAAAGTAGTATAGGAAAGGGTGAAGCCAAAGAACTTGCATGCACAATCCATGGACATGAACTAAGGGGAGAAGATTGCTGAAGAGAAGGGGTGCACTGGGTGGAGGGGGGCAAATGGAAAAAATTGAGACAACTGTAACTGAATAATAAAAAATATATACTTAAGATTAAAAAGAAAAGAAAGAAAAAAACAAGATTCCTCTCCAAAGCAAATCCCAACCAGGAAAATACCTTGTAAAAAAGTCCTCAGATAATAAGATCTATGTCCCTAAAGTTGCTTGAATTGTAAGGCTTGAAAATATAAGGTTGACATAGTATATTCATACTATCTGCAACCAATATGCACATTATGAAAAATGTAAGATCAGTGGTGTGAAGTTGCAGAATAATTCAATTATGAATAGTCTTCAAATGCATAGAAGAGTTGGCAGACTTCAGCCCGAGGGCTGAACCCCGCCTGCTGTCTGCCTGTGTTAATAAAGTTTTATGGGGACGCAGCCTGGCCATTTGTTCAGGTGTTGTCTGTGGCAGCTTCTGCCCTGCAACACCAGAGCTGCAATAGAGAGACCTTATGGCCCACAATGTGTAAAACCTCTGGCTCTTTATAGAAAGAATTTGTCAACCCTTGAATAGAATACCAACCAAAATAGACATTCCTCTCATAACACTGAATATCTAAGGTATTTCTGTAATAAAATACAGTATTTTATTTTGGGTTAGTATTGGAAGAAAACAATCAAGCATTTTGTTGATTATTGTCTGTATGTTCCAGCTCTATTTTCTACCCAGTAAGATTAAACTATGCATAGTTTCTTTACTTGAGGAATTTGCTTTTCTTCCTTTCCCATGGACCACACATGTTTAAGCCAGAAAAATGGAATTCATTCTATTCCTAATTGCTAATACTGTGGATAGTTCTTTTCCAACATTTAATTATGAAAAAAATTTAAACATACAGAAGAGTTGAAAGAATTTTACCATGAACATTCAAATATCAACGACCTACAACCTACCACTTAGAGTCTGATGTACTTGATTTATCACATACTTATTCATCCATTCAAATGATATTTGTTATGTAACAAATTATATAGGTTAAATAGCTAATTTTATTTGTTGATACATTTCAAAAATATCACAGATGTCAGTATACCTCCCCCCAAAATACTTAGCACACATAACAGTAATGGAGTTTGATATTTATTTCCAGGTCTTATTTTTTGAAGTACAGTGTTACATACAAGGAAATGCACAAATCTAAAGTGTGCCATTCATCAAATGGACACAAATGTGTGAGCCAAACCTTTCTAAAGATTCAGAACATTGCCATCACCCCAAGAAGTTAATTCGTGCCCCTCTCCAGTAAATCCCCATCCTACTCTCTCAAAGGCAATTACTGTTCTCTTTTGTTTTTTTCTCCTACCATAGATTAGTTTTTCCTGTTAGAGAATTTCATAGTAAATGGAATCAACAGTGTGTGTTATTTAGCAAGGTGTCTTTTTTCACTGAGCATGAAACTTTTGGATTCATCCATGATGTTACATGTATTACTAGTCTTTTTCAATGCTTAGCAACTTTTCTTATATAAATATATCATAGATTACTTATTTATTCTCCTGTACCACAGATTACTTATTTATTCTCCAATTGTTGAATACCTGGGCTCTTTTCAGTTTGGGGCTGTAACAAATAAAGCAGCCAAAAACATTCTCATACAATTCTTTGTACATGTGTATGTTTTGTAATTCTCAAGAAGATACCTCGGATGGGACTCACTGAATCATTGAGTAGCTGTATGTTCCATTTCGTATGGACCTGGCTGATCTTTCCTCACAGCAGCTGTACAATTTTACACTCCCACAGCGGCATGCTGTAGTCCCGGTCACTTTGCAGCCTTGCCAGCACTTGGTAGCATCAATATTTTTTTCACATAAAAGTTCTTATGTGAAAAAGCTACACAATCACCACAGAGAGTCACTGAAGAATCTTTACTCCTGTGGTCCAATCCCCAGCTCACTTTTTGCCGGCACCAACATTGGCCTTTGCAGTCCCCCGTCTTCATTCTGCTTTTTGTATTACTTTCTCCTTTTCTTGAGGCCTTCTTTTCATACAAGCCATCAGTATGTTTTAAATAGTCATCAAGCAGTTATGAAGCAGTACCTCACTGTGGTTTTAATTTGCATTTCCCTGATTGAGCATTTTTTATCTTATTATAGATTATTTAACATAGGTATATGTTAAAACTGCTAGCATGGCAGTGTTAGAATCAAACGCCTAGGAAAATCTGGATGTGGGGAAAATACACACTTTGTTTCACAGCAGTTTTGCCTATAAAATTTAACTACATAGCTAATTTCAACCTTCTTCTTCCAGAGAAACCTTAGATATGTGCTATTGCAAAATATGTGTTCACACACACACACACTCAACACACACATGCACACAGTAATAAGTCCAAAGCAAGGTGTCTCTGCAGTAGGTCCCCATTACTTTGTGTTTTTCTTTTGTTAGGTTGGTTAGTTTTGTTTTTGCTTCGGTTTTGCTTATCATCTTATTTGGTCTGTTCTCTCACAATCTCCTTTTGATCTAACACAAATATCACTGCTCGGTTGAAATTGCCACTCACCACCCTCCACAATAGCGTTGGGAGAAATATTTCTCAGGCTGAATTACACTCTGCAGAGCTTAGCTAGGGTGTTGTCTAGACACGTTAAACTGACTTAAATAAGTTATTGATTTTGTTTTTATCTTCAGTTCATATTAGAAATCTGCCATGTCAATACTCAAGTGGAATTCCCCTCCATTCTGCTATCCAATTTTATCCCATCTTTTCTTTCAAGATCTGGTTTAAACCACATATCTGCCCACATAGCTTCCTGGTGAAGTTTGCTTTATATTTTTTAGTTCATGTTGTTATATACCCATTTTATGCAAACTTGTAATACTTTCTATGTAGCCCAGTATTAATTTATAGTTTTATATATCATTTCCATTTCAAACTATTTTTCTCAAGGTAATAGGCCATAAGTGCTTTACTTTTAAAAAATGATCTCAACCCCAGAAGGTTATAATATGGAGTTATATCTAGTGTGTTCATTTTAATTCATTGAAGAATTCAATAAAATAGATGATAAATTTCTCAGGATACTATGAAAAAGATGGTTAAATGTTTAACCCTGTGTTTCTGCAAGTATCTTTCTCTTCAAAATAAAAAGCAAAAATACATTATCCCTTGTTAATGGAAAAGTCAATCATTAGATCAGTTTCCACTACAGCTGTTGGCTGCCAAGGAGTGTGCTATGCTATGCACATTGTTGTGGTTACCTATTACCTTCAACGAGCTAGGCGAGACCCTAGTGGCTTTAACAACACCATTTTACTTTCTCAGGTTCCTATAGCTCAAAAATTGAGGCAGGGTTCAGCTGGTAGGTCTGTTGCCTGTGGCATTAACTGGGGTCATCTACCCTACTGGCTGGACTCATATAAAAAGTCTAAGGAGACTCACCCCTTTATGTGGCCCCTCAATCTCCACATGGCTAGTTCGAGCATCCTCACAGCATGGTGTCACCCAGTAGTCAGCCTTCTTCTGTAGAGGCTGGCTTCCCGAAAGGAACATTCTGTTGTGAATGTATCTTATAGCTGTAGACCTCTTGAGGCCCAGTCTTAAGAAGTTCCAAGGTTCCAAAGCATCACTTCCACTGCATTTTAATGAGCTAAGGAGGAAACAGACATCACTTCTCAATGGCTAAAGTGGCAAGAATTCATGGATAATTTTAATTCATCACACATATCTCTGACATGTGTGCCTGGTTTAACTGGCTGAACTAGTCAGGATTAGCTGCTACGTTGAAGCTGTTGGGTATTGGTCCAAAAGCTACCTGTTGATTTCTGATCTCTCTGTGAATTTATTATAGTTTTAGTTGAGTTTTCCTCTAAGAGCTCTTTGTCCCTTTCACTTTGACTTACAAAACACAGGCTCAGAGCAGACAAGCAACACAATACCTTTCACCAAAAGACAGTTCAGAAAGAAGTAGAAGAAATTCCATAGAAATTCTCTACTAAACGGCATAACCTTAGTGAAGAATGTCTGCCTCATACTATTTTATTTTATATAAAGGTATTCCTACTGACCTATTCCCAATAAGTTGTATATGTTTATTTTTTCAAATTGTGTTGACAATTTTGAAGGACCCAGGCACATTAAGATACTCAATCCATTTGAAATACCATTCCAAATTTACAGCATAACAGGCTAGAATTCTTCACTGAATCTCTGAAAAGGAGAAGAAATGAGAGATATTAAGTATGACCCTTATGCTTAATATACACAAAAGTTACATTGTCCTTATATGAACCCTACGGCTAAACACTGGACATTTCTATTCTCTATTCCCTGACACAAAATGCTGTCCCAGCTTTCGAATTAGGATGAGAAGAATGTTATTGCTATTGGTGGTGGTGGTTAGGGTGTGTGTGTGTGTGTGCATGTGTACTGTGCATGTGTATTTGCACATGCAAGGTGGTCTAAATAGATAATGACAAAATAATGAAACATATCTTCATCAATTTAGTGAATTGACATTCTGTGTCTAGCATATCTACTCACTATGGGGAAAAATCAGGTTATTTACCAAGATAGTGCATTAACTATTTTTGTTTTGACTTTGTGCTTTTTAAAAACAATTTAAATGGTCCTTAACTGCACTATTATTTTTATGCTATTAACCATTTATACAATGAAGCAAGAGAAACGTGTGTTCTCTGACTTTATTTTATTTTAAGCCACATTTCAACATTTTACTTCTTTCTGAGAGAGGGTGTATGTGTCTGTGTATAGTTTAATATTAAATCATAATAGTAAAAAAAAAAATTCACTTTATTTTCCTTTAGAGAAAATGCAAATCAACCCCACCACGTAAATAAAACCAAAATTACCTTTGTTTTCCTGGTGTTCTCTTTCTGTATAGGAAAAGAAATTGAAGAAAATCTCTCCTCCAGTTGGACTACCATTTTCTCCTTGGGGGAAAATGACCTGTGTTTTCAGGGGTGTGATAACCCACTTTCTAGAGATTCTTTAATCATTTCACTTTTTTGATGCTTTTGGGAAATCTATGCAAATGGCCAAGTCTAGTTTCCATAGTGAATTTTCTGTGAGAAGGGCTCATTAAAGTTATTTATCAGGGGCTTATATGACTTAGAAATGGTTCCAATAGGAACTAAACCAACACCAGCAACTCATTTCATTTAGACCATTAAGCACATTAGGTGATGAGGATTTTGTCAGTTCCTCTCTAGCCAGATTAAACCAACAAATTAAACATGAAGGATGCCCTTGCTGCCTGGGACATTCCTGAGCTGCTTCATCAGAGCTCCCTCCGGGCTCCTGCTTTGCCCTGTTGCCTTAAACCCACAAGTAGTCAGCATGAGCAGATCGGGGACGTGCTAATAACAACTGCCACTGATGAGTTCTGATTCATCTTCGTGTAATTGTCTTCAATTAAAAATCACTAGGAACACATCATGGAACATTTATAAGTGAAAATAATGTTTCATTTAACAGGAAGCGTGAGTGGACGAGCTTAATTAAAGGGAGGAAAATTAGTTTGTTAAAGTCTATAGGTTGAGCAGAATTTAACGTGTGAAAAAAGAGTTTACTATATATTGGCATAACATGCAGTGTTAACTTGCAAAGGATGAATTTACCTTATTTATATGGAACCACATGACTGTCTAATCACTATGCTATACACCTGAAACTAATGCAAAATAATATTGAATGTAAAAAGATAGATCTGTTCCTAAGCCAAATTGAAAAAATAGCATATTGTTCCTTGTTGTCACAGTGCAAACTCAAAGGAAGACAAAATTCAACAAAATAAATAAAAATTGCACTTCAACAATGTGCACTGGAAGTCCCACCTTGTGCTGTGTTGATCTTATTTGTGAACAAATGTTGTAAGAGTACTAGACACAGAGCTTCATACCGGGTAACACAAAGATGAACCCTATTTGGTCTCTGTCCCCAAGGAGCTCACAGTCTGGCAAAGACAAATACTTAAAAACAAATCATCATAGCATGTTTTGCTGAATGATAAAGCTGCTCTGGGGTCTGAGAGGGTGGAGAGCCTCAGTTGGCCTAAACCTCTAAGGCAGGCAGCTAAGACTGAGCCTTCAAGGTAGGTCAAGGAGGTCCTTGCAGACCAAGCGTACTCTGCAAAGGTGCTTGCGTTTATCTCACAGGCAATGGGAAACCACTGAAAACTTTTGAACTAGGGATTTCCATGATCAGATTTCTGCTTTTGGATGTTGATTTCAGTGACATGGAGAATCATTGTTTGCAGCAAGAAAAACTACAGGCAAGAAGAATAGGAGGGAGGCTGCTGGGTGGACTGAATCAGGAAGAGTAGAGAAACACTGGTTGATACTCTATGCCTTGGACATTCATCTATTTTGTCATTTAACCCCCACAATGGCCATCTGAGGTAGCTCATGTTCAGAACCAGCTACAAAATTTGCAATACCCAGTGCAAAGTGAAAATATGAACTTTTCCAACAAGCAGGGGTGGAGGAAAAATGCCTTTAAAAGTACTAAAAAGATACTAAAGCTTTTTTTTTTCTTTCATGATCTCTCTCTCTCAACTTGTCATGATGTATTTTACTATAAAATGTCATTCTAAGTAAGTAAAAAATTAAAATTTTAAGTTATTAACATAGTATTACCACTTATCTTTATATAAGTACAATGCCAGATATAAATGTAAATATAGGGGCATTTGCTTATACACAGAATTATTGAATTTAGGTGATTCATATTCCATAGCCCATATATGCATATGTATTTCCTTCTTACCAGAGCAGTGAAGACATTGCACAAATCTACCTCAACTGTCTTTATTTCACTTCCCAATATACACATATTTTACAAATACTCCCTTACTGAAGATAAAGGACTAAAAGGAAATAGAACTGTGGGTTCCCATCTTTCCCTTTCCTTCTAGGTCATCATTTCCAGCATAAGTAGTGGGCCAACATAGGGGGGTAACATGAATAAGAAAGTATATGACAGAGTATCATTCCTGTTTTTTAGACCATCATTGATTTTGCCACTTTAAGTAAATTCTGGTTTGAAAGGAAAGCATAGCCTTTGTGGGTTGTCAGTACCTGTACTCACCTCAAATCTTGCTCAACTCCCACAATGCACCATGTGTCCCGCAGGACATAGCAAATGCTATATGGGAATGAGGCAGCAATGAGCAGAGAACATGCATATTGTGCATATTTTCTCCACTGACATACATCTTCTATTGTCCCATTGCATTTTACTTACAAAAGTAGTTCAAAATTAGAATTATTGAGTTCCAAGATGGCAACAGTAGAGCATTAAACTATGCTTGGGGCCCTCTTAAGTGTGGGTCAGTTTTAATTTGGGGCAACCATAGGTTTCACTCGCATGAAGCCCACCCTTATCATTTTATTTTAGTACCTATGAGGGGACTGAGAATAGAGAAGGCATGTGACTTTGTCTATATTCCTTTCAGGCAATGGGGAAGCTGTGATAGTGTTAAAAAATTATTGAGTTGATACATGTTGAAGAATGGCAAGGCAGACTTTATTCAAGAGGGGCTACTGCAATCTGGTTTTGTAGTGGGAGAGAGAGATTGAACTCAACTACAAATGCAACAAGGAAAAGTGGGAATATAGCGAAGGAGTAGGGTCGGGGTCTATGGATGGTAAATTACTAAGAGGAAGCATCAGGAAAAAGGGAGGATTCTGGCAAAATCAACCTAACAGGATTCTTGCTGAAGACAAACCAGGGCGATTAGACATCTCCTGGGAAATGGTGAATGAAGAACCTGATCAGATATCCAGGGTTATCAGATATGGAGTGTAGGGGATGCTAGTTATACCGACTTAGAAAAATTCTTGCTAAAACTGGACTCTATAGGAAAGGACACAGGAGCCCAAGATTGGACCTAGTCAAAAAGGGAACCCAGAAAAGCCTAATGAATATTTATCAAGGAGGGAATCTTTGGCATAGAGCTTTTTCTATCACCAGGCAAGAGTAAACAAAAAGTTCCAACTATGTCATTTAAGGGGAGTAGGTTTAAAAGGACATTTACAAGGGAGAATGGGTAGGGAGATGCTTAGGATCTCAAAAGTGATTTGGGGGGAGAGATGCTTTTAAATATCTTAAGAGCATTAGTAGGTATTTTAACTCATGGATTTTTAAGTGATTTCATACACTTGGCTGGCAATACAATTGTTTAGTGAGACCTCACATTCACATCCTCATTCCTTCATAAATGGAGGTACTTCAGGACAAACACAATCACCATGTGATGGTAAGATGGGGAGAACATGAGGCTGATCCAGCTTTTCAGTTTCAAATATTAGATATTAAGTGTTGGAAAGACAGTGATATTTTTAATGTAATATATTTTTGCATCGCAATAAATATAAAAAGAAACAGACAGCTGTAACCGAATAGACCAGCTTCCAAGAGTCAGAATAGGGGGGAAGGGGTGATGGAAACAAATTGACGGGGCTATATAGCTCCCCTGAAGTTAGTGGTAGGGGCAGGAGCACATCTGCCAGGCAAAAGCATAACTTTAATGACCATGCTTCTAGAGAGCCAATGTATATTATATGAGGTCTTCTGGACACATGCATACTGCATTAACACTTGTACCATTTTTTAATTTTCCCTGTAAACATAAGGCAATGCAAGTGCATTCAGGGATCTGATAAGCTCAGATATAATGGATGAGTTTTCATTCAAAAGCAGCAGTTTCTTGAATCTGATTGGTGGCGGGCAGTGTGATTTGTGCATTATGTTCCAGGGCTCGTGCCTTCATGCACAGAAAAAGCAGTCATGGGCCCAGGTGGTGGCCCCTGAGCTCTGGCTGCTAAGACTGGAGAACAGAAAGGATAATCAGAAGGGACCCCTGGTTTCTTTTACTTTTTTCCCTTCCTTCTCCACTCATTCCTTTCTTTCTTTTTATTCTACTATTCCCAATATTTTTAAAACTCTAGTTTAATTATTACTGGAAAATAATTGAGCATATTGCACATAAAAAAAAAAAAAAAAAACCAATTCAGGAAAAAGAAAGCACAAAGCACACCAAACCATACCTTCTTATTTTTTTAGCTTTTTATTTGGAAGTTATTATAGATTCTTAGGAAGTTGCCAGAAAAAATACTTACAGAAGTCTCCTATAACCTTTTATAACTTCCTGTGACTCTCACAATGGAAATATTGGGCATAACTATATAGTACAATATCAAAACCAGGAAATTGACATTGGTACAATCCACAGATTTCCATGCACTCATTTATGAGCGTGTGTGTGCATTTCTATGCAATTTTATCACAGAAGTAGCTTTGTATAACCACCACCAGAATCAACAGGCAAGAGTGCTCCATCACACAAGGACCCTCATGTTAGCTCTTTATAGCCACACTCACACTCCCAAAGCCCTGGCAACCGTAGCCTGTTCTCCATGTCTATAATTTTGTTATTTTAAGAATGTTATGTATCTTTTGCAGTCAGCATAATTCCCTTGAGATCCCTCCAAGTTGTTGTGAATATAGCAATAGTCCATTTCTTTTTATTGCTGCATATGTCTCCCTTGTATGGATATATAAGCTTGTTTAACCATTCACCTGTTGCAAGACATTTGGTTGTTTCTAGTATCTGGCAATTAGGACTACTGCTATGAACATTTGAACACGCATTAAACATTTAAACTGAACTTTCAAATTGTTTTAAAACCACTACTGCTCATAAGGAAGTGAAGATCTATAATACCGTGAGAGTTGTTTATGAATATTACATGTTTTCTGCTCTATAAGGACACTAAAATTGAAATTTATTCTTACAATCATCTGTCGGTGTTCAGTCACAAAACAAAAAATCAGGTTTTCTCTTTTCTGTGAAACAGGCAATGGCTATTTGCATAAATTTCCATTAAATGTCTAAGAGCTGTTAGCTTCGCTTCTATTAATAAAATCATATCAATTTAAGTCCAATTCAATACTGTAATAGACAACACACTTATGAAATAACAGCAGGTAAAAGAAAAGCTCTGAGAAAATTGGCATGTTTCAGAGGAACAGATGCATGAGGTCCACACATATATGCATGTTTACACACAGAGGTGCATACACATAAACACACTTCTTACATACTCACATACAAATAGTAATCTGAAGAAGCTAGGGAAACATGAATTTGACATCTCTTTTTGCTCAGAGATATCTCCAAGGTTAAGGAGCTCCCTTCACTGATAAACCCATAAAAACAGGGACAATGCTGGGATATTAAACACAGAAAACTGAAAATTGAAACATCTGAAAACATTCATATAGGTGCCACCACTGTCAGCAAACACATCAACTACTCTCCTCCTGCCTAAGAAATCAGTTGTGAATGATCAGACTGCAAAATACAGTGAGGTCTCTTTCCACCTCAGGATCAGTGAATGAAGCAATCAGGTTAATCAAAGGTCTAACCATGAAGTACAATGAACATCAGTGGAAATTATTACTATAACAGTATATAATGCATCTGGCACATAAATCACATGAGCTGTTCTATATTTGATAGTTTGAAGGTGTTTCAGAAAATTATGAGATCTCAGAGTCAATGGATGAATAGTATCCCTGGTCATCTGCAATTGTAATTTACTACATTTCAATTTACAGGATGCTCACAGACAAAAGTATTATGGCATTTATTGTCTAATGTGGCAGGCACTCAGGGACATTGCTTCAACTACTATAAAATTTTGGGGTCCTGTATAAGCAGTTAAAAAAATACCTAGCCCATGCATGAGAACTCTCCCAGAAAACTAGAGAGGGAGATAAACCATAAGAATTTTCTAATTTATAATTCACCATTTTTTCCTTCTTATGAGATTCATTTCCATATACAACATGTCTCCTGTATGTACAATCAGTTCCAAAATTATTAAAGCCTTTAAAGAAGAGAAACTTGAATGCATGTCTTTCCCATGGTAAGAGCTTGGCTTTTGTGTGGATAGCACATTTTGGGTGAGTGATCCTGGGGCTGATTCTTTGTGCTTGCTGGAAACTGGAGTGTGTATTTTGAAGGAATGAAAACAGAACAAAATTCATGTTAATTCTCCTTTGTTTAGCTCTAGCTGGCCAGCTCACGGACCTGACAGTGTGGTGTGTTCTGTGATAAATATTGGAACCATGAGTGTTTAGGCTACAGCCTGGGCGCTGATACCTCTCTGCTCTACCAGTTACCTAGATAATCTGTCCAACTCCAAAAAAAATTAGTTTAGAATATGAATTTCCTCTGCCTCAAACTAAAAAAGAAAATGCATAATAGCAATTCCAGTCTGATTTATTTTCTTCCCAGGTTTTGAAAATAGCAAGTGGTCTTTCAGATTCTACTAAGGCAAAACCAGTAGCAGCTGCCAAAAGGGGCATCCTGCGTAAGACTTATTGGAAAACTTGTGGTTTAAAAGAAAATCATCATTCTTTGAAAATCACAGACAGCTTACCCCCTACCCCCCAGTTTTTCATCCCCAGTTTAGTGTGGAAAAGTAGACAGACAATTTCAGTTCTGCAAAGCCTATAACATATTTCTGTGATTATATTTATCGGTCCCCAAACAGACATGATGAATTCCATATTGTTGACCTATTGGACTTTCAGTCCTATGATCTGGCTGTACTTTCCCAGGCCTCTGTTCCTCTGCATTTGGAATGATAGCCTATTTTTTTTCTTTTATTTTTTTTAAAACATTTTTTGTTATTTTATTTGATTTTATTTGTTTTTAGAGGGAAGGGAAAGGAGGAAGAGAGGAAGAGAAGCATCAATGTGTTGTTGCCTCTCACACACCCCCAGCTGGGGACCTGTTGGCGTGCAGCTAGGCATGTGCCCTGACTGGGAATCGAACCAGCGACACTTTGTTTGCAGGCCAATGCTCAATCCACTGAGCCCCAGCAGCCAGGGCTTGCCTATTTTTTTTCTTTTAAAGCCTCCTATATCCCCAGCACTGTTGTTTGGGCATTACACACTTAACTTTCATGTGATCCCTAGGGGGAAAATTCTTGTAATAGGCTCATTTTACAAATGGGGAAACTGAGGCTTAGAGCGAGTAAGTAATGCACTCCATGTCCCATGGCCCGGTGTGTACTAATGCCTTGAACACACCTCTTCATGCCATGATCCTCTAGTTCTGTGCACTTTCTTACCCGTGCCCCTATGAACTGCAAAGTCACGGGCGCTGGCTGTATCTCTCTGCTATGTGTCTGAAATGCCGCAGGGAGTGTCACCAAGAGTTTGTGGTGTCTTTGTTTTACCGTTGTCTCTAAGATTGATGTGACCAACAGCCTAGCCATAGATTCCACTATGCCTGGGTATTTTCTCAGTGTCCACTGGTCCCCATGTCTGCCCCTTCCTGACCCTCACACAAAAGCCTGCAATGTACTCCAAGGGATGAAAGAGATTAGAATAAACCAAAATCTATATGCCATATAAACCATTTTAACAATATATTATAAAATAAGAAGCAATTCTATACTTGGTCAGAATGTGCCAGGCCCTGCTCACCTGATAAGTCACTTGATATAAAATATTTATTTAATCCTCCAAATGTCTTCATTTAGGACAAGAGAGTTAATGTAATTTTCCCAAAGGGTCCAAGATTAAAAGAAGCAGAGCTGGTCTCCAGTCTCAGGGTCTGGCCTTCGAGCCCCTGCATTTCCCCACTGTGCACATGGTCAGCTAGTTTTGGTGCTTCATGCTGTCGCTATCCATTGTCACCTTGTAAACCTTTGTATAATAGGTGTAGAATTGTATTTTTGGTGGAAATGGTTAAAGCAGAAAGATGTGTGATCTGAGAAAGAAAGAAAGAGTCTAGTTTTATGCAGAAAAAGTACAATATCCATTTGAAAATGTATCACAGATATGCATAGAGACCACAGGCAGTAGAGGGCAG